>NC_045442.1:121258189-121421307 GCF_002776525.5 Piliocolobus tephrosceles | reverse complement strand
GATGGTCTCGATCTCCTGACCTTGTGATCCGCCCGCCTCGGCCTCCCAAAGTGCTGGGATTACAGGCGTGAGCCTCCGTGCCCGGCCTCTATGTATTTTAAATTGGATACACTATCATGAGTATAATGCTTAAGAGTTTCCACTTCTGAACACACACAGTCAAAGCAGGTGCTGAAAGTAAAACAAAAGAAAATAAGTAAATTCATCTACTATGGGGCATACATTGGGTTGATAGAATGGTTCACTGAGGAGATGAAAATAACCAGTAAGGCCAGTCTTGGTGGCTGGTGCCTGTAATCACAGCACTTTGGGAGGCTGAGGCAGGCAGATCGCTTGAGCTCAGGAGCTCCAGACCAGTCTGACCAACATGATGAAACCCTGTCCTACTGAAAATACAAAAATTAGCTGGTCATGGTGGCACATGCCTGTAGTCCCAGCAACTCAGAAGACTGAGGCAGGAGAATCACTTGAACCTGGGAGGTGGAGGTTGTGGTGAGCTGAGATTGCACCACTGCACTCCAGCTTGAGTGACAGAGAGAGACTCTGTCTTAAAAAAAAGAGAGAGAGAAAGAAATCAACCTATAGCTTTGACATCATTTGGTGCAATTTCAGAATATTTAATCTGGCCTGCCAGTGTGTTAATTTTCACATTAGTCATAACAACTATAGAATGAAATCTTCCATTATATTCTATCTTTTCTTAAATGGAGAGATTAAGTGATTTCATAACTGTCCCCCCTGGCCAAATATTAATCAACAGGTCTGGGAAAACCATCCAGAAAGTCAGAATACTTCTCCAACATAATGACTCCATTATCATATTCATGAACATATTATCACTTATATTCATGAACATATTAATTCAACAAATATTTGTTGGTGTCATTGTAGATTTAGCACTTTCCCAGGCATTGTACTTGCACATTGCCCACCTTGCAATAGGCACTGAATAAAAATTGTGTAAATAAATAAGCAAAAAAGACCAACAAGACACACAGTAAAGACATGGAAGAGGGTAATTATGATTTTTAAAACTGAGAAAAGTCTAGTAGTAAGGTTGTTAATACACATGGGCAAGCAACTAAAGAAAGATCCAGTTAGAGTATTATGAGGATGTGTCTGGTATGAAGAAAAGTTCAAGGAAGTAAGTATAGGAAAACATCATTTGAGTCATGGCCCTGTCACTTACCACTGTGTGACCACGGGCAAGTCACTTAAAAATTTTGAATCTCAGTTTTTGTTGATTGATAATGCTGTGGAGAATAAAACCAACTTCCCAAGCTTTTTTGTGAAAGTAAATAAGGATTTCTCTTTCTTATAATGGTGGGTCACTAATTCGGACCAGTCCTCCTACCAAGGAAATCTGGAAACTGTTTTCCAAGCTTAGATCCAGGAGAAGATGGCTGACACCCGGAGAAGTGGGTCTGACTACTGGTGATGATTGCTTTCCAATCTGAAAAGATCAGTGAATAGCGGAGCACCTGAGATTTTTGACACATTCCCAGTGTTACGAAAGGAAAAGCTTGAATATAGAGCTGGCCCAAGTGTCGATGCTTACAGATCCCTCATGCTTTGTGTTAAGACTCTGAGGGTTGAATCACTGAAAAACAAAAACAAAAAACAAAACAAAACAAGGAAAAGCAAAACAAACATAAAAACACACACATATTCCAGAAATAGAGGGGCCCAAGCGAGGGATTACAACTCAATTTCAAAAACTTCTGAACCTCAAAGTGGAGAAGATGATTCCTGATTGTCAGTGCCCCCTGTGGGTCTTCCAGAAATAAATCAAAATCTACCAATCTCACCCTCAAATTATATCTAAAAAGAATGTTTCAAACAAATAGCTCTGCCAAAATAAGAAAAAACAACAAGGTACATAAAAAAAATGAGCAAAATGAACCACAAGATAGAAATTGCACAAATGGGCCTATGTTGGAGTTATCAGGGACATAATAATGCGTGAAGTAGTGTGACAATTGTGCTCGAGGAGAAAAAAGTCAAGTTGAAAATCTCAGAAAAAGTCAACATGCAAAAAGACATGGGAAATTTTGAGAAGTCCTAAATAGATGTTGTTAAACTATAAAATGAAATAAACCAATTTAGGATATCAAAAAAAAGGTTTTAACAGCAGATTAAAACCACAGAACACCAAAGTAATGATCTGGAAATGAAGTCAGAAGAAAATAACCACAATGAAATGAGAGAAACAAAGAAAATTAAAGAAGAGGGAGTAAGAGACATAAACGCGGCCGGGCACGGTGGCTCAAGTCTGTAATCCCAGCACTTTGGGAGGCTAAGGCGGATGGATCACCTGAGGTCAGTAGTTTGAGATCAGCGTTTGCTAACATGGCAAAATCCTGACTCTATCAAAAATACAAAAAATTACCTGGTCATAATGGTGCACATCTGTAGACTCAGCTATTTGAGCGGCTGAAGCAGGAGAATCGCTTGAACCCAGGAGGAGGAGGTTACAGTGAGCTGAGATTGCACCATTGTACTCCAGCCTGGGTGACAGAGTGATATCCTTTCTCAAAAAAAAAAAAAAAAAAAAAAAAAAGAGACGGAGAGAGGCATAAACACATAACAAAAGCCTATAAACGGGGCTTTCCCCAGCAAATATTTTTTGTGAAGACCAATGTGATTAAAACTGTAATAAAAAATTGATTGGTTCTCATGTGGTATTGTGAGCTACTGATACATATTCACAATGATGAGTAAAGAAGAGACTCTTAAAGCCTTGCTTATTATCCAGGCAGAGTATGTGAAGTTCTTTTTATAGTATTCAGGCATCTCTCCTCATAGTCAGCTCTGAGAACCATTGCTAAAGTTTGCTTTGGCGAATGTGTGATTCCTGGCTCACCTTGTATCCATCACTAACTCTTTTGCTTATAATGCTCAGCTCTTTGGAAACTGTTTGTATTAAAACAAATAGTGTTTCTTGCCTCTGAAGTTCTCGAAGACCCTTTGTTAAAGGCTGATGGCATCATTACTCAGGATGCTGCCTCATCTTTTGCACCTCCCAAAAATATTTTTTCCAATGATTTTCTCAAGGTTTTTTTATTGTGCTTCATTGATGATGACCCAGAATGTGAAGAAAAATGTTAGCAATCATTCGATTCATGCTCACATTTTATGTTTTAATTTACTGTTCGAAATTTTGTAGTATAAAACTAGACCAACATATCTCACCATGTATTTTCTTGAACTCCTTGGATCGTAATCAAGAAATTCCTAAATGTAAAATAAGTAATATCCAGAATGTACAAGGAATTCAAACAAATCGATGAGGAAAAAATAATAATCCCATTAAAAGTGGGCAAACGGGCCAGGCGTGGTGGCTCACACCTGTAATCCCAACACTTTGGCAGGCAGAGGCAGGCAGATTGCCCTGAGGTCAGGAGTTCAAGACCAGTCTGGCCAACATGGTGAAACCCGTCTCTACTAAAAATACAAAAAATTAGCCAGGCATGGTGACATGCACCTGTAATCCCAGCTACTCGGGAGGCTGAGGCAGGAGAATTGCTTGAGCCAGGGAGGTGGATGTTGCAGTGAGCCAAGATCACACCACTGCACTCCAGTTTGGAAAACAGATCGAGACTCCATCCCAAAAAATAAATAAATAAATAAATAAATAAATAAATAAATAAATAAAGTGGACAAATGAAATGAACAGATATTTCTCAAGAGAAGTATACAAATGGCCAAAAAACATATGAAAAAATGTTCAGCATCATTCATCATCAGGGAAATACAAATTAAAATAACAGGGGGATACTACCTTACCCTAGCCAAAAATGGCCATTATTAAAAGTCAAGAAACAACAGATGTTGTCATGAATGTGGTGAAAAGGGAATGCTAATACATTGCTGATAGGAATGTAAACTAGTACAACTTTTATGGGAAGCATTCTCAAAGAACTAAAAGTAGATCTACCATTTGATCCAGCAATCTTACTCCTGGATTGCTACCAAAAGGTAAATAAGTTACTATATATATAAAAAAGAAACATTTGCATGTATATGTTTATCACAGCAGAATTCACAATTGCAAAGATATGGAACCAATCTAAGTGCCCATCAACCAAGGAGTGGATTTAAAAAACATAGTATGTATACACTGTGGAATACTACTCAGCCCTAAAAAAGAACAAAATAATATCTTTTGCAGAAACTTGAATGAAACTGGAGGTCATTATCCTTTGTGAAGTAACTCAGGAAAGGAAAACCAAATACCGCATGCTCTCACTCACAAGTGGGAACTAAGCTATGTGTACACAGAGACCTATGGAATGGTGTAGTGGACACTGAAGACTCAGAAGCAGGGAGGGTAGGAGGGTGCTGAAGGATGGAAAATCACTTATTGGGTACCATGTACACTATTCAGGTGAGGGGTACAATGAAAGCCCAGATGCATCCACTATATAATGCATCCAGGTAACCAAAAACCATTTGCACCCCTAAAGCTATTCAAATTAAAATAAGAAAAAATAAATTTCTAAATGTGATCACTTCTCATGTGGATCTCACCCCTACCTTACATACACTGTCTTAGTAAGGAAGATGGGTAGGGACATGGGCAAGGCAGCAAGAGCCACCTCATTCACACAATGGACATGCATTCCTGAAGACCAAGGAAAGCTACTTCATCTACACAAGGAATATGCATTCCTCATGCAGTATGACTTAAACAAAGTCCCAGGAAAGCACAGTATCACCCAAAGCATCAGAGATAAGAGAGGAAAGTGAGCAGCGGGCCTGTTGATGTGGTGGAATGTTGACCTTGAAGCCCTAAGAAATGAAGGCACAGCCATCCCCAGAGGACTGCCTGGCTCATGGGGCAGAGCCCAAGGAGGAGGGGGTGACTTCTGTGAATGTGGTGGGGTGGGGTACATAGGATGCGGTACATAGGATAAAGGATGCCTGCAGGCACCCCTCTGCACTCAAAGACTGCAGAGCACATGGAGCACCCCAGTGAGGATGTGGATGGGCGAGAGCTGACACCCTGATTTACATACACAGGCTATGAGATACATATCTACATACATAGGTATCTCCTAGAGATACTCAGGTGTATGCCTCAGGAGATACATACAGGAATGTTCATACCAGCATCCATCATAATTTCAGAAAACTAGAAACCATCCCAAGGACCAAACAACAGTAGAACAAGCAAATGGGGAGAGAAGTGGCTCATAACATTGAGTGCAAGGTGTTCCAGAAGACTATGTAGTTTGATTATATTTGTTAGGCTCTGAAAATGCCAAGACAAAATATTATATTATTTATGGATATAGCCATGGTTAATAAATTGAAGATAAGAACAAAGTAGTGATTTTTACAAAAGTCAGGATAGGCTGGGCACGGTGGCTCATGCTTGTAATCCCAGCACTTTGGGAGGCTGAGGTGGGTGGATCACCTGAGGTCGGAAGTTCAAGACCAGCCTAGCCAACATGGTGAAACCCCATCTCTACTATAAAATACAGAAATTAGCCAGGCGTAGTGGCATGCGCCTGTAGTCCCAGCTGCTTAGGAATCTGAGGCATGAAAATCATTTGAACCTGGGAGGTGGAGGCTGCAGTGAGCCAAGACCATGCCACTGCATTCTAGCCTGGGTGACAGAGTGAGACTGTGATTCAAAAAAAAAAAAAAAAAGAAAAGAAAAAAGAAAGAAAGGCTAATGTTTACCTCTGGGAGAAAGGCAGGGGGAAACACACAGAAAGAAGTAAGATCTTGATAATATCTGAGTCCTTAAGCTGTGTGCTAAGGTCACAGATGCTCAGTTTATTACTATGCTTTCATGACTCCATAAATTCTTTGTCTATACCAGATATATTAATATCAATATTTTGATAATTAAAATATGAACTAAGGTATTTATAGTGAGACTGAATAGAAAGCCTATGATATGTCTAGAAATGTAGTAGACTCTTGAAGAGGATTTTGCAGACTAATAGAATGTGTTGAATCATATAAGAGACTAGAATACATGAGATTTAAGGAAACTTTAAGATTCTAAAATGTAACTATAAAGTTAAGTAAAGTATGTTGAATTTCATGAGGAATACAGGCAACACTAAATTTAAACTGTGAGAGATTATGATCAGCTAGAAGGACCCAGGAAGTTTTATTGAAAAATATGGCATTGGAGATTGGCCTTAAAGGCAGGTTCAACTTGCCCATTAGAGAGGGGTTGAGATTATCTTTCAATAGAAAGAAGAAAATTGAGAGTACAATGAAAAGTCAATTGATGTTGTATTTAGAGAATAGATGCAGGCGATAGCACAGGCATTAATTTTGCATTACATTGCAAGTTTCTTGGAGAGGGTAAATTGGGGTTGTGGATCTAGAAAATTAATCTGACAGAGATGCATGGAGGGAATGTGACTTGTAAGTGACCAGAAACATAGAGATTGCATTTTTTCTAGGTAAGAGTAAGGGCTCCAACTGAAGAGGTGGTAATGGAGACTGAATTCTTTAAGATTGTGTGGTTGGAAATAATATTTCTAGGCAGATTTGTGGCTCTAATATTAGCGAGTAGGTGAGTAAAAGCTTTGATTTTCTCATGGGGAGGTTAATAAAACCATTCCAACTATCGTAGTTCCCCATGCACAGATTTCACTGACAAGCAAGAAACCAGTCTGAATGAATTTCAGCTCCAATCTGATGTAGCCAGTGTCTTATAAACATATGTATGCCCTATTTTTCTCAATAGGAGGGACTCCTTGGCTTACCTTCCATGGTAATTTTGCAAATGATTTTAGCCCACAGTATTTATTTAATCCCAGTAGCCTAATAAAAAAAAAAAATCTTTGAGTTTGCCTCGGGGCCATAAGATACGATGTATCTAAATAAGAGCTAAATGAATGAGAATCTTTGCCCTGGACTTCCTGGAATTGTAGGAGATAAGACAGCAATTATTTTCCTTTTCAATGGCAGTTTTTCAAATGAATAGGTGCTGTCTTTTCTGATGGTGTCATTGCCAACGTTGTTGAGAATTTCGATGTTAGAAATAATTATACAGTCCTGACACTATTGGAAGTAATGAAATAGTGAACCAAAAGGGTCTTGGTCTAAAAAATAGACTATTTTGAGATATTTTTCAGAATACCAGGGGATGTATTTGTGTGTGTGTGTATATATATGTATATGTGTATATATGTGTGTATATATATGTATGTGTATATATATATACACACACACACATCTAGAGAGAAATATATTCTCTTTATCTGTATCTATAGATAGATAGATGGGCAGATAGGTGGATAGATGGATGGATAGATAGATGATAGATAATGTAAGTAGTAATATTATTTTATTGATTTAAAGATATAATATTATTTATATTAAACTCACTATTTTACCTTGTAAAATTAGACCCTGGATGGATGAATTCATTGCTTAAAATCCCATTCAATGTTAAAAAGATACTGGCTTTATTATTCATCAGACAAATTATAATAATTTGTATTATATATTAGCATTCACCACTACAAGTGGTCAAAATAGGAAAACATAAATGTTGGCAAAGATGTAGAACAGCCAGGATAATTTTAATATATCCCAACAGAAAGCTACCAAAATTCCCAATGATAGTCGAATGAATGAACAAACTTTATTTATTCACGTGATGAAACATTATGTGACATTGAGATTGGCTGGTTTATGACTATGTGCAGTAATATGGGTGAATCTATTAGGATAGTGTAAAAGTAATTGCAGTTTTTATCTTTTTTAAAAAAAGTAATTGCAAACACTGCGATTACTTCTGGACCAACCTAGTAACAAACATACTGTTCAAGCAAGACACTAAACCATATATAATATTTGGCTCCATTTATAGAAAGAAGAACAAGCTATATATACTGTTAAACATTAAGATAGTTGTTGCTCTTAGAAGGTTCTAACTATAAGTAGCAAGAAGGGGCCGACCAGGCTGCTAGTAACAGTTTGCTTCTATATCTGGGTGCTGTTATAATAATCTGTGTTCTTAATTATATATATATGTGTGTGTGTGTGTGTGTGTGTAGATATATAATTTTACAGACATAATTAATATGTAATACTAATTATATATTCTTAATTGTATATACATAAATATGTAAATAAAGTTATTATAAGTCAGTTAAGGGTTTTTTTGTTTTGAGACAGAGTTTCACTCTTGTTGCCCAGGCTGGAGTGCAGTGGCATGATCTTGGTTCATGGCAGCCTCTGCCTCCCAGGTTCAAGCGATTCTCTTGCCTCAGTCCCCCAAGTAGCTGAGATTACGGCACCCACCACTATTTCCAGCTAGTTTTTGTATTTTTAGTAGAGACGGGGTTTCACCATGTTGGTCAGGCTGGTCTTGAACTCCCAGCCTCAGGTACTGGGATTGCAGGCATGAGCCACCATGTCCAGCCTAAATCAGTTAAGTTTTAATGTCCACTGGGAAGACAATAGCTAGAGTTAGAAAAGATGTTAATGGATAATCATTTCATGAGAAGCAAATTCAATAACAAGGGGTAAGCCAAATTTCCTGCTAAAAATTAGCATTCTCATTATAACTAGAAATTAATTTCAGGTCTAATTTTATCAGCATTTAATATGTAGTATTAAGACATTTTTTCACCTTTAAATATATTTGCTGCTTGTTTATGAAGCATACTTCAGTGCACTTAGGATCACAGCAAATACAGAAAACTATAAAGGAGAAAATAATTCAACCAACCTGGAGAATAATACTAAGAACATTTAGGTCCATAGTCGTACCAATCTATGTACCACACTGTTCATTCATTTAAAATATTTACTGGGTACTTGTTTTGTGCCAAGCCATGTGTCAAAGGCTTCAAGTAGAAAAGTGAGCAATAACCAACAAGAATGGCCATCACTCACTCACATTCTCTTGGGGGAGGCAGAAAATAATCACACAATCATCTAAAAAATACCTAAAGATGCCTGTAATTCCAGCATTTTGGGAGGCCAAGATGGGTGGATCAGGAGGTCAGGAGATAGAGACCATCCTGGCCAACATGCTGAAACCCCATCTCTACCAAAAATACAAAAATTAGCTGGGCATGGTGGTGTGTGCCTGTAATCCCAGCTGCTCGGCAGGCTGAGGCAGGAGAATTGCTTGAACTCGGGAGGCAGAGGTTGCAGTGAGCTGAGATCACACTATTGCACTCCAGCCTGGCGACCGAATGAGACTCCATCCCACTCCATCTCAAAAAGAAAAAAAAAAAAAAAAAAAAAAAAAAAAAAAAAAAACGAGACTAAAGATTTGTGGTGAATCTTATTAAAAAGTGGGATACCGCTTTGATGGATTCCAAAAGAGAGATTTCACTGGAGGATAAATATGCTATGATCTGAAAGAAGAATAGGGGGTAACTATTCCAAAGGGTAGAGAAAAAGAATGTCAGGTAGAGGGAACAGAAGGTGCAAAAGCCTGGATGTAGAAGGGAGAAAATCCAGAAGAAAAGGCCAAGGTGTCTGGAGTACAGAGACCTAAAGCTCTGGTTGCCAAACTTTATCATATTACATAATTATTAGGAGGGCTGGCTAAAGCATACACTGCTGGTCCTTACCATGAAGAATTTCTGATTTAGTAGGTTTGCGGTAGGTCTGGAGGATTTGCATTTCTAGGAAATTTCCAGGTGATGTTGATGCTGCTGGTTCAGAAATTATACTTACGAAATCACTGATTTACAGACAAGTTGGAGTGGCAAGAGGCTCTGTGGGAGCCAGACCACTCCTAGCTGTTAGAGCACTATGGTTTGAAAGTATCCTCGAAAGTTCATGTGTTGGAAACTCAATCCTCAATGCAACAATGTTGAGAAATGGGATCTTCAAGAGATGATTAGGTCATGAGGGGTCTGCTCTCATGAATGGATTAATGATGTTATTGTAGGAGTGAGTTCCTCATCTTGGAGGTGGGTTCCATATGAAAGGATGAGTTCCGCACTGCTCTCCTCACCGTTTCTTATCCTCTTGACTTCTGCCATCGAATGACACGGCAAGAAGGCCCTGGGCAGATGCCAGCACCTTGTTATTAGACTTCCCAGCCTCTAGAATAATAGGAAATATATTTCTTTCTGATAAGTTGCCATGTCTCTGGTATTCTGTTAGAGCAGCACAAAACGGACTAAGATAACATGTTAGGACGTTTGACCATCATTCTGAAAACAATGGGAGACACTAAAGCTGGGGTTGACATAATGCAATATGTTTTGAAAACATTATGCTGATATCGGCATGGCACATGAATGAAAGCACTGGAAATCAGGAAGCTATTCTAACACTCTAGGTAAGGGCTAATAGTGGCTTAAACTACGGGAAAGGGGACAATGATAGAGAGAGATGCACATATCAGGTTTCTAGGACATTATTGTGTGATAGTTTGGATGAAGTGGTAAAGAAAAGAGAGAGAGCAAGGACAGCTTTTAGGTTTCTATCTCTCGTAACTGAGCGGTTGGCGGTAGGCACTGCAATCGGTAATATTGGAAGAGCAAAGATCATTGAACATATTAAACTTCAGTTTTGATTTACAATTCCAGAGCTCTGAGTAGAAAAACATTGACTGTGCATGCACATTTAGGAGTCACCTACAATTTGGTTGAATTACCATAGACAAAATGTATAAAGGAAGATGAGCAAAAGACTCAAGACTGAGTCAGGAAAAATTTCCACGTTTTTAACAGCCAAGTAAAGTTGATAAGCCCTATAAGGAGAAGGAAAACGTGGCCAGAGATGTGGGAAGAAAACCAGGTGTGTGTAAGTGTTTCAAAAGTCAAGAGAAAAGAAAAGTCCAGTAAGATGAAGATTTTTCAAGAAGTTTATCAAATGATGAAGAAAACATGATAGAATAGTAGCAAGAGAGGAAATTAGAAACAAGGGAGTTTTATGGCTTTTTAAAGACTAATTAATCAATATTTCTTTTTATAAGAGAATTAAGCATGTTTGAAGGCTAATAATTCCTTATGTAATTCTGAATGTAATATATACATTCAGAAGGAAAGTAAAAGGCAATGGATCTCTGAAATATCACATTGTCTCTCTCTGTCATATACACATACACATGCACACATTACTTTTGCTAATATAAAAGGGTACCTTGTTATTTGAAATTTCATTGTTGTACTGGTGAAGTTGCATCCTTTTAATATATTCACTTTTTGGGTTTGTGTGAATTGCTGGCTGATGTCCTCAGCAGATATTTTTCTATTCGCCCTCCTTTTTCTCTTCCTGTTTTGTGAGAGCACATTATATATTAAAACTACTTGTTTACATTACACATGATTTTTTAGTTTTTAATTCATCCTTTATTATTTTTATTGTACAATGAGTCCTAAAATCATATTTAATCAAAACGATTCATCTTCATTTTTATTCTCTGACTTTTGTGCCAAGCTAAAAAACACTTTTACTACACCAAAATTATATAAATATTTACATATTTTTTAAATATTTGTAATATTTTATTTTATTTTTTCGAGATGAAGTTTCACTCTTGTTGCCCAGGCTGGAGTGCGCTTGCACGATCTTGGCTCACTGCAACCTCCATCTCCTAGGCTCAAGTGATTCTGCTGCTTCAGCCTCCCAAGTAGCTGGGATTACAGGTGTGCACCACCAAGCACGGCTAATTTTTTGTATTATTTATTTATTTTTTGAGACAGTCTGGCTCTGTTGCCCAGGCTGGAGTGAGTGGCGTAATCTCGGGTCAGCACAAGCTCTGCCTCCTGGGTTCACGCCATTCTCCTGCCTCAGCCTCCCGAGTAGCTGGGACTACACCCCGCCCGGCTAATTTTTTTGTATTTTTAGTAGAGAGGGGGTTTCACCATGTTAGCCAGGATGGTCTCGAACTCCTGACTTCGTGATCCACCCGCCTCAGCCTCCCAAAGTGCTGTGAGTACACGCGTGAGCCACTGCACCTGGCCTGTATTTTTATTTTCTAAATCCCGTGGATACTCATTTATCTAAAAAGTATTAGAGAAATTATATATTTTTTCTCTAAATGCTTCACCAGTTTTCAAGTTCTGTGTATTTTCACACTTCTGTTTGGAATGTCTAAAATGTGATGTTGAAATTGACTTTGCTGACTTTGTGATGCCGAATTGACTTTATCACTTTGGATTTTTCTATGTTCAAGTGGCTACATCCATGCTTTTGGAAGATCCCATGAAAGAAAAGTTGACTATTAGTTCACAGCCTGCATATTCTTACATTTTTTGTCTTAGCTCAACAAAAGTCTAAAATTGCCTCTTAAAAAAAAGCCACCTAAAAAGTTGACCTAAATTTTAGGTACGCATCTGTTTAAAGAAATGAGCTGCATGGAATATTCTATTTTTCTGTTTTCATTATCCATTAGTATTCAAAATGTATACATGGGTATATAAAACTCATCTTCGGAGTCTTGGTAGTTTTAGAGATTACCTTTGTTTCCTCCTTTTGAATCCCTTTTTGGTAGCTAAATAATAACCTAAAAACAGGACATATTTTTTAGAATATTTTCTCTATTATGGGTCAAATAAACATGTTTTCATTTTTTAAACAGAACTAGGCAAATGACATATTTTAGCAGTCCTACTTAGAAAGACATGTTACATTCACAATTTTCTATAGTTCCTTCTTTAAAGTAATGGTATGTCAAATTACACGATAATAATAAATAGATTCTTGTGTAAGAGCCAAGAATTAAAAATGTGTATAGAGTGGGATGTAAAGGCCACTCTGTTTCTCTTTGCCCTGTCTCTTCTTGGTTGCATATGTAACTGGAAAGTTGTTTATTATTTGTTTGTGTAGATAAACATGTCTGTTTTTGTATTTTTTGCTTTTTAAAAAATATAAATGAGATCATATGAATACTTTGTTTTTTCCACTCAACAAAGTGTCTTGAAGATTTAATGATAAGAAAAGTATGATCATTTTAAATTCTGATTGTTCTCTAGTGCAATGTCAATTTCATCCACACCAAAACTAATAAATATGTCCATTTCTTCATATCCTTGTCAATAATTAATATTATCAATTATTATTACTTACTGTTTATTTAATCAACATAAATGATATCGATTGTTAAAATTTTTAATTACTTATAAGAACAAGCATTATCATATATATTTTACCCATTTCTGTATATTCCATTAATTGCTATTTCTTTACCTAATTTTTCTATGTTTATTAGAACTGTTTGCATATTTCAGGGAGTAATTCCTTTGGTTGATGTGTAGTTTTATAATATTTTCTCCCATGAGGATAGATCTTTTTAACTTTATTGTTTGTTTTTTCATGAAGAAATTTTAATTTTAATTTATTCAAATTGGTTTTTTCCTCGTGGTTTTAATTTTGTATCTTTTATAAGAAAGTGTCCCCAGCTCCTAATGTATATTTTTTAATGCTTCTATAAATTTATGTTTTTAAATTTAGCTCCTACATGCACCTAAACTTTGTTATTATTACCTTGGAGAATAAGTACAGGAATGGTATGATATCGCTTCTTTGCAAAAATTTTAATGACTGAAGATTTTCTCAAAATGATCTTTTTTCACAGTATGTTTAAAGGATATTAATTCTCAGTGCTTTCAGAAAGGAATAAGAGCAGTCTTGTTTAACAATTTTAAATATTCTGAGGCACTGATATTATATGTACTGTGGTAGAACAAAGACATTGTATTTTATATAAATTTGAAAGAATATTATGAAAATATATTCTCCCTTGCTAGATATCATGCTTCTGACAGCTGAACAGACCTTCACAGAGCCAGACTGGCCATTAGTACTTTGATTTTTCACAATGCCTTTCTTTATTTAATAGGCCTAAAATATTGATTAACATTTACGGATTCAATTCCAAGCACTTGCCAGAGGTTAGGGAGAGCCCAGAGTGAGCTGTTCGTGCCAGTCAAAGTCTAAGGTGTAATGAAATTCCCCACCGTGCCTGTCAACTTATCCACTCCATAGGTCATTTCCCGCATGGTCTCTGGTGTTGAAATAAGCCATTTCCACTTCAAATATTTCATAGACAATGGAGAAAAATGATATGGCACTAATATTGTGTTCTTTACCCTGCTGTGGAGAGTTGAATAGACTCTATTATATAGCAATGCGCTTTTGAAAGGAAGGCCTCATCTGCTCAGAAGGACTCACAGGCAATCCAAGGATGGCTGCAGCATCTCAGAGAACCGCGGCAGTTCTCTGCTGTTTGTTTGCTCCCTCGTTTCCAAGTTTTAGGCACTGGGGATTCACAATTGACTAACTACAAAAGCCATAAGCATTTACTTCAATTTGTTGATCCCACATACTTACTGACCCAGTCGTGTGGAGGATTGGGCTCTGGTTCCTTCTTTCTAATCAATTGCTTTTCAATTCCACCTTTGCCACTTTTCAAGATTCCAGGGAGAAGATCTTGAAAACAAATTTGGGACTTTATTCAAGCATTCCTAAATATCACTCTAATTTCACTGATTTTTGGAACTATTTCTTTTCTTTCTCCTCAAAGCAATTGTGTAATTTAGAATTTCACTTTTCAGACATTTTCTTATTCTCTTTCCCCTAAATGATATAAAAATGCATGTGTGATTGAATTGTATGACCACGGCAGAAATCCTGAAACTCACACAGAAAGCAAACTGTTTAAGATATAGATCACTCGTTGGAATTTCTACAAATGAGCAAGTAGAATTTCTACCTAAGGAGTAATTAATGTCATATAGTTTATAACTGAATAGGGTTATTTATTTAAGAGAGAAAGGTATATTTTAAAAACCTCCTCAAAATAAATGGGATTTGCTTTACTGGAAATAGTCCAGAAGGACCTTTTCACTTCATTAGGGAGACTCGAATTGACTCAATTATTTTAAAGTGTGTGTGCGTGTGTTCACGGGTGTACCAAATCCAATTTTGTAAACAAACTGAAAGATTGAAAAAGGCTCTAAAATTAGTCTATCCTTCCCTCATTTCGTTCAGAAATTTTTATGGAATGCCAGACAATATGTTGGTACATTCAAATATTTGGGTTTGTCTCAATTTTCACAGATTGGGAGGTGGGAGTAGATTCTTTTCTAATTTTCTTTTATTTCTATAGGTTATTGGGGAAATGGTGGTGTTTGGTTACATAAGTAAGCTCTTTAGTGGTGATTTGTGAAATTTTGGTGCACCTGTCACCCGAACAGAATACATTGCCCCCAATTTGTGGTCTTTTATCCCGCACCCCCTTTCCAATCTTTCCCCTTGAGTCCCCAAAGTCCAGAGTGTCATTCTTACCCTTTTGCCTCCTTATAGCTTAGCTCCCACTTATGAGTGAGCAAAACGTGGAACAAACCAAAATGTCCATCAATCAACGAGTGGATAAAGAAACTGTAGTGTATATATATGATGGACTACTACTCAGCCATAAAAAGGAATGAATGAATGGTATTCACAGTGACATGGATGAGATTGGAGACTATTATTCTAAGTGGAGTAGGTTCTTAAAGTTAGAGGGGATGTTTGGACTTACTGCTGCTGTGGCTGAACAGAGGCATTTGTGTCTTTCTACCTAAAGGTTTTAAGGTCTCAAAATCTAGTTAGTAACTTCTGAAGATGCAGCAACACAGAAGCAAACCCCAACAAAAAATAAATAAATAAAACTTGCTTGAGAGGCATGAGCTAAATGTTACTAGTCCTTATAAGTAAATGGCCATTAATAAATCCATCTAGCACTGTCCTTATTTTGGATTGGGGCAAAAATGTAGGAAATGTGAAGTTGTGAGTTTCCTGAGAACAAGACCCACTTCCAACTTAGATCAGACATAAGAGGACAGATTGGAAAGCCACAAGGCAAATACTAGATGCCAGCCAGTTGAAATGTATATTGCTTCGTTTTGGAGTAAACAGTTTGGAGATTGCTCAAAGAACTAAAAATAGAACTACCATTTAACCCAGCAATCCCATTACTGGGTAGATGCCCAAAGAAAAATAAGTCATTCTACCAAAAAAAAAACCACGTACTCATATGTTCATCACAGCACTATTCACCATAGCAAAGACATGGAATCAACCTAGATGTTCATCAACAGTGGACTGGATAAAGAAAAGGTGGTACATATACACCATGGAATACTATGCAGCCATGAAAAAGAACAAAATTGTGTCCTTTACAGCAACATGAATGCAGCTGGAGGCCTTTATCCTAACTGACATGGAAACAGAAAACCAAATACTGCATGTTCTCACTTATAAGCAGGAACTAAACATTGGGTACATATGGACATAAAGATGGAAATAATAGACACTGGGGACTCCAAGAGTTGGGAGGAAGGGAAGGGGGCAAAGGTTGAAAAACTACCTGTTGGGTACTGTGCTCACTACCTGGGACATGAGAACATTTGTAACCCAAACTCCAGCATCATGCAATATCCCCTTGTAACAAATCTGCACAAATACCCCCTGAATCTAAAATAAAAAGTTGAAATTAAAAAATGAAAACTCGCCGGGCGCGGTGGCTCAAGCCTGTAATCCCAGCACTTTGGGAGGCCAAGACGGGCAGATCACGAGGTCAGAAGATCGAGACCATCCTAGCTAACATGGTAAAACCCCGTCTCTACTAAAAAATACAAAAATCTAGCCGGGCGAGGTGGTGGGCGCCTGTAGTCCCAGCTACTCAGGAGGCTGAGGCAGGAGGATGGCGTAAACCCGGGAGGCGGAGCTTGCAGTGAGCCGAGATCCGGCCACTGCACTCCAGCCTGGGTGACAGAGCGAGACTCCGTCTCAAAAAAAAAAAAAAAAAAAAATGAAAACCCTATTTCCCTAATGCTCACCACCTAATTTGGCCAACCTATCTAATTCCACTTCCTTCCAGGATGTTTAGCAGGAAATGCCTCTGACTTCGGCGTGGGTGGCATTTCATGGGAGTGTTTGCCAGCTTCCTTCCACTCAGACAAAAATCTTTGCCCTGAATAAACATTGATTAAGTGAAGGAGACTGGATGTATTCAATTTTCCTTCACAAGGAAGCAAAACAGCATTCCCTAATATTAAGTCTCCTTAACTGCTGATCTCCAAAAACATATAGATTTCTTGCACCAACACACTCCTGCCATCAAAAAGCAGCCATTATGACAAATGAACAAAGAAATAAGCAAAACATATCAACCATTCTCAAGCTGTTTCTCTCTTCTGGTATTTTGCCTCTGTAATATTTAGACTTATCTATAATACAGTCAATGCACTTTTAGCACTTTTAAGTATGTTGACATTATCAGAACCCAAATCACCCCCGGCTAGCTATGCTACGGGCATGAATTCTAACTGTTTTGCTGTAGGCTAAATTTGTAAGTAGGCTACAATTGAATGATTGGGCATGAGTGTACATATCAAATATAATGAATGCAAATTAGTAGTGTCAAATGTATTTAGCCAGAAATAGAATAAGGTGGGCAGAACAGGGTTTTGTTTGTTTGTTTGTTTTCTTTGTTTGAGCTTTGTTTTGTTATTAACTAGTTTCAGTAAGCTTCCTGATTTCATGGAGTGGTAGCGGCAGCAGTAATGATGGTGCCAGGGGATACTAGATTTCAAGATGTGTAATCTTCCCTATACACTTAGTCATACTTATTCCTGTGGCCCAGGGCAATTATCTTTTTCTCTCCATATCTAAGTCTCTTCATGCCCATAATCATCAAAAGACACAAATAGACAAAGGTCACATTCTGAGAACCAGGAAAGCACAGGGAAAATAAAAATACCACTAGAGATGTTATTAGGAAATAAAGGTCTGTCTTAAACTTGATCAGCACTGCAGCACACAAAAGTTTACGATTGTGACATCATCGCTCCAGAACTGGGTTATTTATCAGTGAGGAGATAAGGAGAGGTCCTACTTTAAGGGAATTGGTTATATGTGGTTGTGTTGTTGTTATCCAAGTGGAAATTTTAATACATATTAAAGTAATAACAGTTTTGTTTGGGTTTTTTATTTATTTATTTATTTTTTGAGACAGAGTCTTGCTGTGTTGGCCAGGTTGGAGTGCAATGGCACAATCTCAGCTCACTGCAACCTCTGTCTCCCAGGCTCAAGCAATTCTCCTGCCTCAGCCTCCCAAGTAGCTGGGATTACAGGTGCCTGTCACCACACCCAGTTAATTTTTGTATTTTTAGCAGAGACGGGGTTGCACCATGTTGGTCAGGCTGATCTTGAACTCCTGACCTCAGGCAAACCACCCACCTCGGCCTCCCAAAGTGCTGGGATTGTAGGCATGAGCCACCAAATTTCCTTTTTCTTTTTTTTTTAATTTTATTTCACGAATAATAATTGTACATATTTATGGAGTACATAATGTGTTTATACATAGAATGTACAGTGATCAGATCAGGGTAATTAGCACATCCATCATCTCAAACATTTATTTATATTTTTTTTTTGTTTGGGAAACATTCAATAGCCTCCTCCTAGTTATTTGAAACTATATGTTTTTGTTAGCCAGAGTCATCCTACAGTGTTACAGAACACTGTAACTTGTTCTTCCCATCGAATTATGTAAGCCAGACCTCCATTATAGAAGGGATGGTGGGTGTCCACGGTAAAATAATTGTGAGGAATTCTGGGTTAAAAACACAGTTCACAAAAATAGGTTTCTGTGGACTTCTCAGAGCTTTTCATATACCGTGTCTCCAAGACCAGGTACGGCAGAAGACACTGCCAACATGGATTTGGACCATGGAAACTTTTATCTCCAAAAAAACACACATTAATGTTTCAAGGTGCATTTTTAGTTCTACAGAACAAAGTTTCAAAAATATGAAAAAGGATTCACAAAGAGTCACTCTTTGATTTCACTTATGTTTTCCATGAAATAATAAGTCAAAAGATGCAGGACCCCAGGTAAAAACTGGAAACAGTTCATTTTGTTGTGTTTCTTTTATTCTCTTCTTCATCATCTTTGTCTTCATTGTGGTGGGGTTGGGGGGGGGGGTTGGCGTAGATTCTTAAGTTATTTTTATTTTCTTTGGCTAAATGGTTTTTTCAAATTTATGTTTCATTAATTTAAAAATATCACTGTAGGGTTGCATTCTTGAAGAAGTTTAAAAGACAACACTTACCCATTGTTATGATAGGAACCCAAAGAGGTTCCAGATGGAAATATCATGTATATGATTTGTGAATGATCATCATAAAATGAAATCCTAGCCCAAAAGCAAACAACCAAATTTAACTCTTTTAATAAACCCAGCAGATCATAATAGGAGGGAACTGGATCTTTTCCTTTGCAGTTTTTATATCCCATGGCCCTACACACACACACACACACGCACACACACAGTTCCTACATACTTTGTCTAGACTTTGCCATATGCTGGATGAAAACTTTCATGTCCCGTCTCACTTGACAGATACAGCTGAGTGTTGCTATTTGTTTGTTTGTTTTAAAGTCTACCATATTATTTCTTTTCTCTTTTGGAAGTGAGAAAAAAATGAGACTAAGTACATCAAAGAATATTGCCCTAAACCTCCATAAATATCTGTTCCGCTGAACACTGGAGCTAAAACAAATTGATTTTACTTCCACAAGAGTCTCTCTTTAAAATGTGACTGGTTGGGTGCCCCTGGGACTCTCTTTGCATGTTACAGAAGACTGCTCATGCTCAAGATACAGCAAAATGTTGCCTTTTAGTTAGACAGAAGACAGCTGTGCTGGGCTCAGTTGTGCTGTGCTGAGCTGGACCAGGCTGGGCTGAAACGTTCCTGGGAGAGTAAGAGTGAGTGATACTTCCTTGCATCCTGCTCTTAGGTAGGCATCTGCATGTTTTCCGTTTGTCCATAATGGTTTTGTTTTATCAGGTAATTGGCATTGTGTACAGTGCCACTGCGTACAGATTATAACAGGATCCACAGATATAAAAGAACTGCAAGCTCTTGATGTAAGTCATTAGAGGAACAAGGCCTGCCAGTGATGTGACGGTGTAGGTGCCCCCACCACGCCAGCATCCATCACAGGGACAGGCAGCAGCTGGCTTCTGCAGATCTTCTTCCCGGAGAGCTGGGCAAGGGCTCATCTCCAACCGTCAGAGGTCAAGTAGACATCTGTGCTCACAGTTCAGCGTGGCCCTAAAATATCATCTTCTTTGTTAATTTGAGTATTGCCAGTTGTTCTTGTTTTTGGTACCATTTCTAATGCAAAAGTGTGATGTAATTTTAGGGTCTATAAGTTACTTATCTCTGACAGTATAGGAAAAATGAAAGTGACCAAATCCAGCAATAGTTTGAACAAAGTCATCAAAGCTCCCAACTCCCTGTTCTGCAAACTGAAGAAATCATCAGTTTTATTAGTGTCTGAGTCACTTTCATCAGACAAAGAGCAGTTTCTAGTTTTGTTTTGTCTAGAGTGAAGTCTGCTTTTCAAAGCGATGAAAAAAAGGATCATTTGTTGTTTATCTTTTTAAAAGTAAGCATACCCAGAATTCTTTTTAAAAATCTTTTTGGGCTGCGCGTGGTGACTCATGCCTGTAATCCCAGCACTTTGAGAGGCCAAGGTGGGCGGATCACCTGAGGTCAGGAGTTTGAGACCAGCCTGACCAACATAGAGAAACCCAGTCTCTACTAAAAATATAAAATTAGCTGGGCGTGGTGGCACATGCCTGTAATCCCAGCACTTTGAGAGGCTGAGGCGGGTGGATCACCTGAGGTCAGGAGTTCGAGACCAGCCTGACCAACATGGAGAAACCCCGCCTCTACTAAAAATACAAAATTAGCTGGGCGTGGTGGCGCATGCCTGTAATGCTAGCTACTTGAGAGGCTGAGGTAGGAGAATCGCTTGAACCCGGGAGGCAGAGGTTGTGGTGAGCTGAGAGCCGAGGTTGCCTCAGCCTCCAAATATATATATCTTAGGTTCAGGGGTACATATGAAGTGTTAACTAAACACATGTCACGGGGGTTTGTTGTACATATTATTTCATCACCCAGGTATTAAGCCCAGTACCCAATAGTTATGTTGTCTGTTCCTCCCCCTCCTGCCCCCAAAGTAGACCCCAGTGTGTGTTGTTTCCTTCTTTGGGTTCATAAGTTTTTATCACTTAGCTCTCATTTATAATTGAGAACACATTGTATGTATCTGGTTTTCTGTTCCTGTGTTAGTTTGCTAAGGATAATGGCCTCCAGCTCCATCCATATTCCTGTGAAAGACATGATCTCATTCTTTCTTATGGCCACATAGTATTCCATCATGTATACATACCACATGTTCTTTATACAATCTGTGGCTGATGGGCGTTTAGGCTGATTCCATGTCTTTGCTATTGTGGATAGTGCTTCAATGAATATCTGCGTGTATGTGTCTTTATGATAGCATGCGCATCCAGAACTCTTAATTCTTAGTTTAACAAATATATGAGTGATACATGGAGGATAAGAAAACATTACACATCATCTGTGTAATTCTAATCAGTGATGTCATGTTTATTTAAACGTCCTATTGAAATTTAGTCCAATTTCTGGAAAAGTAGTGAGAAGCCAGGGCCTGTAAGATGAATGGATGGGGAAAAGTCTCAAAGCAAGAGGTGGTCAGAGAGCAAGAGAGTGGCAGTTGGTCTGTTGGGATGAGGGTAGGGTAGGGGGAGATGTATGTACCATAGTCTACCATGGTTCATACATAACTAGTCTCTCTCCTATTTATGAACTTGTATTTCTTTAATTATTTTATCTATTCCTTTTTTTCCCAAGAATAATAATGTTTGAAATTTCTGGAAATTCTTTTAAATATAGATTGGATCTCTATGGTTTCTTTCCCATGTTGCTTATATTTTCTCCTTCTCCTTTCCCTTGAGTTCTCGATGAGTTTTGAAAGTCTTTCCTTTACCCTCATAATCATGTCCTCCACCTTTCATTGTTGGTGGTATCTCTTCCAATTTTTAGTTTGGCATAAACATTTTTCTTCTAGAAGATGACTTGAAGGAGTTTAATGGATATGTTTTCTAGACTTTCTTTAGAACGTGTCTCAGAATTAATTTAGGTTTTCTGCTTCATCCCAAATGTTCCTTTCAGAGAGCTGCTCTCCTCCTGTTAGCAGGCTGGCCCCTCATTTTTGACCTACTTACCCTTTTATAGGCGTCATGGTTTTTACTGTCTTCCCACCCACTGGTAAGCACAGCTGGACTCGTTTTCTGTTCAATATACACACTTCACACACACACACACACACACACACACACACACACACACATCCTCTCTACTCTTTACTCATGTCTGGCCTTTCTTCTGAGTGTTGCCACCTGGTTCCCAGTAAAATCCCAATAATTTCCCCCACATTGTCCTCACCCACACCAGGAATCAATCCAACAGGGAGGCTGCAAGTCTATCACATGGAGGGGAAGGAAGCATGGCCTGGCCTTGCAGCAGCTCAGCCCTGTAGAGAAGAGATGGTCTCCTCTGCCATAGCTCACCATCCCTCATCCTTCCCAGAAAGGACACATTTGAAGAGGGTGGGGATTTTGTCTATGTCACTGCTTTGTATTTCCCTTTGGTCCTTTCTGCCTCTTTTGCTACTTTACCATCTTTATCTAAGAGACATGTTAAATTTCTGACATGCTGTAGTCATCATCTTTCTTAATTCCCAGTTTTCCTCTGGGACTATCAGTTGCAGGGAGGATTGGGGGCTGAGGAAGTGTTGGCTAAGTGCTGCCCAGAAGAACCTACTCCCTTGGAATCAGAGAGCACCCCATGCCTATTTTCCCCTCCTTCTTTTTTAATTGCTCTGTTGTGGACTGAATGTTTTTGTATCCCCAGAATGCATATGTTGAAGCCCTAACCCCCAAGGTGATGGTGTTTGGAGATGGGGCCTTTGGAAGGTAATAAGATTCAGATGAGGTTATGAGGGTGAGGCCTCCATGATGACAATAAGAAGAGACATGAGGGAGAGCTCCTTCTTTGTTATGTGAAAACATATCAGGAAGGCTGCTGTCTGTAAGTCAGGAGGCGAGCCCTCTTCTAATTCAATGATGTGGGTACCGAGAATTTTGAACTTCCAGTCTCCAGAGCTGTATGAAGTTAAATTTCTGTTGCTTATACCACCCAGTTAATTAATGAATTAATTAATTTTTTTGAGACAGAGTTTCCCTCTTGTTGCCCAGGCTGGCGTGCAATAGCACGATCTCTGCTTACCGTAATCTCCGCCTCCCGGGTTCAAGCGATTCTCCTGCCTCAGCCTCCCAAGAAGCTGGAATTATAGGAGCCCACCATCACACTTGGCTAATATTTGTATTTTTAGTAGAGACGGGATTCTACCACGTTGGCCAGGCTGATCTCAAACTCCTGACCTTGTGATCCACCTGGCTCGGCCTCCCAAAATGTTAGAATTACAGGCATGAGCCACCGTGCCTGGCCCCAGTTTATTTTTTGTTATGGCTGTGTGAGCAGTCTAAGACACACATCTTCTGCATCTCTTTTTTAGCCTCTTAACACTATTTGCTAAGCCTCAAGTATGCCTTTGGCTCCACTCTAGGCAATGAACAAAGCAGGAAAACAAAACAAAAATCCTTGCCCTCATGGAGAGCAAATTATAGGAGGGTGCTATATGACATTAGATGGTTGCATGCACTATAGACAACATAAAGTAGAGAGATGGAAATTCAGGGGAGGGGTTATCATTTTAGTGCAGGCAAAAAGAAAGGTTTACTGACAGTGACTTTTGTACAGCAAAGTGAAACAAGCGAAGGAATAAGGAGAAAGTCATGTGAATACCTGGGAACATGCTTTCTAGGAAGGAGGAACAGCAAATTCAAAGGCCTTGAGATAGAAACATGCTTGATGTGTTTATGGAACAGCAGGGAGTCCATGGATGTGGAGTAGGGTGAGAGCAAGTAGTAAGAAAATATGGGTTCAGAGAGGAAATTACCACTAACCTAATTTCCCCAAAGTATAGTAAACAGTGGTGTCTCTCTGCTCAAACCTTCAATATATTGCAATTGGTTGAAGAATAAATTTCAAATTCATTAACATGACATTTAAAGTGTTGCTCAAACTGGACTTTACAATGTTTAGTGTCACTTCTTCATCCTGCTTAATTCTCCACTCTGGTTACATTCACCATCTTCCCAGGCAAATCCTAACTCTTCGTGACTTTCTCATAGCTCTCTTTACCTACCAAAGCTGGTTTCATCCTAAAGGTTCAGCTCAAATGTAACCCTCTGCTCGATGCCTTTCTTCAATGGCCCTGGGTAAATTTAATCACTACCACCTCTACTCTTCCATAGCATTTTGATTTTATTGAAATTGTAACATGTATTTAATTATTACCTAACCTTTAAACAAACAGTTACATGGCTGTTTCTCTTGCTCAATCTTAAGATTCCTGTAGGCAATGCCCATTATGCCTCTAATATGTTCATTTTTTGGACAAGTGAAAAAGAACTGGCTGAGTGCAGTGCTCACGCCTGTAATCCCAGCACTGTGGGAGGTTCAAGCAGGAGAATTACTTGAGGCTAGGAATTTGAGATCAGCCTGGCAACAAAGTGAGACTGCCTCTGCAAAAAAATGAAAAAAAAAAAAAAAAAAAGTACCTGGGCATGGTGGCACACACCTGTAGTCCCAGCTACTTTGGAGGCTGAGGTGGGAGGATCACTGGAGCCTAGGAGTCTGAGGCTTCAGTGAGCTATGATTGCCCCAGTTCACTCCAGCCTGGGTAACAGAGTGAGACCTTGTCTCTAAAACAAACACACAAAAACACATAAAGCAAAACAAAAGCTAATTCAGAACCAATTACTCTTGTAATCTCCCAAAAAGAAAATAGACAGCATTTGTTGCAGATTACTTAAATATTTATTTCCATAAGCAAAAGTGTCTATAACCAGATGATATCTCAAGGCTCTTTCTATTATGCCAATGCTGCATTCCCACAGACAGTTTCAGATATGTGAAATTCAACAGACTTGTTGGCTTTGGTGTTCAAGGTGATTCACATGGAATTGCATGCTGGGACTCCCTAAGGTTCCACTGTCAACAAGAAAGAAGTGTATTCATAGCCCCTTGTCTCTTAGAAGCTCAAATTTAAAAATCCATAACACACCAAACTATTTGAAATCCTCATGTGTTTTTTGTTTGTTTGTTTGTTTGTTTTTCATTTTTATTAGAGAGGTAGCGTTAGGAATTAGCATCTGAATCACTGTGACTATGGATAACCTCAGAGGAATATTGCTCACAGCTGCCAGGTAACTAAGGATGTCAGGAGTTTAGATGGGCTGAAAATAGTTGACACCTCCTATGGAAGCAAAGATACTGGAGGAAACACCTATCAGTGTTCTGGAAGCAGCAACATTTCCGAAGAATTTCTGTTGCTCCCTCATTTTTTTTTTTTTTTTTTTTTTTGAAGATTCAAGGACTTGCTCTGTCATCCAGGCTGTAGTGCAATGGTGCAATCACGGCTCACTGCAGTCTCAAACTCGTGGGCTCAAGCAATCCTCCCACCTCAACCTCCCGTGTAGCTTGGACCACAGGTGTGACCATCACATCTGGTTCCCCCATTCTAACTACTCTGTACCAGGCATTGGCCTTGACAGCAAGATACTTGCATACTATCTCACGCCTCTTAAAATGGTAAAAGTTCCATTTTGGGGGGATTTGGCCGTGAGAATAGCAAAAACTAAAGTAATAAAACCAAAAGAAAATTCTTGGTTTCTAGCTTTTCCCTTCAAAATCCACATCTTCCCAAAAGCCAAGACATGAAAATCCTCCTCAGAAGTCTGGAGAAGCCACGTGGGAAGTTGTCCATATCTACAAAATAGTTTCCAGGTAGTTAGAGGGCATGAGACTTTTTCCCACACAATGTGAATTTGTATTTTATGGTGATCCATTCTTCACTATAGCATAAGTGCAGATTCAACCTTATTTATAAATACAACCAAAGAACGAGCTCTGTCTTGGAAAAATGGAAATAGTTTTACCGTTACATTTGTCAAGAAGAGTCCAATACAAAAGGACAATGAAGCTACAAAACAGACCATTCTTGCATCACCGAATTTCCTTACAACACGTATGCACACACAATCTCACACACACACAGAATGCTGAGAGATGTCACAAAAATACTTTTGAAATTCAACACTAGTAGAAAGAAATGTGTTGTCTCAGATTTATTTAGAAAGGTATTAGCTTTCTTTCTTAGCAAAATTGAACAAACAAGCTATTGACAATTTTTTTTTTTTTTTGAGACGGAGTCTCGCTCTGTTGCCCAGGCTGCAGTGCAGTGGCGCGATCTCGGCTCACTGCAAGCTCTGCCTCCCAGGTTCACACCATTCTCCTGCCTCAGCCTCCCGAGTAGCTGGGACTACAGGCGCCCGCCACCATGCCTGGCTAACTTTTTTGTATTTTTAGTAGAGACGGGGTTTCGTCATGTTAGCCAGGATGGTCTCAATCTTCTGACCTTGTGATCCGCCCGCCTTGGCCTCCCAAAGTGCTGGGATTACAGGCGTGAGCCACCGTACCGGCCGACAAAAATTTTTTTAAAAGACAAAACTTATTTCAAAATACTCAAAAATTTCAAATGTTTTGGTCTCTACTAAATACTTAAGAATAATGTCATTCATATAAAAATGAATAAAGTACCATCAAATATTGATAATCTAAAGAAGATTATGGTAAACTTGAGTTTGATTATTACTTTAGAGCTTAACATGGGGAAGTCATTTTTTTTAAAGGTTCGCATGTTTTTGGGTAGCCGATATAAATCAGGTTGAGCTTTGCAGAGGTAAAGCTCATCAAAAGCACTGAAAGTAGCCTGCTATAAAGTAGGATGGAGGATACATCATGAGAGAACTTTTGGATTGAAAATCTGACAACCTGAGATATAGCGTTATCATACTCTTTCACCTTTCTGGGACTCATTTTTCTCTAAAAGGAGGTATTTGAACCAGGTGTTTTCCACAATCTCTGCTCTAGAAATGCTCTCTTCATATAATGAAGAAGGTGGTGTGGAAAACAATTATAACATGAGTAATAATCATCTAAGACAGGAGTTGTTAAAAATGCTTGTTCCAGCTGAGTAGGGTGGTTCATGCCTATAATCCCAGCATTTTGAGAGGCCAAGGTGGGAGGATTGCTTAAACTCAGGAGTTTGAGACCAAAGTTGACAACATAGTGAGATACCATCTCTACAGTTTTTTTAAAAACTTAGCCAGGCATGGTGGCATTCACCTATAATCCCAGCTACTCAGGAGGCTGATGCAAGAGGATTGCTTGAGCCCAGGTGGTTGAGGCTACAGTGAGTAATGATTGCACCATTGCACTCCAGCCTGGGTGAAAGAGTGAGACCCTGTCTCAAAAAAAGAAAGAAAGAGAAAGAGAGAGAGAGAAAGAAGGAAGGAAGGAAGGAAGGAAGGAAATAAGGAAGGAAGGAAGGAAATAAGGAAGGAAGGAAGGAAAGAGAGAAGGAAGGAAGGAAGGAAAGAAGGAAGAAAAGAAATAAATAAATGCTTGATCCCTGGCTTCATTCCAGAGATACAGACTCAGAGTCTCTGCGTAAGGCCCAGCAATCTGAGTTTAACAAGCTCTCCTGGTGGGTCCAGTGCATGCAAATTGAGAACTGCTGATAGGAGGAACCTCTTTCCGTCTTCAGCACTCACACTGCTCATACCACAATGGTGTGAATTAAATGAGATTTGTGTTTTTTCTAGGGCAAGAAAGGAAGAGCAGGCGTAGGTGGGAAGGAGATGAGCCACTCAGGAGCCTCTGGGGCACGAGAGGTCTGGACGACAGGGCTGGGCTGAATAAAGGTGAGAGATCATTTAGCAAGAGGCGTATTGATTACTTCATGGCTTACAGTGTTCCCTGGTATTGAAAAAATAAATTGTTTTAATGTAGCACTAGAAGACTAGCTTTCAAAGTGCAGTCTGAGCGCCTCTTGTAATCTTCTAGACTGGTCCCTGGGTAGACGTCCTAACACTCTTATATCTAAGTATTAAGAGTTTGTTCATATAGTTTTATGAACAGCAGATCAGTCTCCCTGGGTTCCCACCTGAACCTAACCTGGGAAAAGGAGGACTTGGCTGCAAAGAGATGGTTAGGTATTCCTGCTATTACATGCATCAGATCACTTTATGATTTTAAAGTGTTGTTTCTTATGATATTAGAAGGCTATTTTTCAGTGACTATTGATCTGATTGAGGAGTATTGGTTCCACTTAGTGGGCTTCCCACTCTGTGATCAAGGCCAGAGGTAATATACATATACTATGCCTACTGTGAGTCAACACGGCCCATGCCAAACCATGGTAGCACTCCAACAGCACTGCTGTGGCCACAGTGGACATCGCATCTGCTGACATCCTGTTCCCCCCCTGGGGCTTTTAGCAGGTCTCACAGGATCTTCTCATGCCCATCCTGTTCCCACAGATCAGCAGCGTCTTGTTAGCCCATCCACACGTTCCACCAAACGCCTTTGAACTTCAACCCCCAGCTCACCGAATGGGTCACACTTCTTTCCTTGGCGTCTGATTGTTTTGTCAGTGGCACAGATTGAGTTCTGCAAATGGAATGAACCCTCCTACAGGAGTGTTTTTTAAACCTATGCCATTTAAATTTACTTTGGGAAGAGCTGTCTGCACCTACAATATGTTCTTTCATATTTCTTGTCATAGTCAGTTACTCTGGGCAAAACATGTTAATATGTAGTTGTCCTGGGATTAGGAAAATAAAACATAATATGGTCCTCCCTTGGCTCTAGGAGCCAAAGTTGATGAGTATACCTGTGTATATATGTATATGTGTTTCCTTTTGTCTTTGGAGAACCAGCAAATGTTAAGGCAATTCAAGATAAAGATGTATTTTTGAGGAAGCCAAAGAGAGGAAAACTGTAATATCTTTTCTGAGCTACGTTTACCCCAAGGCATTTATCATAAAATGCATTTTGTTTCTGATTACATCACTCTGGCAGCTGGGATGAGGAAGAAACCACGTTGGGAAATTGTCAAAAACTATCACGAGTTCCTTTGGCTTCTATCAATTTTGTCTTTTTTCTTCTTCTGACCAGAAAACTCTTGGTTCAATTCCATTTGAATGTCAACAATAAAAAACAAAAATAGCAAAGCCTTCATGAGCAAATGTTCAAACTTCAGGGGAAAATAATCAAAGGGCCAGTTATTCCTATGTAGTTGCCTGAAGATACATAATACTGTTTGATGTGCACATACAATTTAATATAACCTTCTACAAAGCTAAAATGATCAGAGCAAGAAAATTCACCACTTGAAATATTTGGGAAGAAAGTTTTATATTATCCTTCTCACTTGAAACTTTTCGTAACCACGATATTCCTGGAAAATGTAGAAGTAACACTGCTCCCATTTTGGTAGAAATAGACATTTGGAAATGCCTTCCTAGTGTCTTTCATGTTGTAATAGGAAATAAAAGGAGACAATCAGAGCTGTTTGTCTGTTTTGCTAAAACAGCCTCCTAAATGTCATTTAAAGAAAATAAATATGACAGGTCTAGGTCATAAATCATTTCTAATGATCACTCTTATTTTCACAATGAGGGAACAGAGACACAGGTGGGCAACAAGTCATAGATGACCTTGTAAGCCAGTTTCACCAAACGATATGGAATCCCAAAGGCGTCTTCTTCCTGTGCTTCAGCTACTGGTTTGTACGAGCTTTTTATTTTTGTTGTGTTTCAGCTGTACATTTTTAGAGCACATAATAGCATGCAACCCAGCAGGGTTTGAATGTGATTAGACCCGAGTGAAGCACCATTAAAAACCAGAGACACATTCGAATGACATGACATTTTGAATGAGTGCCGAATGTAAACCCCAGTGTGTTTGGCTTTGTGTGTGTACTTGCTTCCTTGATTCTTAAACCGATTTCTTTTCAGAAGAAAATGTGCTTTTCTGAAACAGCTAATAGGATGCTTCGTAGGTCACATGCTATTTTCAGGACCAGAGAAGAGCAGTGTGTGTTATGGATGAAGTGAAAAATATCATTTCTGAGTCTCCCAGCCTCTGTAAGCTCAGGTCAAGTCATTACCTTTGATTTTACTTTTCAGTTGTTATTAAATTTTCTCTCTTTTTTTTTTTTTTCCGTGTTGACTGCCTTGCAGGTTTCTCAACCTTGATTGGGTCACCCATAATCTCTCTTTGAACTTTAAATGTGAAATAGGCTAATCAACCCAAGCCTTCTATCGCCTGTTGGGCTAGGACCTGATTCTGTGATTTCAGCTCACATCAATCATTTTAATGCAATAGATGTGTATGTGATACACAAAGCCCCATGTCAGCCATGTTCAGAGTATGTCTTGGTTAAAAGCCCATATATTATATGTTCTCATAACATAAATATATGTATAAGTATGTTTTTGCACACATTTACTTTCTAGTTTAACATAATTAGTTGAGCTGAAATGTTTAATGGTTGCACTATTATGGAAACTATTGACTAGACTATCTACAGTGTTAATACTGACCATGTAATATATGTAAAGCTTTCCCATATTACAGCCTGGCTTTGTATAATTTATTTTCTTACTGCCAAAACGTGGCTTTCCATTTACTATGAAAGGCTTTAGGTAAGGAATGAGAGTGATTGAGTTAATTGTTACATTTACTATGGAATTGTTACTTAAAACACATGGTGGTAGAGTCGAGCAAAATAGAATGTCCATATGTGAATAACAGCACTACGATCACGGCATGTTAAGATTAGAATTAGGGGAAGGCAGCTAGCATTTGTTGATGACCTTTTATATTCCATGTGTTTGTAGATTGCCTCTTTTCTGTGCTGTTCTGTCCAATACTCATCTTAGAGACACTGAGAGTGGAATAAAGTGCATTAATTAATGCTTTTTACCCACGAGTAGGCGTAAAACTCCAGGACTCCAGATACCAGCCTAAGTGCCCAGTTCACTGCTGTATTCTGCTTCATGTTATCTCTTTTGAAGAAAAGCCTAGTTGGGTTTCATATTTCAAAACTTTCTCTTGTGAAATCTCTCATCCACTTCATCTCTAATTGAAAATGCCTCGCTCTGGAAATCATGAGCTTTTGTTGTTTGTTTGATTCAAAATAAATCAAAGTGACTTAATTTTGACCACTCACATGAAGACTGAAAACCTTTATAAACACCATGGAAATTACAGAAGGTAAAGGAAAATCTTTTACTTTTATGGGGCTGGCAGTCATGTTTTTGCATGTGTTTAGCACATAGAATTCTTCTTGGTAAGTGTAAAATGCTGCATATGTACAGATAACTTGTCAGCTAAAAATGCTTGAGGCTCCAGTCTGCATTTCAACAGGATGTGTGTGAGCAGATGTTTATTTCAACACTTCATCAGTTGAGCCATCGCTGTATATTTGCCTAAAGAGTAAAAAGATAACAGCTGAAATGGATGAAGGTGTGAACAATGAAAGACACAATGGTACCCCGACTGCTTAAGAAAATATAGGCAAAAAAGTTTGTGAGAATGGGTAAAACAATGATGAATAGTGCCATCTTTTCATATAGGTGTTAACTCTGTGTTCCTCTTTGAAGAGTTGATTCTTTCAAAGACTTCTCTGAAAAGGTGGCATTGATCGTCATCCTAACAGGGACTAGCAGTAAAGAGGACCTAATTTTAGGATTTCAGGAATACCAGGGTGCAAAAACATCCTGGAAAGGAGAGAGAGAACTGACTTGCCAGAGCACAAGAAAAATCAGCATTTACTGAGCGCCTCTATCTTACCGGTTATATGATAAGTAGTGTCACTTGTGGCCTCTCATTTAATATCTAAAACTTTTTGGATTTTTTTCCATTGTTTATGCAAATAATTGAAATTCAGAAAGTTTGTATAACTTACCCAAGTTCAGAAAGCTCATGAGTGTCATACTCATGACTGAGCTCCAGCTGTGTGTGATTCCTCATTCAGCTGCATCATGCCACCATCACAAAACATTTTACAGATGGTCTTATATAAGAACAAGAGGCAGGAAACTATTTTTTTTTTTTTTTTGAGACGGAGTCTCGCTCTGTCACCCAGGCTGGAGTGCAGCGGCCGGATCTCAGCTCACTGCAAGCTCCTCCTCCCGGGTTTACACCATTCTCCTACCTCAGCCTCCCGAGTAGCTGGGACTACAGGCGCCCACCACCTCGTCCGGCTAGTTTTTTGCATTTTTTAGTAGAGACGGGGTTTCACTGTGTTAGCCAGGATGGTCTCGATCTGCTGACCTCGTGATCCGCCCGTCTCTAGAGCAACAAGCTAGATGGGAAGTACAGATGCAAAGAAAAAGAGATAGCTACCGTTACAGTCCAGTGATATTATAAATATTTAACACTGCACAGGCTGATGTATCAGAATGGATGCTAACGTCAAACTACTGTAGAGAGGTACCAGAGACTACCGGCTAGCTACAGCCCCTCAGTCATACATCAGCCCTGTTTATAGTGCCTTTTGAGCGAGTTCCCTCTCTTAACAGAGAGCACACCCAAGAGGCTCAGAATCATGTGCAGTTCTCCCTTTCCGGAGGCTCTGACGATAAAATACCAGATGGCTTACATAACCAGATGTTTTCCTCATTGTCCTATTTTTCTGTTTACTGCTACTCGGTATACTTCTTGGATTTGTATTTCTTTATCTCCATAAATACTGGCATTTTCTGTATTTCCAGCCTCAGCCGTCTTCAGTATTTTACCCAGCCATTCCCTTTAGAGGGTACTATTCTTTCCTAAGGAAAGGTGACCCTCAACTCTTCCAAGTCTTTGAAATAGGGTCTCACTCTGCTGCCCAGGTTAGAGTGCAGAGACACTATCTTGGCTCACTGCCACTGCTGCCTTCTGACTTCAAGTGATTCCCCTGCCTCAGCCTCCCCAGTAGCTGGGATTACAGACATGGGCCACCACACTCGGCTAATTTTTGTAGTTTTAGTAGAGATGGGGTTTTGCCATGTTGGCCAGGCTGGTCTCGAAATCCTGGCCTCAAGTGATCCTCTTATCTTGGCATCGCAAAGTGCTGGGATTACAAGCATGAGCCACCAGGCCCAGACACTTTCAAGTCTTTATTTATTAAATTGATAGTACCCAGAACACACGCCATTGCCCCAGCTGCAAACCTGCTTCTCCTTCTGTATCACCTGCTGCTCAGATCCACTTCTCCCACCTCCCTGTCATCAGCAAGTTCTCTTTGGTCACGTTTCTCCAAGTATATACTGAAAGCTCTCTATCATTACTGTCAGAGCTTTGGACAATCTCTTGCTACACTAACATGGGTAATTTCAGTAGCCTCCAAACAGATCTTGTTGTCTCTGCTCTTGCTCACCTTAATCCATCTTCCACATGGCTACCGGAGCACCTTCTCCAAAGCACAGAAACTGCTCATCGGATACCCGTCCCACTTGCTAACATGCACCGTAATGGCCTAGAGTTGAGTTTGTTTCAGTCAGCTTTTTTCAATTCACTGGGAGAAACATTCGCTTTAATACAAAAAGCTGTGCATAATACTCCACTAGGCAAGGAAAGCAGTCTCTTTTAAAAGCATCTGTCAGATAAAATTCACCTTAGCAATGGCATAAAGGAAACATCTTGCCTGTAGAAGAAATTTATGAGGCAAGAAAATAAGAAGATGAAAGGAGGAGCCTATTGCAGAAGCAAATTAGATAACTAGGTAAAAGAAAAATATCAGGGCAGCACCTCCTAAATTAAACTTAATTGAAAGAGATTAAGCTGAATTAAAATTGATTAGGCCAAGCTTGACATCATTATGAATTTTAATAATAATTAATAATATTCATTGAACACCTAGTTGATATAGGGTAAGACACAGTCCCTTCCCCTGAGTTTATAATCCAAATTGGGGGGGAGAATGAGTTGGCTGAAAAAGTAAAAGCGAAATAGACTTCAAGGAAATGAGTTCTAAGAGCGCTGACTCCACTCGGAGAGTAGTTTAGTGTTGTAATGGGGGTAAGTAACCTCAGAGAATGTTAGATTCTTTGTAATTACTTAAGGGAGGAATAAGGTGCTGGAAGTTTAGCCTTTACTGTAGTTACTGGTGAGGTGAAAAAGTGTCAGTCTGGGTGAAAAAGGAAACAAAAATAAGTTAATACGGTATAAGATATGGTAAACAAGGAAGAAAACTGCATCATTACTCCATTTAATGGAAAATAAGTGTTCAAAAAACATATGTAGTTTGTTGTAGATCTTTGTAGTACCTTAATTTTCTAATCATTAATTCTATCATATAATTACACCTTGATTTTTTATTGTATTTTACTGCTGAAAAAGTCAATAACGTATTGATTTTAGGTTTTAAAATTAAGTTGATTAATTTATTCTTTCAGTAGTTGTTATTTGGAGGCATGATTTAAAAGCAAGTTGAATTATTTTTCTTGTACCTCTTGTAAACACCTTAAAAAGTCTAATTCCAAACAATAGTTCGAAGAATATCTTGAGCAATGACAGCAACTTCAGAATGAATGAGTAGCTTTTTAGAGTGTTACATTGAAAAAACTGTGCTTTATTATACAGCCACATTTTCAAAGATAAACACAGACTTCCCAGGGATAGTTTTTCCATTGCTTGTATCTGCCTCCTTCTCTTCAAAGATGCACATTACAACTAGCAAGGGTGAGCTCCTGTGTAGCTTGGTCTCCTTCCCCTCTCAGACATATCGTAGAGAAGATGGACCTTTCCTTCCGCCATCTCTGCTAATTGATGATGTTTGAGCTCTTCGTTGGGGAAGACGTCAGCCGTTGATTCACTGCAGTTGCCAATCATTGAATCAGGTAGAGTATGTTCCCCTCTTACAAAGGGAAGTTTTCAGTAAATCAGATATGATGATGGGCATGACTTTGGAAGTACAAAGTGACCAACGTCATGGTTCCACAGCAGGTACACTTTCCTCTCTTCCCAAGAATAAAAGTGTGCTGCCACGCTCTCAGGAAATTCCCTGAAGGACTCAGAAAAATGGACAGATTTAATCTGGTATAAAAAAGCATGCATCCATTTCCAACAAATATATCACGACTTCTCAGAGTAGGGAAATAATGTACGTATCAGAAACGTGGTGCACCCATCAAAATTATGTAAAATCAGTGATGTAAATCATAAACTCACGACTCTACTTTTCCCAATGGTATAAAGATTATACGATATTTTTAGATTAAAAATAAGTACCAAAAGATAATGTAGGAGAATATCTAGGGGACCTCAGATTTGGAAATGACTTTTTAGATGCAATAACAAAAGCATGCTTCATGAAAGAGAAAATGATGAAATTGGACTTTATTGAAATTAAAAACATCTGTTTCTGAAAGACACTGTTAAGAGAAAGAAAGGATAAGCCACAGGCTGGGAGAGAAAGACAAAATGTGAATAACATGTATCTCATAAAGGACTTGTTTCCAAAATATACAACCAGCTCTTATAACTGAGCAATAGCAAAACAACCCAAGTAGACGTGGGCAAAAAATCTAAACAGTTAACTCACCAAAGAAGACAGACAGATGTTAAATACACATATGAAAAGGTGCTCAACACTGTACGTTCGTTAGAGATTGCAAATTAAAACCACAATGAGATACCACTACACTTATTAGAATGGCAAAAGAAAATCAAAAACACTGACAACATCAAATGTGGGTGAGGATGTGGAGCAACAGGAACTGTCATTCACAGTTAGTGGGAAAGTCAAATAGTGAAGCCACTTTCAAAAACAATCTGACAACTGCTTACAAAGCTAAACATAGTTTTACCATACAACCCAGCAAATTGTGCTCTTAGGTATTTACTCAAATGAATTGAAAATGTTATGTCCATAGAAATGCCTACACATAAATGTTTATGGCAGCTTTATTCATAATTGTCAAAATTTGAAAGCAATCAAGATATCCTTCAATAGGTGAATAGGTGAATGGATAAACAAACTCTGCTACATTCATACAATGGAATATTATGCAGAGATAAGAAGAAATGAGCTATTAAACCACAAAAAGAGGCACAGGAACCTTAATTGCATGTTACTAAGTTAAAGAAGCCAGTGTGGAAAGACTAAATGCTGTATGAGTCCAGTTATATAACATTCCAGAAAAGACAAAGCTGTATAGATAGTAAAAAGATTGGTGTTTGCCAGGGTTATGGGGGAGAAGAGGGAAATATCTGGGGCACAGGCTATTTTTAGGGCAATGAAACTGTTCTGTATGATGCTGTAATGGTGGATACAGGATATTTTGCATTTGGCAAAACCCGCGGAATTGTACTACTACACAAAGAATAAACCCCAATGCCAACGTGGACTTTAGTTAATAATAATATGTCGATATAGTTTCCTCAGTTGTAACAAATATACCACACTAATGCAAGATGGTAATAATAGGGAAAATTGAAGGTAACGGGGAGGTGAGATCTATGGAAATTCCCTGTACTTTATCCTCAATTTTTCTGTAAGCCTTTAACTGTCCTTAAAAATTAAAATATATTAAAAATAAATAAAAAATAAATACACGATCAGCTCCAATGCATGGAAAACTCTAGTATTACCATGTCCACTATTTCTGAGAATTCCAAAGCCATCTAAATATCTGGGGTCCTCCTGCACAATATATATATGTAGGATAGTGACATGTTCCATACATTTCTGTAATTTAGTTTGATGAAGAGCTTGTCTTTGTTTTGCTTTTAATTTTTTTTAAAGAAACAAGGTGTCACTTGATCTTTTGAATGGGTTCCTGTCAGATGTTCTTATCTACTGACTGTCAAAGTATTCATGGCAAATGATGTTGCCATATTAATACAATTTATTTTGGTTAAAGCGGTTTGCCTTAAGCTACTAACGCAGACTCAGTGCTCTGTGCAATTGATGGTTGAATGATCAATAGAACACCTAAGATTCTCATAAAATCCAACTTCTAACACGGTGACAATGAGCCAGATTAAGAGAAAACTTCAGTTGGCTTTCTGTTGTCTCTCTTATAGACTGGCTTTCCAGGCATTCTACCTGAATTACAATAGACAAAAATTAGTTGACAAAGTCAGCAACATAGACCACGTAAACCTCATGATTCCTTATAGTGAAATAAACAATGAAGTAAGAAAAGTACAGATAAACTTTAACATTTCAGTGAGTTAATAAATTAAAAGTCCTTTATTCATGTGAGAGTATAGTCATTGGTATGTGTTGAGAGAATGGATCCATACAGCCATTCAAGGACCCAGGCTGATGAAAGTTTTGACATTTTCAATGAGTGATTTCTATAGTGACACTATGTGTTGTTATCCATCCAAAGGATGATGAAAGAGAGAGAGAGAGAGGGAAAACAAAACAAAACAAAACAAAACAAAACAAAACAAAACGCACATGGAAGGTTTCTTGTTCCAAATGTATGTCACTTCTGTCTATACCCCATTGGCCAGAATTATTTGTTCACATGAACACATATAAGTACGTGGGAGGGTGGAAACATGGAGATTGAGGAAGTAGATGTGTTAAATATATATGATATATACATTATACATATGTATTCCAAGTACATACGTCTCATTCATTCTATTCCAGAATTAATAGCTTGTGATGAGAAGACAGGAATGGAATAGAATTGAGGATGGAAAAAAATAAAATTTAGTTAATTAAACAAGAGTGAATCTTTGCTTGACAGCATGTCATATGTTAAGGGATCTGATTAACACAACTCTTTATAGCTGACATAAAACTATATATATTTTTTTTTAAAAAAGGAAAGCAAGTTAGTAAACCCACTAAAAATGGACAGATTTCTTTCTTAACTTGTTGAGGAAAGACATGATAGGATTCTTTCTATTATTTTAAGTTCCATCAAGTTTTTTCTCTCCCGGGAGAGCTAATTTCTTACTGCACTCTTGAGTCATGACAGATAATTAGGAAATCTGGTCAGGCTTTTGCGGTGCAATATTTCTGCAAGTTTTATATTGTTATAAAATAGCTTCAGGGGAGACACACATACCAAAAAAAAAAAAAAAAGGGGATAATAAGGGTGAGAGTACATTAGCCTAAAGTATAATTTTATTGTTTTCCATCTGTTGTAATTATGAAAATAAACTCGTTGGTACTCTGATCAGCAGGATAAGTCATCAGAAAGATGCTTGTGTCTAGCAACATATCTTGTTACATGTTATAAATAAGAACATCTTATCTACATGGCTTTTTTCCCCCTTAGGAGCAGAGCCATTGCAATCTTCCCACTAGAAAAGTCATTTTTTTCCCCCCTCAAACCAACATAGCTCAAGGGAATAGTATTTGTTTCAACCAAATCATTAACTGCATATGGGATTTAGATTTGCATTTGCACATATTTCCAAGGTGACTGAAAAAGCATTCTTTTAAGAAAATAACAATTTTAAAATCATAGTTGGAAGGGTATGTTTTCTCTCCACATATTGAGTAAGAATAATATGTGTGCTATTGAGTGTGTAGGAGTACTCAGTGAGCATTCGTCAACTAACTTTTACAGTGACAAACCAACTGAGTCAAGCAAAATAGGCTCGATTCTTCCTGTCTTGCTCTCTTACTGCCTAAACTATGGAAAGCTTACTCTAAAACATGTGCTTTATTTTTAAATAGTAAGGATGATTTTGTTACCTTAAAGAGGACACGTGATTAACTGCCTTAACTCACTTCTTATTTTCTCTAACTTAAGGAAGTGACGTAACTGGCATTGATGATGGAAAAAATCAAAATGAAGATTTTTTTTCCTACAGCATCAATTTTATGATTTCCTAAAAAATACTGTGAAAGGTCAATGGCTATTTATCCACAACTATTGTCTTATATAATGTGTTTTTCATTACTGGTAGGAGAAGAAAATAATAGAAACAAAAGAAAGTAAAATTTAGATTTTAATAGGGACCAGTGATTCTCTTAATTCTTAAATATCTCTAGTCATCAGCCAGATTTGAGAACCACTACTCACGGTAACTCATTAATTTTAGAAATACAGGCCAGAGAGTGAAGCCATACAGCTAGGGACTGGCAGAGTGAGGACATGGTGGGAAAGTGGACTTTTTTGGTTTTTGTTACCTCCCTCCAAGACACACCCCCCCCCCCCACACACACACACACACATGATTATAAGAAGAAATGTGAGCACAGGATCTTGTTGCTATCACTCATGATAAATGCTAGCTGACATACAGGAACAAAGAGTGATAGGTTTTCTTCACCTTAACATAACGTGAAGGCCCTGCAAAGTAGTGAAAAATCTTTCCTAATTTAAGGGGCACTGAATGGACTCAACCACTAGCAGAAGGACATCCTACCAGGGTGCTGAGAATTTTCTTTTTGGAGTGCCCCAGTCCATCCGTGAAGAAGGCTGCTTCAGTATTTTGAGTTTCAGCATTTCTCAGTTTGGGGTTTTTGAGCAAGGGGTGCTACTTGCAATTTTCTAAAGACCCTGGCCTGAGTTAGATTTCCAGGGAATTGATGATACACTGAGTGGAAGAACCATAAAGAGACCAATTGATGGCCCCAGGGAGCTGCAAAGAAGGTACTTCTCATAGATGTGTTGATTTCAATTTCTTTCAAAGGAATGTGGCCCACTGGACAACTTCTTACTGTTCCTCCTGTGCTCCTGACCCCAGATCTCAAGAACTCATAGTTTAGTTTTATAATTTTGTTGTTGTTTGAGACAGGTTTCACTCTTGTTGTCCCGGCTGGTGTGCAATGGCACGATCTCGCCTCACTGCAACCTCTGCCTCCCGGGTTCAAGTGATTCTCCTGCCTCAGCCTCCCGAGTAGCTGGGATTACAGGCATACACCACCACGCCCATCTAATTTGTGTGTGTGTGTGTATTTTTAGTAGAGATGGGATTTCTCTATGTTGATCAGGTGATCAGGCTGGTCTTGAACTCCCGACCTCAGGTGATCCTTCCACCTTGGCCTCCCAAAGTGCTGGGATTACAGGTGTGAGCCACTTTGCCCAACCTAAACATGTATTATAATAAATATATAACATTTACAACTTTGTAAACATATGTAAATAGGAGTTGTTTCAGAAAATTGTGGAAATATTAAAGGAGTCTCCCACCTCAAACCATTTTCCCCAGAGTCTCTCAGAGTAAACAAGGAAATATGAGTTCCTCGGGCTTTGACATCTCGGTGGGGATGAATTAAAGAACATTCCAGTGCATAGCAATTACCTCGCGATCAAAGTAAGTGTAAGGATCAAGGAATTCTGACTGGTGCTATATCCATTTTAGAAAACATAAGCAATCTCAAGATTTCTCAAAGGAGTGAATGACTGGATTAACAACCAATCATAGACTGAAGTGAAGTTACAAAGGCCACACGCATAGGCAAACATCCGATGAACCAAATTACCTGATGCATGAGAGAAAAAGACAGGACAGAATCTGCTTGCAGTTGGCTAAAAAGTTGGGAATTGTTAGGTGAAGAATAGAAATCACTGGAGGCCTTTTAGTAGGAATATAACATGGCTAGATCTATGATTTTGCAAGATTTTCTAGCAATGCGAAGTGTTCTGATGCTAACAGAAAATACACAATGATTTTTAATCATTCTGTTATAATCTTACTGTATTAGTCTGTTCTCACATTGCTATAAAGAAATACCTGAGACTGGGTAATTTGTAAGAAATGAGGTTTAATTGGCTCACAGTTCTATAGGCTGTACAGAAAGCATGGCAGCATCTGCTTCTGGGGAGGCCTGAGGGAGCTTCCAATCATGGTGGAAGGCAAAGGGAGTGTGAGGTGTCTCACTTGGTGGGAGCAGGAGCACAGAGGGTGTGGGATGCTACACGTTTTTACACTTCCAGATCTCCTGAGAAATCACTCAGCATCGCGAGGACAGTACCAAGTGGGATGGTGCTAAACCATTCATGAGAAACTGCTCCTGGGATCAAATAACTTCTCACCAGGCCCCACCTCCAGCATTGGGGATTACATTTCCACATGAGATTTGGGTGGGGACACAGATCTGAACCATATCACCCACTAAAACCCCTGTGGTTTAAAACTCAAAGGAATGTAAAGGGTAAACGTGTTACTGAGTTGCAGCAGCCTAGTGCCTTCACTTTTAACTAATACACATGCATATTAATGTTTCTCTCTGTGGCTTGCAATTTGCTTCAGGGATGTCTGACTGCTTCCTCTCTTTACTGTACAGATTGTCACTAGTTCCAGGGTTCTCCTAACCTTCTCTCATACCTAATATTTCTCTTCCTCTCCTTTCTTTCAACATTCCCCAGAATACAAAATTACTCATTTGATTTCCTCACCTTTTAAAACAAAGCTGTATTGTTGTTTTACTGCTTGATTAAAATACATTGAACTTTGGAAGATAGAGTGGAAAATATAAAATAATTTTCCATGATCAACTTTTTAAGAGATGGCATCTCACTCTGTTACCTAGGCTGGAGTGCAGTGGCACAATCATGGCTCACTGCAGCCTAGAACTCCTGGGCTCAAGCTATCCTCCTGCTTCAGCCTCCTGAGCAGCTGGGACTCTAGGTATGCGACACCATGCCCAGCTAGTGTGTGTGTGTGTGTGTGTGTGTGTGTGTGTGTGTGTAGATGGGGTCTTGCTATGTTGCCCAGGCTGGTCTCAAACTCCTGATCTCAAGTGATCTCCCTGCCATGGCTTTCCAAACTGCTGAGATAACAGAAACGAGCACCACTCTAGAACTTGTCTCATCTTAACATCAAAAAGCAACCACAGTTGACAACTTTATGCATTTCAAACAGTCTTTAGTCCATCAACAACATTTGATGTATTACAAGTTTGGGAACGTATCATGCATAAGACTTATATCTTGTCTTTTCATCTTAACATACATTAACATGAGTGTTGTTCTGGAAATTTTAGTCTACGTGAACTCTCATTGGTTATAGGATCTCTACTAGTGCCATGATTCTCAAATGGTGGCCTCCTGATGAACAGCATCAGTATCACCTGGAAGTTTAGTTGAAATGCAGAGTTTGAGAACCACATACCCTGACAACTACCGGAGCGGGATAACTGCGTTTTTTTACTATACAGCTCCAATATGGCCTCAGGCAGTATTATCAAAAGACTATATGCTAGACCATTGTAAAGATGGTGTGTTTTTAATGTTTCTATTGATTTCACTTCCCCTGAGAGGAAGATACTTGGTCAGTTAGACAATACCTCACTGCCCTATCTATCATCTGCTCCCCAGACCCCAAGAACCGTGATAATTATTTTCTTGGTTTTAGCAGACTCCTAAGATACAATTGACAAAAACTATATAACTGGTTTTATATTTTTTAATTTTATTATAATAAAAAATGCAATGTTTCATCTTTCAGTCCTCATGGACATTTGAATAAGCATGTTTAGGAAAAGTCCTGAGATCTCATTCAGCAGCAGGGATTCTTTTCGGAGCTGCCAAGTTTGGTTGTGCAGGTTGTGAAATGCAAAACCTCCAGGAGTGCCATTGACTTAGACTGCAGTGTAAATGATGCCTCTTGAAATTATGTAGTACAGGAGTCCTGGCTCCTATGTTCAGCCAACAAAGATAGGTTGTAGCAAGAAATATGGGTAGATTTTGACTAATTTCCTTAAAGAAGCTATGGAGGTAGTATTATTGATAATCTCTATCTTTATTTAAAACTAAGATGCTTAACTCAGGTGACTTTTTACTACAGATTTCTTAAACTTAGATAAACACAGATTCATTATGAAAATGACTGGCATTTTATTTTATATAGCTTCCACAGGAGTGTAATTGTTGAATGAACTGAGTTAACGAAGGATCACTTGAATATTGTAGAAGAAACCACTTAAAATAATATTTTCTTTAGAAATTAGCCTGAAATATTTTGTTTTCTATGCTTCTTATTGAAAATTAGATAACTTCAGAAATGTATGCTGAATAAACTGGCTAGTGTTGTACTCCTCTGTGTGTTTGTGTGTATTCATATAATGTATTCCAAATGTTTATATGTAATAGCATATAACCAGTGTTTCCATGAGGCAATTTCCAGGCATGTTTTATATTCATTTCAAACAACGTTTACCCCATTAACAATATTTAATTATACTGATACTGCAAAGCAACTTGATGATTATCTTATAAAACAATACAATTTTCCTTCAGTGCTATCCACTTTTCCCCTTAAAGACCAGTGTGATACTACTAAGTGGTATCCTTTATGAACTAATGAGTCAAGTTGACAGATTGTAAAATGAATTGTGTCAGCCAATCTTGACTGGAAATATCTTTCACATTCAGTTTATGAGTTTAGACAGTCTAGTCTTCAGGATAATGCCAATGATGAAATAAAATCACCTAAAGTAACAGGTTAAGGTGAGGAGGCTTTCTGATATTAAAATTTCCATATAGAGCTAGTGACTTTGTATATTTTTGTAGATGATTGTTGTTTGAGCATAAAGTTTTTCCATAAGGACTCAATTGTGAAACAAAAAAAAATGAAAATGAAAAAAAATTTGTGTGATGTTTCATATATATATATATATAGTTATTTACATATAGAGAGAGTAAAGATATATCACTTCTCACAGTATATACATATATGTATACTGTGTTTCTAGCTCTGGGTTTGGTCTTTAGGCAAAACTGAGGCCTAATTTATTTTGATTTATTTGTACACTTTCTCTTTTCCACAAATGATTTGTGGAGGTTTACAACATTGAATACAATACACTGGCAAACTCAGACTAAACCAAATAAATATAAACTGGAGGTCAACGTTGCAGGCTTTGGGTGAGATGCCAGAATTAATCTTCTTAAGGCATGTCTGGATAATTTTGAGCAACCATTAAACAAGATGTCAAGGCTGAATCTATTGTGACATAATCTATTGTTTAAGCCTAACATATTTTAGTGTTGTTAGTTACACGTTATTAAAGCATGGCCACAGAGACTCTAGTGGAATTTCTTGGCTAACTCAATAGATGGTAGGGTCTTGGTAGTGGTGGTGGTTTTGGTTTATTTTTAATCTTTTGCTACATAGATCTTGTGCATAGTAAAAAGAAACAATGACTGCCCAGGTGGTAAGCAGTGAGACAGGTTGGCAGTTTATACCTAAGATTGGCCATAAGATGAAAGGTCATTCACCACGGGGTGAAAGCTAACTAGTAAGGAGGAGTGATTTCTAGTCCCTGGAATGGAAATACTGAGATATTGCTCCTGAATATTTTGCAAAGTTGCTTGTTATTAGGTAATAAAGTGACTCAACTCTGCCTAACTTTTGTGACAGAAAAGTTAAGTAAAATTCTACTAGCTTCAAGGAGGCTTGAAGCTCTTGCTGTATATTATTTCATTTTGTTTTTTAAATTCACATGTAATAATTATAATATTTATGATGTGGATAAGGATGTTTCAATATGTAGAATGTATAGTGAACAGATCAGATCAGGATAGCATATCCATTGTCTCAAACATTGGTCATTTCTTTGCGTTGCTATATTTTTGAAGTTGGTATATCACTGTCTGTCCTATGTGCAATCACCATTCACTCAAATGTCCAACCTTGGGAAGACACATTCAACTTTGACATCTCGTTCTTCTGCTCACACAACTTCAGCAACTACTCCTAGCAATTCTACCCTAGAAATGTCTTCCTATTCATTAGAAGACAAATCTATCATTCAGTCTCATTGAATTATAGCTTACTAATCACAGTTCTACAAAACAGGTAGGAATGCAAACAACTGCTATTTATACATGATCCCTGCCTTTTGTTTGTCTTTCAAAATCCAATGCATAACTCTGCAATAGTAGATCTTCAAGCACTATAATTAACAAAATTATTATTTTTTTGTATACACAGTCTCACTATGTTGCCCAAGGTGGTCTTGAACTCCCGGCCTCAAGCAGTCTTCTCTTGCCTCGGCTTCCCAAAGTGCTGGCCTTACAGGTGTAAGCCACTGCACCTGGGCCAGTCTTCAAGCACTATGAATAGTTAGGTTAGGCAAGCAACATATGAAGCAGTGGGTGTTTCCATTTGTTTCTGTTTTATTGTTTTATGAAGACCTTGGGTAGGGGATTCAGGGCTTGTTTGGGGATTTTTGCCTATATTTATATGAAATCCATCTTCACTCCACCAAAGCATCTTCCAAGATGCTTTCCAAAATAACAGTGTTTTTATTCATTTCACCCACACCACCTTCATCTGCCTTTAAAGCTCTTTGTGGATGGTGAATCAGATGCACTGTTATTCCCTAGAGTCTTGTGTTTTTGGCTCTTCAGAGCAGCCAACTATGTTCAGTGTGGCCCTGGGCAGTAATAACTGGAAAAACTCTCATGTCTAGAGATCTTTTAAAGGTGCTAGAAAGTGGAATGGAGGCTTCTCAGTTCTCTCCCGGTGTCATGGATCTCTGACAATAAAGGGAAAAACTGGTCCTACAGGAATCCTTCCACTGATGACTGGAAAATGCCACAGGTCTCCTTTCTTGCAACATTTTATTCCTCAAACCCATGCTGTTTATTACCTAACTGGGAGAAAATGAAGCTCCTAGAATTTATGTTCCATAAAAGAATAAAATAGAACTGTGGTTTACATGTTTTACAGTTATAGCCATAGAGGCTGGGCATGGTGCCTCACACCTACCTGTAAACCCAGCAGTTTGGGAAGCCTAGGAAGGAAGAACTCTTGAGGCCAGGATTTTGAGACCAGCCTGGACCATATAGTGAGACCCCATCTCTAAAAAAATATACATTAAACCATAGGAAGGGAGGTGGCAATTAGTGTATTCACAACAGTCCTAGTACTTGGTAAGGTCACAGGTAGACAGTAACACAAGGCACCTGCATAAACCTTATGTAAATCAGGTATATTTAATCTAATCCACCAGTCGAGTGAGGGTCCAAACATCTGAGCTCATGACCACCTTACCAAAGATAGCACATAATATTTCCAAGCATTTTAACATCTCCTATAAACAATCCATAAAAAAGAGATCCATATTAAGTATGTGAGCTCTTGTTGCTCCTGCCCTATCTCCCTTTGATATGGTTTGGGTGTGTCCCCACCCAAATCTCATCTTGAATTGTAGTTCCCATAAACCCCAGGTGTCATGGGAGGGACTCTGTGGGAGGCAATTGACTCATGGGGGTGGTTACTACGATGCTGCTGTTCTGGTGATAGTGATTGAATTCTCACAAGATCTGACGGTTTTATAAGGGGCTTTCCCCACTTTTGCTTGGCACTTCTTCTTCCTGCCACCATGTGAAGAAGGATGTGTTTGCTTCCACTTCTGCCATGATTGTAAGCTTCCTAAGGCCTCCCCAGCCATGCTCAACTGTGAGTCAATTAAACCTCTTTCTTTTATGAATTACCCAGTCTTAGGTATGTCTTTAGGCATGAGACTGGACTAATATAGCCTTTCATTCTTGTATTTTTGTTACATGTTATACATACACACATATATATAATATTTGCTATTTATATATGTGTATATACACATGCATAAATAATTCATAGCAAATACAGGGACTAAGTAAAAATGTATCACAATAAGCATGTAGATATCTAGAGTCATAGCTTTGATAATTATGATCACCTTCTTTATTTAATAATCATACACATTCATTTTGTAGGTTATAAAGTAAAACTAATAGTTTTACCCAGAAGTTCCAATAAGAAGGTTGGCACTGCTCCTATAATCCTTGGGCATCCATGTTAAACCCAGCAAATGCACAAAAGTAATAAATAATATTGGGAGCATGCATTCCTACTTTTAGAGAATGTTCTCATAATTAGACAAGTATTTCTCCCTTAAATTCTGTAACTTTCCTCTTTTGAGGACAATATAAAAGTTCACAACAGAGGAAAACATGAGTGCATAATGATCAAAGAATATCTATGTGAAAAGTCTTTTAATACTGAACTATTTTAAGACTTGGAGGTATTTACAATAAGTATTAATTATAACAAATTCCAAAATTAAATGTACAAAAGATCTTGGTTCATCTTTTTCATATTTATTAGGAAAGATATTTTCCTTAAATTGTATAAGAATACCTTCCATTTTCTTTATACAGAAATAGATTATATAATAAAGGCTCACTTAAGTTGGAGCCTAAAGATTTCCTGATATTGGCTGCCTGTTCAAACAGATGAACTTACTATTGTTTAAAAATGACCCTGCAATAAGGGAATTTTTTCCAGTGCTCGTGTGTATTACTTTGGCTTGGATAATAGTCCAGAAAAGACAGTCTATAACACTGACAAGGAAGAAGTAGATATGAGATATGGAATTCTATAAATCCTAGTTATTTTTTTATTATTATATTTCAGTGATTTCTAGATTTTAAAATGGTTTACCCTGTTTGGAATTTTCAACACTCATCTTTCTGATAATCATATTTTCCATTTAATGTCATTTTAATCTGATTCTATGACCCTCCCTAAATACCAAATCTGTTGTTCTCCAACAGAGTAATTATTTAGCGTATGTCAGCTTCTGGAAGACCAAGCAAAAATGAATATGTGAACATCTATCCTGGCATTCAAAGAATATAATTTTGGGGCTGAGATAGAGAGGAGATCCTGAGAAAAATTAAACCCTCTGATTCCAAGTAATTATTTCTCCAGTTCTGTCAAAACCATAATACCAGTAAGAATATGTTTAAAGTTCAACTTTTATTCTATTTTCTTCATATTTTTCCTTCTTCAACATTTTTTAATGTCTAATAAACAATGCTAATAGGAAAAGCAAACATATTAATTTAGAAACTGTATGTGAACACTACCTTTTTACAAATGTCGCATCTGTTTTGTTTCATGGAATATATATACATACATAATGCATAAGCATGATGGCCTTATTTAAAATGTGTAAAGCTGATTAAAATAAAGAGATTGATGCTCACTACATAGAACACTCATTTTTTCATTCAACAATTATTTCCAGAATATTAGCAAACCATAACTAGAGTATAATCCAACCTAGGATTAAGTAGAACCATCTAATCTAGATTATATCTTCATTTTCTAGTACAAACTTAGTCTTTTAGATACAACTTATACTTTTTATCCATACTATGCATATACTCATGTTACGAAGTACTTATATGAGTCAAGTAGTTTAAAAAATGCATAAAATATATAATCTCTTTCAAAAAGTCCCTTACATTAGCTTGCTTCATGTCAAAGTTTCATTTCTTTCTACCCATATATTTTTTTCACATTTTCTGGTTTCTTTTCGGAAGAGAAATCTACTCAATTCTGAGTGATAATCTCCCTACAGATATAAGTACTTAGAAGAATAGGAATCAAAAGGCATGACTCAAAGAACAACAAAAATAACTCTCACACTTTACGAAAGTACTAAGTATATAAACAGAGATATTATCAGGTGAGAAATAAATTATTCCTACTAAAATCAATATTGGCACATTGAAGAGTATAGAGCACTTGGCCTGCAGATAATTTCTTCCCAGCCAATGAATCTGGGGGAGGAAGCAAGATTTAAGGGAAGTCTTTTTCTGACTCTGGAATGCTACCATTTGTCCTCATCACTGAAGACTCAACTTATTTCATCTCATTTGAAAAACTGCTGCAGTATTGTTTTGCACAGTTTTAAAGAGACATTAGTGATTTCTTTATTGATTGGATTAATTTGACAATTATAGAAATAGCCTTAGTGTTCAGACATCATAAAATGACATTAAAACTCCAAGACACATTAGAAATTATTGCATCTTAATATAATAACCATGCAAGAGAAAATTTTCAGAATAGAACATGAAGCCTGTCACTAGGCTGTCCCACTGGAGACACTGGAGTGGGCTGACTTTTTTTTCAAAGGCATTTTTACAGCTCCCTGAAGAATGATGAATCCTGGATCTGCCAAAATAGATTAAGCAGTTGGTTTGGGAGATAAGAGCTCTACAGGGAAAACATTTAGGGTCCAATTAAGTTTGGATGTCGGCAAAACTAAGTGGAAAGAAGGTCCATGATGCCAGCCTACTGGGTAGGATTTACAGCAGCTAAAGATTGCTTGATAAGTACTAAAATTGCAGGTCATCTCTAAGACTGCTTCGTCTTTGAGCTGAGCAGCCATTCAATTGCCCTTCAAGTGTCACACAATTATTTTCACGGACTCTTAGAGTCTACCAGGTCAGCTTGCTATCTTTCTAACCAATTCGGAAATGTCCTCTAAATATCCCTGACCACAAGGCTAACCAGCCTTTGTTTAAACTCTTCCAGTGATGGAGAGCTCACTACTTCACAAAGCTAATAATTTTTTAAATCTGTTTTCTTTAAGTTCTACTTCATATTGAACTTGTTCTACATATGCCTTATTCTGAAATGGTTATACCTTAGAGTTCTAATTAATCCCCTTCAAACACAAACTAAGGGATTAGATCCTCCACATAGGAAGCCTCCGAACTTTTGAAAACACGTGAATATTTGCATTTTGGCTGCTCTGCTTACTAGCTGTGTAAACTCCAGTAATTTTTCAAATTTCTCTGTCTACATGTCCTCATCTCTCCAATAGAATTAGTAATATTTATTTTTTAGGGACAGTTAGAAGAAGAAATGCCAGACACACAGTAAGTGTTCAACTAAGTGCGTGCTTAATCTTTCAATAGACTTCTCCTTAAATCTGGTACTAGAGAAACAATGTTGAAAAATGCCTTTGATTTTAGGGAGTTTCCTTCATAATGAAAAAGGCAAAAACTAAATATGCCATCTCTATAAAATGTGCCAAACTATGAGAGGAGATATACAGTGTCAAGGAAGCATGAACAAGCCAACTAATTTGGTTCAAGGGGGAATAAGGACAGTTTCTGGCAGAAGTGACTTTTAAGGTGAGATTTGATGGATGATGAATTGCCCGAGTGAAAACGATTAAGTTAAAATAGTTGCAAGAAGATAGAATAACATGTGAAAAAAATCCTAAAAGGTAAAGGAATGAACAAAGGTTTAGAAATAAAAGCTGTTTAGTATGGCTTTAGTGTGGTATGTCTGGCTATAAGTAGTGATAGTAATAATAATATTAATAATACTGTAACTGAAACTTTGGAAGAAGGGCAGATTATGGACAGCCTTCTATGCCATGTTAACTACAGGAAGTAAGAAACTATTAAGGGATTTCAAGGAAAGCAGCAATGTGATGAGATTTGTAGTAGGGAGATAATCTGATGATGTTTTAGGTGCTAAAGTTCATGGTACCCCTATTGCCTAAGTAGGATGTGGTATACACTTGGGAACATTTCAGGGCTATAATATGTCCTTTTATCCTTAAAAATTGTTGCCCAAGCCGTATATCCCCCCCCCTTTTTTTTTTTAGAACAGACCTAATTTGCATCTATAGTCATAGCATAACTATTCACAGTACATTCTCCTTTTTTCAAAATGGTCCTAGGTTAAACAAAAACGACAAGGTCACTGGGCCTAGTCCCCAGAAACTTTGAATCTTAATTTATCCCCCATTCTTTTAGAGTTCTTACTAGGGAGACCCTAAGTTTATATGCAGGCTCAACCTGCATATAAGAATTTGTTTCTGTTGTTATTATCATTTTTAATTTTCTGACTAAGGAAAATGTAGGGATATGATTACACTACCCATTCATTATATGTCTCATAAGCTACTCAATGGTAAGGAAAATCTTTCTATAGTCTAGTAACCGTTATTGTCCTTCTTTCAAAGAGGAAAACATCTCTTGCTGTATTCTACCAAAGCCAGTGTGTGTGTTTGACGCTGAGTTTTTCACAGTACACATAATCATAGTCTTATGAAATTTGGCTGTAGCAAGTAATGGCTGAGTTAAGATGTAGCCAAGGCAGAAGGTCGTTTCAGTAAATGGAAGAGCAGGTCACTGAAGAAGATCCTAAGTGTTGGATAGACAAGGGACTGTCTTGGGATGATGAAAAGCTCTAGAATAGAAGGAAAATCAGAAGTCTGGTATCAACATCTTTAAGAAACGAGGACTATTGACAAAATTCTGTTAATTGCAGCAGTGAAAGGGATGAGAGACAGAAAACCTAGAGGATGAGCCACAGAATACCAAGGGATTGTACATAAAGATCAAGGAGACATAGTGCGGAAATGGAGCAAGGTGAGAAGCTCTCAAGTCAGACTCTTAGAGGCAAAAAATAATGATGTCTTGTGCAGCAAGCCAAGTTTTTCACAACACCAAGAGAGAAATGGACTCTTTACTGAAGAGAGAAAGGATGGAGAGGAGTGTATCAGGGACAATTTCACAGAACAGGAGAGAAAACTTGCAAAGAGAACAGTGACTTTGAGTTAGGAGAAGAGAAACACAGAAAACAATGGGGATTATAATGTGAGATTAGACAGATGCTTTTGACTTTCTTTCTTGGGTGCTGGGTCTGCAGAACAAAGACAAAGACACTGGGCATACTGGATTTAACTTTTTAACCAATCTTCCTTCCTTCTTTCCTTCCTTCCTTCCTTCCTTCCTTCCTTCCTTCCTTCCTTCCTTCCTTCCTTCCTTCCTTCCTTCCTTCTTTCCTTCCTTTCTTTTTTGAGATGGAGTTTCCCTCTTTTTGCCCAGGCTGGAGCTCAATGGTGCGATCTCGGCTCACGGCAACCTCCACCTCTTAGGTTCAAGCGATTCTCCTGCCTCAGCCTCCCGAGTAGCTGGATTACAGGCATGTGCCACCATACCTGGCTACTTTTGTATTTTCAGTAGAGACGGGGTTTCTCCATGTTGGTCAGGCTGGTCTTGAACTCCTGACCTCGGGTGATCCACCCGCCTTGGCCTCCCAAAGTGCTGGGATTACAGGCATGATCCACAGCTCACGGCCCATCTTTTCTTAAAGTTATAAACTACTCAATGCCATTAAGCCCACAGGGAGACTGAGGATGTGGAATTAGCCCTGAAATCTTACAGGATACAGATAGTCTTCCTGGGGTATATCTGACTTCTGCAGAAGTCCAGGTTTCTGACTATGGAGAAAAATCTCCATTGGAAGGAATAAGCTATGTTCTGTCTTTTGCTGGAGACTCAGGAACGTTGTCCAGGGTTTAAGGATATGAGCAAATGGATTCATAGAAAGTGTGTAAGGTTCAAAGTGGATGTGAGAGACAAATTTGGGAGCAGCTTCAGAGTGTGGTCTCTGAAGCCAAACCTGAGTTTGGTTTCTAGCTACATGATTAACCAACAGTTTCCTCTTCTGCCAATTAACCACTGAGAAATGTCTGATTGTCCCATAGAGTCATTGGACCCTGACTTCCAAATGTTTGGGAAACACTTAATAAAAGCAGAAATTCACCAGGAATTGAATGTTTCCAGGGACCTAAGAAAGAAGGGGAGTTTTCTGACAAAATGGAGGATGCACTTTTGATATCTATGGTCTGGATTATGCCAGATTTCCAGAGCCAGTGGTTTCATCTCTGGGAAATTCCTACACTTATTTGCAGAGGAAGAATGAGAACCCTGGAAAGATCAACACAGATGCTTCCCTTTCTGCAGAGAAGACTTCTAAACTTCAAATATACAGCTCTTATGGTGCATACATGCCTTGTCACCCAACCAGCAACTCACTGAGGAGTGGGTACTTTGGATAGTTGTTTTTCATTTACCCCATATGAAGAAAATTAAATATAAGGATTATTTCCAAGGCACTCTTGATCATATTCAGAAACTGCAGAAACATCAAAGATCCTTGGAGTTGAAAATACAGCATGATTGTTTTCTCACCCTAACTTAACTATGGATATTCACCCTAACTTATTTAATAAAATGAAAAATAAAAATAAGAACACAGTAGTCTCATGGAAGTATATAGTGTGCTTTATAATTTAACTCTGAGGTTGATTAATGTCATGCTCACAGATTGCATAAATTCACCCATGAATCTATAGAGTATGTAGCCTTCATACCTATGCGTATATATGGAGTCAACCACAAATGAGCAAAAGAGACCTTATAGGTTAATGAACGTCTCTAAGATATGCCCCCATCCCCACCCCCTATTTCCACCATATCTTACATTTTGAGCTTCTTGAGGGTAGGGACTATGTCATAATAATCTATTGCTCTAAGCAACTAGAATGGTGGATATCACATTAAGATGTACTCAGTTAATTCAGTATTGATGGGTTACATCAGTCATTTAGTTATGTATTAATTTTAAAAGCACAGGGCATCTTTCAAAAAATAGAAAAACGTGTCAAACACAAAACCACCAATTCAAATATTTGTGCACATTTTCATCATTAATATAAACTCTCCTCAATCATTTTCTGGAGATAACTATTGAAATATTACCAAGTGATATGGTTTGGATGTGTGTCTCTGCCCAAATCTCATATTGAAATGTAATTCCCAGTGTTGGTGGTGGGGCATGGTAGGAGGTAATTGGACTGTGGGTGTGAATCTCTCAAATATGGTTTAGCAGCATCCCCCTTGCTACCATCCACTTGATTGTGAGTGACTTCTCATGAGAGATCTGGTCATTTAAAAGTGTGTAGCACCAGCCAGGTGCAGTGGCTCACGCCTGTAATCCCAGCACTTTGGGAGGCCAAGGCGGGCAGATCACGAGGTCAGGAGATCGAGACCATCCTGGCTAACCCGGTGAAACTCCGTCTCTACTAAAAATACAAAAAAATTAGCTGCGCCTGGTGGCAGCACCTGTAGTCCCAGCTACTCGGGAGGCTGAGGCAGGAGAATGGCGGGAACCCGGGAGGCGGAGCTTGCAGTGAGCCGAGATTGCGCCACTGCACTCCAGCCTGGGGGACAGAGCCAGACTCTGTCTCAAAAAAAAGTGTTTAGCACCATCCTCCTTGCTCTCTTGCTCCTGCATTTGCTGTGTGACATGCCTGTTCCCCTTTTGTCTTCCGCCATGTTTGAAGCTTCCTGAGCCTTCACCAGAAGCAGATGCTTCCATGCTTCCCGTACAGCCTGCAGAACCGGGAGCCCAGTAAACCCATTTTCTTATAAATTACACAGTCTCAGGTATTTCTTTACAGCAATGCAAGAATGAACTAATACACCGAGTTTTGAATAGATGGAATAAACATACAGTGGAGTTTTCCCATTGAGCTGTCTAGAAACCACCTTGGAAGCTATGTAGACTTTAAAACATTTCTTAGCAGAATCCTTTTACGTCTTCAACTTTAGTTTCCTTCTGTTGGTCTCTGCTTCAGAGTATTCTTCCCTTGATATGTCAGCTCATACTTTCCAAGTCGAACCTCATTTGTTATGTCTTCCACATTTTTCAATTCCCTGTGTGCCTTAAAAAAGTATTAATTTTGCCTTAGTTATGACTGGTGTTTATAACACTCACCCTCACATATCATCTGCAAATGTTATTCATATTTGGTTTCTACTCACTCTCAGATCGTTTGAGAAGATATCGCTTTCAAAGAGCCCTCAATCAATCTGTAGAGTCTCTCTGGACTTACCTTCCCCACTTGAAATGATCTCATGTCATTTCTCATTTTTCTTTGTCCTGAATGCCTTGTCAACTCTACACTCCTAAAAGAATGCTCATATCTAAACAAATGCGAACTGTAAACACCTCAGTAATTTCAAAGCATCAGGTCCTTTTTGAGTTATAGTAAAACGATGTCTCCGCAATCTCCCTCCTGTGTCTCGGCCTCAACACCATTAGATTCTTATCAATCTATTGGGAAACACAAATTCTCCAAGCCCCAGTTCACTGCCTGGACACAGGTTGCTGACTGTCATAAATTCCTTAAAAAATTGTTTTAATTGAAGAATGATATGGGTGGTGAAAGGTTTTTGTTTCTTTCTTTCTTTTTTTTTTTTTTTATCAAAGATTAAAGTTGAACTAACTGTCCGATGAGTTTATGGATTACTGCTCTCCTACTTTCTGAATACCAGAAATAAACTTGCTTCCGTTTTTTTCTATAGTCCTTCAACATCTCACCTTCCCATTTCTAGAAGACTTTTCAAAACTAATTGCCAGTGTTCCAGTAACTTCATTAGCTAATCCCTTAACACCCTGGTGAGTATGTCATCCAGAGCTACAGAAAAGATACAACTCAGTAATTTGAGAAGAAATTGGGGTCAGGTTCTTTGCAGTATTTTAGATTTTATTTTTTGCTTTCTTTACCATTTTCATCAAGATCGAGTATTTTTCCACTTTCTTTCAACTCTTTAAGGCACAGATTTTTATACTTTAATTTTTGTGTCAAAATTACGTATTTTCTCACACTTTCAACACTTTTGGGCTTAAACCTAACACTCTTCCTTCTCCCACTAATTAAGCAAACAGTTTCACCTTTTCAGCCACTGTCAATAAAGAAGATATTTTGATGTGTCAAGTTATTCTGAAACACTTCTGCCTTTTCTTGCCAATAGCATAGCTACAATTCTCTCTGGATGAGAAATGAAATGAAATATTTATTTTCAATACAAAATCATATACATATCATGTGGTTGCTCCTGCAGTAACCTTTTAAATATTACTCTCTTAAAGTTCTAGTTTCTTGCTGGCGTACTTTTCAAACTTTATATACACACAATTATTAATTATTTTTTATAATATTTGAATAATTCAAAAACAAACATCATTTAAAAAGCAGGACAAATATCTTTTTCCTGAATATTTGAACACGTTTTTAAAATCACACTATTTTAATGTGTACCTACTAAATTATAACTGGTAAACAACTATAAGCAAAGTCACCTGAATATATATTCTTCAAAGAAATTGTGAATCTACCACATTCTAGAATATACTGTAACTGCTCCAAGCCTTCATATGGAAATTTTAAAGTGAAAGCATTCGTTTTATAACTTTGCGTTGAAGCTCTAAGTTGTTCAATTCTGTTTAAGATCTAGAAAAAGAACTACTTGTTCTTGGGAATTATTTGTGATGATTTTAACTAATTCCTCTCATTTCATATAAAAGTAACCCAAATAGAACTGCTGGAATAACTACAGCAATAACTAGTGTTTATTTTATTTATTTATTTATTTATTTATTTATTTATTTATTTATTTATTGAGACAGAGTCTCACCCTGTCGCCAGGCTGGAATGCAGTGGCACAATCTCGGCTCACTGCAACCTCTGCTGCCCAGGTTCAAGTGATTCTCCTGCCTCAGCTTCCTGCATAGCTGGGACTACAGGCACGCGCTGCCATGTCCAGCTAATTTTTGTATTTTTAGTAGAGATGGGGGTTTCACCATGTTGGCCAGGATGGTCTCAATCTCTTGACCTCGTGATCCGCCTGCCTTGGCCTCCCAAAGTGCTGGGCTTACAGGTGTGAGCCACCACACCTAGCCTAGTGTTTATTTTTAATTTTTTGTTTATTTCAATAGGTTTTGGGGGAATAGGTGGTGTTTGGTTACAAGAATAAGTTCTTTAGTTTTGATGTCTGAGATTTTGGTGCACCCATCACCCGAGCAGTGTACACTGTACCCAATGTGTAATCTTTTATTCCTCACCTCCCTCCTGCCCTTTTCCCTGAGTCCCCAAAGTCCATCGTATCATTTTTATGCCTTTGCATCCTCATAGCTTAGCTCTCACTTATGAATGAGAGCATACAATGTTTGATTTTCCATTCCTGAGTTACTTTCCTTAGAATAATGGTCTCCAATTCCATCTAGGTTGTTGCAAATGCCATTATTTTGTTCCTTTATATGGTTGAGTAGTATTCCAGAGTGTGTGCATGTGTCTATCTATCTATCTATCTATCTATCTATCTATCTATCTATCTATCATCTATCTATCTATCAATCTATCTATATCACCCTTTCTTTATCTACTGGTTGATTGATGAACATTTGGGCTGGTTCCATATTTTTGCAGTTGTGAATTGTGCTGCTATAAACATGCATATGCAAGTATCTTTTTCATATCATGACTTCTTTTCCTCTGGGTAGATACCCAGTAGTAGAATTGCCGGATCAAATGGTAGATCTGCTTTTAGTTCTTTAAGGAATCTCCACACTGTTTTCCACAGTGGTTGCACTAGTTTACATTCTAACTAACAGTGTAAAAGTGAATAACTAGTGTTTAAAACTTGAAAAATATAAAGTGTGGATTCATAGAGCCTTTATCCAATGGCTTTTATTTAGTATAACATTAAAAACCTGTCATCTCACTTAAAGGTATACTATCAAACTAAAAGCATTCACTCTCTGAAATAAATATACATAAAATTCTAAATAAGAAGAATTTATGGATTTTCACAAGCCTGCTGAAGAGCATTGGGAATACTGAGTAATAGCACTAATTTATATGTGGATGGTCTTTTGTTGCAATCTTATAATCACTTTCTCGTCTTCTTTTGGCTAGTTGGAGATCTTGGAGCCCATTTTATTATGGTTCATTATTCCCTTGTTATTCCCAATTCTTCAAATCTGCATAAAGGGCAATTACATCATATGATATCCATAATAAAGTCAATCTTTTTGTGGGTTGAAGTTTAATTTTATAATAAGTGGCTTTTTAACAAGTAACATTTTAATTTTAGTTTTAATAAAAGATTGTGATAATACAAAAATTTCAAAGAAATTATTTCTACAACGAATGGCAATGATTTTAGGTGATAGAACATGCTTTAAAGAAATCACTTTATTTCTTTAGAGCAGTTTTAAGTTCACAGCAAAATTGAACAGAATGTACAGAGAATTTCCATATACCTCCTGCTCCCACCCATGCACCACCTCCCTCACTGTCGATATGCCACACTGAGTGGTACATTTGTTACAATCAATGAAACTACATTGACAGATCATTATCATCTAAAGTTCAGAATTTACATTATGGTTCACTCTTGATGTTTTATATTCTGTGTGTTTTGATGAATGTAGTATGACATAAATCTAACATTACTGTGTCATACAGAGTCACTTTACTGCCATAAAAGTTTTCGGTGTTCTGCCATGGCAGTCCCCAACCTTTTTGGCACCAAGCACTAGTTTGGTGGAAGACAATTTTTCCATGGACTGAGAGCGGGTGTAGTTTCAGGATGATTCAAGCCCATTATATTTATTGTGTGCTTTATTTCAATTATTATTACATTGTAATATAGAAGAAAATAATTCTACAGCTTACGATAATGTAGAATCAGTGGGATCCCTGAGCTTGTTTTCCTGCAACTAGACAGTCCCATTTGGGGATGATGGGAGACAGTGACAGATCGTCAGCCGTTAGATTCTCATAAGGCACATACAACCTCGATCCCTCGCATGTACAGTTCACAATAGGGTTCACGCTCCTATGAGAATCTAATGCCACAGCTGACCTGACAGTGGGCAGAGCTCAGGCAGTAATGTGAACCATGGGGAGTGGCTGTAAATACAGATGACACTTCATTCACTCATCCTGGGATCACCTCCTGCTGTGTGGCCCAATTCCTAATAGGCCACGGGCCAGTACTGGTCCATGGCCCAGGGGTTAGGGACCCCTGCTCTCCCACCATTTTCACGTTTCCAAAATGTTATATAATTAAATTATGTATATGTGGCCTTTTTTATATTGACTTGTTTTACTTGGTAATATATATATTTTTGTTTCCTTCATGTCTTTTTATGGCATGATAGCGCATTACTTTTCAGTGTTACGTAATATTCCACTGTCTAGCTGCAGGTCAGTCTTTGGGGCCTCAGGCTCTCGAGGACCCAGGGTCCAGGTGTATTCTGGCAGACCCAGGTTCTAGGCCTACTTCAATAAACTCTAGTAATAAGCCAGCCCTGACAGACCAAGATCCAGGACCACTCCTGCAGACACAGGCACCAAGCCAGCCTCCATGGACTCGGGACCCAGGTCTGCCTGCCCCCATGGATTCAGACTGCAAGTCTGTCATAGTGCCAGGCTAGCCTCCATGGCTATGGGCTCCATACCCACCCCTGTGGACCCAATCAACAGGTCCACCCCAGTGGTGCCAGGGAGGTCAAGGCTGCAGTGAGCCAAGATCACACTACTGAACTCTAGCCTGGGTGACAGAGTGAGAATCCATCTCAAAAATAACAGCAGCTGGCCGGGTGCAGTGACTCTTGCCTGTAATCCCAGCACTTTGGGAGACTGAGGCAGGCAGATCACGAGGACAGGAGTTCGAGACCAGCCTGGCCAACATGGTGAAACCACGTCTCTACTAAAAATACAAATAATTAGCTGGGCAGGTGCCTGTAATCCCAGCTACTTGGGAGGCTGAGGCAGGAGAATTGCTTGAACCTGGGAGGTGGAGGTAGCAGTGAGCCAAGAGCGTGCAACTGCACTCCAGCCCAGGCAACAGTGCGAGACTCCTCCTTAATAATAATAATAATAATAATAATGATAAAACAGCAACTGCAATAAAATACCAACATGTCGTATTAGTACATGATAGATATAATTTTTATTTGTCAATTAAAAATAAATTTTAAAAAGGAAGCAAGGCGAACATGATGCACTGTGTAAAAAAAAAAAAATGTAAGCAGGCCTTTAGCGATCTGTTTACAAGGTGTGCAGCGGGAGAACCTGTCCTACAGCCCCATGATGAGGTTTCAGTGTGTGGTGAGCCTCTGCCCCAGACTGAGAGCTTCACAAGCTCTCAGGTTCCCTCCCTGAGGTGATACAGGATGGCTGGCATGGCCTGGAGTTGGGTACGTCCCTTTGCCCAGGTGAGCCAGACTCTCATAAAACCCTAGCAGGTTAGCCTCTGTTAATGAGTTTCTCCTGAGAGCAGACCTCATTAAGAAGAGCAGAAGGCTCTGGTTTATTTCAAAATGGTTCCTTTTCCCTTCTCCCTGCCAGAAGCGCTGGGGGATTTTCTCCGACATTCATTGTGAGGACCTGGTCGAGTCCCTGGAGGTAAATCTCACAAAATGTGGGAGCCTGCCTGTGACTCAGTCTCCCTGGAGTTTTTATCCTGACTCGTCCACACCAAGCCTCCAGCCATTCTTCAGTCACAGCTCAGGTTCTCCCATCCTGGCTCTGTTCCTGCAGAGGCTTTTGCTGGTAGATTTTGGCTTGGGTAAGTTGTGATTCTCTGGTTCCTGTCTGTTTCTCCAATTTTGGGGACCACAGTGTACCCTGTGCCCTTACTTCTCTGACAGCTCTAAGAAGAGTTGATTATTTTCCAGTGTTTAAAAAATTTATCTTAATTTTAATTTTTAAATTAAAATAGGTACAGGATATGCAGCTTTGTTACATAGGGAAATGTATGCCATGGTAGTTTGCTGCACGTATCAACCCATCACCTAGGTCTTAAGCCAAGCATGCATTAACTATTTTTCCTAATACTCTCCCTCCCTGTATGCCATCCCCTCTACGAAAGAGCCAAAACCAGGAATACCATTTGACCCAGCAATCCTATTACTGGGTATATACCCAAAGGAATCTAAGTTATTCTATTACAAAGATACATGCACATGTGTGTTCATTGCAGCACTATTCACAACAGCAAAGACATGGAATCAACCCAAATGTCTATCAACGATAGACTGGATAAAGAAAATGTGGTGCATGTACACCATGGAATACTATGCAACCCTAAAAAGGATTGAGATTATATCCTTTGCAGGCACATGGATGAAGTCGGGAGCCATTATCCTCAGGAAAATAACGCAGGAACACAAAACTAAATACTGCATGTTTTTACTTGTAAGTGGGAGCCGAATGATGAGAATTTTCAGTTTTTTCAGTTTTGTACTTTCTAGGATGAAGTAGACACTTCTGAGCCTCTTACAGGCCAGACTGGAAACTGGAAGTCGGAACAGGCTCTTGTAGGTGGATCTTTAAATACTTTGGAAACTCTAGACTTTCATTCCTGACATCCCATCAGGAAGACCCTGGCAATCACTTTATAGAATAGACTTAATATGTAGAATTACATAATATGTATAATTACATATAATTCCTGTTATATGTGGTGTTTAAAAAGACCATTTAATGTCAATATCAAATATTGTTTAATAATCAATTGGAGCACAAAAATAAGGCTAATTTTAGTTGAATCTTCTAAGGTGCACTGAGCACTTTTCCTGTGCCAGTCTCCAGGCTGAATTAATTAGATGATGGTTTCTTTAAAGGTTATAAAGCAGAAAATGCATGCACTATTATTATCTGATGAGGAAACTGAGATTTCTTTTTTTTTCCTCCCCTTAGAAACCAGAAGACTTAAATACATTCCTGAGAGACTCTCATGAAGACGGAATTAAAATGCTCCCTAACGGCTGATACCTTATGGGAATTCCAGGGAAGTAGATGCAGGTACTATTACATTTTTTCTTGCTAATATTTATAGAGCATTTACTGCATCCATAGTGCACTGATACAGCGCTCTGGGGAATTAGAGAAGTGTAAGCTTAGCATGATATTAACTCAGGGATTTATATTCTAGTAGGGGAGACTAGATATGAGCTTAAATATCTATAATCCAGGATAAAAACGTGGCAAGGAGCATGGGAGAAATGAGAGGAGGGAGCAATGCCTCTGATTAGCGGAACTGGGAAGAAGGCTGACATGAGGCCAAGCTTTGAGATGGAGCCACTGGTAGGTGAAAAAGACCTGGTAGGTGGAATTCACTGGCAGGTGAAGGCGATGACCATAAAGCCGAGGCATGAGGGCCCAGGTGTGCTTAGCAAGGAGCAAGTTACTCTTATTGGCTGCAGTGTTTGGTGATAGTGTGAAAAACAGTGGCAAATCAGTAGATTGGAGAATATGAGGCCGGGCCTTGAAGGCCAGGCTAAGGCATTTAGACTTAGGTTTTTGGAGCCCTATAGGGGTACTGGAGGATTGCCAAAGTGTAGCAAAGATCCAGACATCTTTAATGTTGGCAGAAACTTGACTGGTATCTAGTCCATAATATCACATTTGATAATCTGATAATGAGAGAGTCATTAACGCCCAAGATTGCCCATGATAACAGCAAAACGACATATTGTGAGGATATACGGTTCTAAATTTAAAATTTTCAGGAGCAACCCCCAGTGTCTTCTTAATCACAAGTGAGTAGGTGCCGGTAGAGGAACTGACCTCTCAGCAACTAGGTGGAATTAATCCCACAGTACCTTCATCTCAACTAAGCTTCATGGTCTCATGTAGTTTTTGTAACAATTCTGGAAGATAGGTATTACAGTTTCTATTTAGTAGCTGAGAACAATATCTTCTGTAGTATAATGTGTGAATCTGGGTAGCAAAGATGATCTTGAATTAAATCTCTGGTCAATAAAAAGCATTATTACGTTTTCAGACCTCACTACTTTGTTCAGGATTTCTCCTCCTTTGACCCTTTGTCCCAGAACTAATTCTGGGCCGGGCACAGTGGCTAGTACCTGTAATCCCAGCACTTTGAGAGGCCGAGATAGCAGGATCACCTGAGGTCAGGAGTTTCAGACCAGCCTGGCCAACATGGTGAAACCTTGTCTCTACTAAAAATACACACACACACACACACACACACACACACACACACAAATTAGCCGGGTGTGGTGGTGGGTGCCTGTAATCCTAGCTACTCGGGAGGCTGAGGCAAGAGAATCTCTTGAACTACTCGGGAGGCTGAGGCAAGAGAATCTCACTGAGGCTGCAGTGAGTCGAGGTCACCCCATTGCAGTCCAGCCTGGGCAATGGAGTGAGACTCCTTCTAAAAAAAAAAAAAAAAAAAAAAAGGAAAGAAAGAAAAAGAAAGCAAGAAACTAATTTCTCGGCAATGTGGGGGCATGCTGAGAGGCGGGGAACCTGCCTGCCCGGAGCAGCAGCCACGCCTTTGGCAATACCATTCCCTTTTCCTGGAATTCCTTTTCCCTGAATTCACTAAACACACTTATTCATCAAATATGGCTTCCTTCACCTTTTTTAGATTTGACTTTCTCTTCCTAAACTTTAAGAAGAAGAAGAAGAAAAAAAAAAAAACTGTGGTGTTTCCCCAATGAAGATACTAAAGCAGAGATTCAAGGAAAATATTTTCTGTATAGGGTGTAAAAAAACCCCATTGGGGAAGCAGGGAAGTTACAAAGGAACAAAGAGTCTGCCAGGAAAGAGTGTGTTAAGTCTCAGCAAGAGGCGTCTACTCCCACGGAAACTTTAGGAAATAGTATAAAATGCAGCCCTCAGAATCCTTGTTTTTTGGGGAGGGTGTGTGGCCTGGAGTTTTATACAGCATTTCTCATGAGTCATTGACGGAGGGCTGCTCCCGCGGTGCTGGCTCCCTGGCACCTCTGGCCCCATGCATGCTGACAGGAGGACTTGCAGTACTAGAGAAAATTCCTCAGATGCAAACATGAAGAGGCATCAGTTAGACATCAGCCGGGATACACTGGCTTGGCAGGGGCTGACGGATATGGGCGGGGCACTGGCAACATTCATGATCATGTGCAATCAATACTGCTGGTTGTTATTAGTAAACAGCCAGCTGTGAAAGGCCCAAGAGATTGTGGAATTGAGAGAGTGGAATCAGGCCACCTGTCCTCTGGCAGAGAACAGGTAATGAGTTCCATGTCCCTGCTGAGGTGTCATGCTCCAGCTGAGAGCCCCAAGCAGCATATGGAACCGTGAACTGCTAGCCTTTTTGTATAGAAGAGATGCTCTGAACCCACTCGTCAGCAGGACAAAAAGCATTGGGTTGTCTTTAGCCATTGAGCTGGTAGGTTTGTGTCGACCCAGGCACTCTCTGTGACCTTGCATTGGGCGGGCTTGATTAATTGTGAACAAATGTTCACAGAGACGTCAAAGCAAAATGAAAGGGAAGAAAAAGCTAATGAGCCATCACAGATCCTGAAATAACCTGCAAACGAGTCTGATGCTCCTCTTTCCTTTAAATCATCATGGTTTGCAATGATCAGGAATTTCTGATTATCATTCAGATTCTTAAAAATGCAGAGCTGTACCTTCTTTCTACTCACAGAAGCCTTCATGGTAGCACATTGGTTCTACCAACTGGTAGAAATATTTGTCTACTAACTGGACAAATATTTTTTGTCTTAAAGTGAGGAAGGAAATCCACTTGTCAGTGATTCTGAGTTTTGCTAAGCGGTGGTTTCGAATCTTAACTTTGATGTCAAATGGACACATGTTTTAATTCCTTATCCACCATTAACTAACTTACTTGCTGTGTAATGTTGGGCAAGTATCTCATGAACTCTCCAAATCACAATTTGCTTGGCCGGGCATGATGGCTCACGTCTGTAATCCCAGCACTTTGGGAGGCTAAGCCTGGCAGATCACCTGAGGTCAGGCGTTCGAGACCACCCTGACCAACATGGTGAAACCTTGTCTCTACTAAAAATACAAAAATTAGCTGGGTGTGCTGGCACGCACCTGTAATCCCAGCTACTCAGAAGATGTGCTGGCACGCACCTGTAATCCCAGCTACTCAGGAGACTGAGATGGGAGAATTGCTTGAACCTGGGATGTGGAGGTTGCGGTGAGCTGAGATTGCGCCACCGCACTCCAGCCTGGGTAAAAGAGCAAAACTTCATCTCAAAAAAAATAAATAAATAAATCACAATTTCCTCATCTGTAAAATGGGTCCAATGATGATGGTGCCCAATTCAGAGGATCATGAGGATTAAATGAAATGAGTTAAAAATTATTGCCTGAAATATAGGAAGAACTCAACGGAGTGAATACTAATGTTTACATTGTTGTTGAAGCTGACATGGTGGTAGCTGCAGTTGTATTGATGGTAGTGTTAATAGTGCCACTCCCTTCCACTACTGGGTGCAATGGAAGGACCATGGATTTTGGAGGGACACAATCCTCAGTTCTAGTTCTATTGAATACAGCTGTGTGCATGTTTGGGTGTTTGTAAACATTTTGTTCGGAAATACTTAAAAAACATCAAGAAGTATTTGGAACCGAACAATACAGAAAGGCTTAATAAATGTGAGTTTCCTTTCCCTTATCCTTCTTCATTACAGCTTATGTGTATCCAGAGAGAGGCTATTCTTTGAGCGTATTTATAAAAGCTTTATGAAAAGTTATTTTGTAAAAATCTGTTGATAATTCTAGCATGAGAGAAAAATTTAAAACTTCATTTATTCTGTAAACCAATGGGCCATGTCACTGAGCCAGTATTTTAAATCTAGTTGTGGTTCACTCACAAAATAATTTTTCTGTTAGAGAATGTGACAGAAAAAATCTGCGAGTCTGCAAAGTAAGCCATGACCCAAAGTTTAAATGGTTAATAGATTAAACAATCTCATCATCATAAGAAGCAAAAGAGAAGTAAATACACGTACATTGTTATTGCAGCAGAGGGTAAACTCAGAAAGTTGCAGGTCTGAAAACCATTAACACAACGTGAAACATGTTTTTCCAATCTGTAACTGCTTGGGTTGGAGAACAGCTTTTGACCCTACATCATCACTTCACAAAACAAAACACTGAACTGGTGAGGAGCAGCTGGCAGAGAACAGTTGTTTTGCTCAGAATCCCAGAGGTGGATCATGCTGGGTCTGGGAAAGGGAAGACTTTTTAATGACTCATTAGATGATGGCAACTCATATTCAGTTGTATCTGGTATACTTCATAATTTTGAAATGTCATTTATATGCTGTGGTAAAAGTAGTATTAGGATGTTATTAGAACTAATACTGTCATGGTAGAGGTTGCTACTGGAGTATAAGTATAACTTCATGTTTTCTGAGTGATATATGATAGGAATATATATACATGTATAAGAATAAATGGTATCACTTCTTATATATTATGTTCATACATATTTGAGAATAAACCATATCTTATGCTGTCCTGGTAGAAGTTGCTACCATGTAACTTGTACCATGATAGTGTAACAATGGTAGCATAATTTTTCAAATATATGGAGTATTTTATTCCATAAAATATTTTATTTTCTAAAAAAATGAATTGCCCATGTTTCCTGCTTTTGTATGCTTTTTATACTATGCATTTGTTTTTATATTATTTACATGCATTATTTCATATCTTAGGATGAGATCTAAGATATTTAACCATTTATAAAGCAATGATGTGCTCAAGTGAGGAACAGTCAGGCTGATATGGTTCTAATCTCAGCCATTGTATCTGCCAAACAATGTTGTGGCCTCTTTCCACGTGTGTGTGTGTCCCATTTAGTCCTAGCAATAAAATAGAAACTATGTATATACACACATAAATAATGTAAATGTATATATATAACATATAATGTAATATATATAACTATATATAACATATATAATGTAATATATATAACTATATATAACGTGTATAATATATATAACTATATATAACATATATAATGTAATATATAACTATACATAACATAAATAATATAATATATAATACATACATATATATAATGTCAATATATGAAAGCTACCTGACACTCTGAAAACATAAAATTAAAATTGAGATTTTTCTCTATAACCAATGATCTTTCACCTGTACTAGGCAACTAAAGGGAATTATCACTTTTTCAAATGCTTTCAACATATGTGTTTTTTGTTTTTGATTTTTTTCTTGGAGAATAAGTCTAGGTGACATTCACAATTAGGATCATATAGCACATGCTTGGATATTGTCTCCAACTACTTATATATGTTAATGTAAACAATATGCATGCAGAGCCTACCTGCCTCACCTCTGTCAAATGCAAATATGGAATCAAGGCAGCGTATTTTTATTTACTAATGATTAATACTTCTTGGTTTTGGCAAATCTCAACTGCAAGACGTGGCAGATGTTACAACTGTGTGTCTCTGGTTTACACCAGGAAGACCTGATGTACTGTGGGTTTGTATGTCCATGTGCCCTTCTTTACGCTGACTTTGAAATCAAGTGTGGTTATGTGACTAGTTTTGTTCAAAAGTGTGAGCGGAAATGACGTGCATCACTTTGGGCAGAAGCATCTCCTTGTGCACATCCATCAGTCTTCTCTTGCACTGTGGCTATCATGAATGCAATTGACGGTATGGAGAAGTTACGTGGAGTCATCACATAGAAGACTGCTGCCCTGGCAGGCATCCTTGGCCTGTAGCAAACAGCATGTGTAACAGTTAACTAATAGGGTTTCAAAGTCTGGATTTGGAATTTGTTCTTAGTGCAGGATAACGCAGCCCATACTCATTAATGAATATGGACATGAAACAGGCTGATCCATGTGTCCCAAAAGTAGCACTTTGAGTAGGCGGGCACAGCCTCGAGGTTCAGGAATTGCAATCAGAAAAAAAAGGTCAAGTCGCACAATTTTGAGATCACTTACATGGCTTTCCTCTTCACACAGTCCTCTGACTAGTAGAAATATGAAGGAATATAAACTCTTGATTAGATTTTCTCATTTCTAAGTGGAAGGTCAAACCTCATAATCCCCATTATCAAAAGAGAAGTACAAATAATGAGTGTCTCAGAAAACTCTAAACAGATGAAAGTTATTTTTCAATTACAATCTATTTTTTTTACATCATGGTGGTTAAATAAAGCTTCCATCACATCCTTGAGATTTTAGAGTGAGTTTCTCCAAATATTCAAAGTCCCATTTCGTTTTCAACTTACAAATAAGATTTTCATAAGTAAAGAGAAGCTTCTGTATATTTGTTTGCCATGTCAGATTAAAACAATAATTATTATTTTTTTACTCTATTGGGAAGTCTTGTTTGGAATACTCTGTCTGAAACTATAAACCACATGATAAATTTAATATTCTCATTTTTTTTGCTATCATTAGGATCCAATGATATAGGCAGTTCCTTCTTGAACAACTGAAATATAAGGTACAATGAGTGGCCCTTCCTATTGCCAAGACGTATGAAAGCACCATGGACAAAAAATATAAATAGCAATTGCAAATCAGAGCTGCATGTGAAAAGTCAGAAGAACAGACGCACCAATTTGCAGGTGCCATAGTCCAAGGTTAGCTGTACCATTAAGCTATTTCTTATGCAGGTTAATTATATGAAACCTGCTCCAGGGTTTATTACAGCAAAGACTAATTTATATCACTATTAAGGACACCTTCTTTGACAATGCTGAAAGTGACAGATTTTATATGAAATGGAAAAATTTCTAATCTTTGCCTCTTTTATTTCTGTATGGCTAAGTTTTTCTACCATCTGGATAAATAGTTCAAACTCTTCATTTCTAGTCCAAGCTTTTGAAACCTTAAGAATTCAAAATTACTCTTTTTTGTAATTTTTTGAAGGAGTAAATTTGGAAGAAAGTAACATTATGAAATGTTCCCTTTATATTATTTAATATTTTTCTTATAAAAACAAAACGTTCTTAATTTAGAAAATTTAGAAATTAAAGGAAATTAAAAGAGAGTTAAAAATATTAATAAAATAACAGCCAACACAAACTAGAAAATGGATCCTCATAAAAGAACCTGCAATCACATCATTCAGGAAAACACAATTAACATTTCCCTTCAGTCTTATTTTCCATAAAATTGACCTTATTTTCTCCATAAATTTGTCCTTTACAACATTTAATTTGAAGACAAATTTATGGACTTAATTATTATTTGAAATAATAATTTTGAAGGATATGTAATATTTATACATACCTATAATTATACATTTGTTTTCATTTTCTTAGTCTAATTGTTTCATGTTTATGAATAACCCAATCATGAATATTCTTGCAGATTTTTCTTTGAAGATATTAGGAAAATCAGATATAAGATTCTGAAAAGTGTGATCAATGAACTTGAAAAATCTAAGGGTCATGAAATATATTCCCAATTTGCTCTTGAGAAAGTATTACAACAAATTACTTCTCCACCACTTATTTTATATATGTCTTATTCATTGCATCCATAATGTTCTGAGGTTGAAGACACAATGGAAAATATGATGGAACTAGTAATGCACCAGAAGTTAGCTTCAGGTGATATTTTCCCAAATCCTGTTAATTGTCTTTGGCTTTTTCCTTGAAGTTTCTAATCTAAATGCATGCTGCAGCATCATTCCTGCCACTCCCAAAATTGAGTGAAGTCAATGTTTATGAGATTGTATGGATTCCTACCTGTATCTAATCACCTTAACAATGTTAGTAATATGAAAAAGATATGGCATTTTACTTTACTATTAATATTAGAATTCAGTTTCAAATATAAACGGACCTCCACAATATAACTTTGAACATATTGTATAATTTATATATTGAATTAAATCAGAAATCAATTAAATGGAAAACAAAAATTAGATAAAACAGACAATACAGCTAGTTCTTTGAAAACATACTGTTAAGCCTCCATCCAAGCTAAGAATAAAAAAGGAAACAAATTACTAATATCAGAAATGAAAAAGGACCCTTACCACTGACACTATGAAAAGTAAAATAGTAATAAAGGAATATAATAAACAACTTTATGGTCACAAATTTAAAAAGTATATAAAATAGACCAGTTCTTTCAAAGACACAAGCTTTCAAAACTCACTCATAGAAAAGATACCAGCCTGGACAACATGGCAAAACCCCATATTTACCAAAAAAGACAGAAAAATTATCTGGGTGTGGTGGCATGCACCTGTAGTCCCAACTACTGGGGAGGCTGAGGCATGTGGATTGCATGCCATTAATCTATTAAAATTGATTGAATAATTAATGATCTTTCAAAAAGACAGCATGAGGCTCAGATACCATCACTGGTGAATTCTATCAAATGTTTAAAAATAAATGATATCAATAATCTCTTTTAGAAGATAGAAGCACAGGGAGCATTTTCTTATTCTCTCTGTGAGGCTAGCGTTACCCTAATATTAAAGTCAGACAAAGACATTAAAAGAATAAAGAAATACAGACCAATATCCCTCATGAACATATATGCAAAAATCCTCAACCAAATAGTAGCAAATTAATCCAACATTGTGCAAAAATTATTATACCCACAACACCGTACAATTTATTCCAGATTCGGGAGGCTGGTTCAACACTGGAAATTCAATTAGGGTAATACACCACATCAATAGGCTGAAGCAGAAAAATAATGTCATAGTATTTTAGAAAATCTACATAACTGTTCATTATAATTACTCTCAGCAAAGTAGAAATAGAGGGGAACTTCCTCAACTTGATGAATAACATATTTTTAAGACGTACAGCTAATATCATACTTAATGATAAGAAATTAGATGCTCCTAAGATTGAGGAAAAGGGAAGGTTATTTCCTTTCTCCACTCCTGTCAACATCATAATGGAAGTCCTAGCTAATACAATAAGATAAGAAAGGATATAAAATATGTACAGATTGGGGAAGATGAAAAAAATGGTTTTTTTACACATGACCTCATTATCTATGTAGAAAATACAAAATAAATAAAATGGGGTGAGATGACTGTAGAGGAAATATCTTAAAAATAAGTGTTTATGGCAAGGTTACAGGATACAAGACTAATATACAAAAGTCAATTGATTTCCTATATGTCCATAATGCCCAGTTAAAATTAAAATTGAAACCAAAATGTAATTTACATTGACATGAGTAAAATAAAATAATTGGGCATAAATCTAACAAAGTATTTACAAAACTACAAAACCCTGAAAGTAATTAAGCAAGATCTAAATAAATGGAGGGCTATTCTCTACTTACAGATTGGAAGACTTAATAAAATAAAGATGTCAAGCAGATATTAACAAACTTATTGTACAGTCTATATGGAAAGGTGAAAGACCAAGAATAGCCAATACAATAGTGGAGAATCAAGTTTAAGGATTCACATAACTGAGTTTAAGACTTACTATAAAGCCACAGTGTGTGGCGTGGCACAAGAACAAACACATAGACCAACGGAATAGAATACAGGGCCTAGAAACAGACCCAAACAAAAAAAGTCACCTGATCTTTGACAAAGGGGCAAAGGCAATCCAATTTAAATCCAATTTAAAAGAACAAAACAAGACAATCTTTTCAAGAAATGGTTCTGGAATGTCCTTCTGTTAAAAAAAATTAGGCACAGACCTTTTATCTTTCAGAAAAATTAAAATGGATTGTAGACCATATTATAGATACTCTGATGAAACAGGATGGGCTCCTACCCCAAATTTGGTTCAGATGTTAACACTGAAGTTATGAACAAACCTATTATTTCCATATGAGGCATTTGGGGAAGAACAGGGCAGACTGTCCTGCTAGACCAAAAATGGCTTAAGAAAAAAGAAGGGGGACCATCTTGGGGGTTTTATGGTGGTAGGTATGGGGCCTGTGTGCTGGGTCTCCAACCTGGGCAGGGGCTGGGTGGTTTGGGTGCAGCTGGGCTTCCTATCGGCTTGCCCACATGTGGAGCAGAAAGGGACAAGTGATGTCTGAAGGCTGTCAGCAGTCAAACATCAAAAACCAGAGTTGCACTTTTTATGACAATTTACCCCAGACGTTTAACTAGTGACTGACTCCAATGTGCCTTGAAAAAACTGAACAGAATTTGAAGTTGCTTATGTAAGCCGTCGTGCTACTCTATGAGGCCTACAGCCTGCGGCCATTAAAGGAGGGTCCTTTTGAATATTTTGTTTAAGGGCTCAGCTTTGTACATTCTGAGAAGTTAAATGAATGCCTGCATCAGGGTACAACAATGTCTGGAACTCTAAAGAGGATGAGTGTCGTGGTGAGGCCTTATGTTTGGCTTTAGTATGTGTAAAGACACATGAAACCTTTATATTTTGGATATCCTTGAGGCAAAAGATTCCCAAAGTTATTTTCTTCAAAGGGGGCAATTGTACACAAGATATTACTGTGGCTACCATTGGCCAGATCAGATAACCAGACCACTGGCAATGACCCAAGAACTTGTAAAAGTGTGCAGATGGCACTAATTGTTGACCAGGGAATCCAGTACTAAGATAACTGCCTGAAGCTAGCATAATTTTGCTGATCCTTGGGTCCCATCCTTTATTAGGGACATCTTGGTTAAGGGATGAAAAGCAGTAGCTCTTCACGCACTTCATCACATGTAGTTGGTGGATACCATCTGTAAATTATATGAACACCCACTGCTGTCCACTCAGTTGATTGTAAGGGGCTGCCCGGGTGGCTAAGGTGTTTGGGAGAGGGGTCACCTCCTCCAGCACCATGACATCTGTCAACAGACTGAGGGCAAGGGGGACCACTCCCTCATGCATAGAAATTTGCCAGAGGGCCCAGGTCTGGCTTTATTCTATAGCAAGCATTCTTTGATAGCATCTGTGTTAAACTTCTGTGACCCAAATTATAATGGCAAGCTGAGAACAGAGGGTCAAAACTCAGGGTATGTGAAAGCCTTGACTTCCCAGGGAACACAGTACATGACCAGCGATGGCTGCTTTATTGGTATATAGCACAGGGTAAAGGAGGCTAATTTCTTGGCACAGGATCCCATGGATACTTTTTGGACTTGATGGGTGGTCCAGAAACTGCAGGAGTTATGTAAGCAGGTGGACGAAGTTTCTATATTGGAGGACTCTCTGGAGACACAATTGTATTACAGTTTGGACAGATTCTAGAGTGCTTTGTTCAGGGGAGCCTCCATCAAGGTAGACCAGTCTCAAAGTAACAGCATAAATGCACATAAGTAAAATTTGTAAATGATGAACACAGTTTTTGCCTTCATGTCTCCAAAAGGCCTAAAAGATGGGGCTTGTTTTAACATTGTGGGTACTTGAAAGTTCAATAGCTGTTTCTTGACAGTGGCAGGATGGAGCAGCTCTCAGTTTACCAAATAAGAGTCTAGCATCTAGCCAAGGTGGAAGGGCCTTGCCCTGTGTGGGGGATAATGTCCTATTCACTTTTTGTGAGCTTCTTTGTAAGTATTTTTATTTCCCTAATGAGCTTATCAAAGGCATCTCCTCAGAGTAGGATGTCATCAGTTTCATATTATACCTGCACTCCTGAAAAAATTGGGTACAGTTCAGATCTTGCCTGGAAAGGTTGTATGTGACGGCAAGCAAGGCTATTCAGGTACCCATGGATAGCTGGAGAAAGGCGTACCATGCCTCTTTGGAGGGGAAGGTAAACTGTAGCTGGCAGGCTATTGAAATAGGCACTGAGCAGGACACATTAACCAAATCTACAATAGGAAAATGCTTATCAATTACATAGGCCATGGGAACCTTAATGGGTGAGACTATGGCATTAGGGTTCCTGTAGTGTGGTGAGGAGTCATTCCTGTTTTCCATGTTTATGAATAGGCACAATTGGACTGTTAAATAGAGAAACAGTGGTCTAGCTAGTCTTGTATAATCCTTTTCAATTGTTGAAGGCCCTATTTTAATTTACATGGAACCAGTAACTCTTTTAACTGAGAGAGGAGTGATTTATGCAGTCTCATTTTGCCAAGTCAATTTGTAAGTGTCAAAGAATTAATTTAATTTTAATATATTGCTGAGAGTATCCAAGCCTGCTATGAGATATTTTTGAGCAATGTTTGCCAAGACCATGGAAATTTAGATGAGGTAGTAGTTCCAGTAGTTAAGATGAGACAAACTTTTTGCTTTCTATTTTACATCCAGTAACTCCCATAGTCTTATAGGGTATACTTGTTAAATTTAGTAGGATGACCAGGTATTACTGTTATTTGCGCCCCAATGTTGATAAAGACTATGATGTTTTGCCATTGGTACCTTTCAGCAGATGTTGAGATTCATTCAAAACCTATGTTCGTAAGTTAGAGAAGCCAATCAGCAACCATTTATATTTTACTAATTTTGGATTACAGTTGAGTCAAATTGTGGACCTCTGTTTCATTTTGTTGGTGGTGGTGTTCCCTTCCCATGTATCCATGTTTCCAGATTCTCTCTCTTTCTGCCTCATGTGTGTAGTTTTTGGATATATTTTGTGGAGAGAGTTCTCTCTATCCTGTTTATATTTATACGTTTCCTTATTCAAAGAGCTTCAAATCAGTATCATCAGGGTTAAGTATCTCCCTTAGGGCAATTGTTTCTTTAAAGGATCTTAGGACCCCAGTTTAAGCCATGTTTGAATTAACTCCTATTTTGTACCACAAGACTGCTAGGAGTCTTCTTCCTCATAGTCATGTTAATAGAGGTTTGTTTAGTTTTGTTCGTTTGCAACAGAGGCACAGATAGCAGCAGCAAAGGCATTTGTAGAGCCATATAAAGAACAATCTGCCTTTAGGAGTGTGGCTTTCAGTAACTCAGTTATTCAAATAATGACTGGTCTTCAAGTAGTGACTGCTTTTCCTCCGCAGAAGTAACTACCCAGTGGTCCCATATGACACACAGCAGCATTCCACTGAGAACTCTATTAATAGGAGCCAACACCAATAGTCCCAAGGTAAGACACTTTGCCTGAGTCTAGCATTAGTTGCAGCTTATGCTAAAATTGAGAAATGCAATTAAATCTAAGATACCCAAACAGGTCTGGGCTCAGACACAGGCCCCAAAGTCACTCTAAGGAAGACCCCAATCCCATACTCCTGTTCTGAAATGCCAGTTAACCAAACTTCTAACTTAGTTCCAATAAATCTGTGAACAGAAACTTGGTAGAGCTCAGGAAACACAACACAAAGCAGCGCAGCTCAATGAGCAAGTTATCCAGCGGGCAGCAGAACTAGGTAGCTAGCCAGAGCAAGAGAAGAAATACACCCAGGGTAGTGGTCAACTTCCGGACATCTCATTCAAAGAGACAATTATTTTAAAGTGAAGATGGACTTCACCTCAAATTTGACTTGGATGTCAAGATTGGTGACACCACACACACACCATTAGGGTATGAAAAGTTTTATTACCTACATGGTGAGGCTTTCAGGGCAGAGCATAACAGGCTACCCTTGGGTTGAAATGGCTTGAGAAAGCAGGAAAAAGAGAAAAGCTTAGGGTGTTTATGGTGGAAAAGTCTGGTGCTGGTTGAGCATTCAGGCAAGGGGTTGTATATTTGACCGTCTTGCCAGTGTCAAAGTAGGCATCACTGAGCTTTCTTATCAGCTTGCCAAGATACGTAACGAGGGGAGGAGAAAGGGGTAAGACTTAAAAGCTATCAAAGGTCAAATATCAAATAACAGAGTTAAACTCTTTATAACAAACATGAATATAAAATGTAAAACTATAAAACTTCTAGAAGAAAACAGGAGAAAATCTAGGTGATTTTGGGTTAGTGATGAATTTTAGATACAACACTAAAAGTATGGTCCATGAAAGAAAAAATTGAAGATGTACTTTATTAAAATTAAAAACTTCTCCTCAGTGGAAGAGAAGTTAAAAGAATGAAAAGACACACTACACAGTGGGTAAAATATTTGGAAAACACATATTTGATTAAGGACTTGTATCCAAATGTACCAAGAACAAAATGTTCTTAGAACCAAATATACTTAGAACACAACGTGGTACAGCCACTGTAGAAGAGTTGGGCAGTTTATTGCAAAGCTAAACATAGTCTTACCATGTGATCAAGCAATCATCACGCTCTCAGTATTTACCTAACTGATTTGAAGACTATGTTTACATAAAAACCTGTATATGAATATTTATAGCAGCTTCATTCATAATCACCAAAACCTGGAAGCAACAAAATTGTTCTTCAATAGGTTAATGGATAAGCAAACTGAAGTACATCCATACCATGAAATACTATCCAATAATATTATAGTATTAATACTATACTATATAGTATAATACTATACTATATAGTATTACTATACTATTAATATAGTATTAATACTATCCAATAATATTAAAAACTGTTCTTTGAAGCCACAAAAAGACATAAAGAGAGCTTACATGCATAAATCTAAGCAGAATGAGGCAGTCTAAAAAGGCTGCCTACTATATAATTTCAATTACAGTTTTTCCTCTGTATCTATGTAGGGTTGGTTCCAGGATACTCTCCACCCTTCAGAAATACCAAAATCTACAGGTGTTCAAGCGCCTTATATAAAATGGTGTAATATTTGCCTGTGACGCATATTCTCCCATCTATTTTAAATTATCTCTAGATCACTTATAATACCTAACACAATGGAAATGCTGTATGAGTAGTTGTGTTGGTTTTTATTTGTGTAATTTTGATACAAATAAATTGTTATTGGTATTGTTACTTCTTATTGATTTTTTAAAATATGTCTTCAATCCAAGGTTGATTGATTCCAAAAATACACAGCCTGGGGATGCAGAATCCACAGATATGCAGGGCCACTTGGATGTGGCATTTTGGAAAAGAAAAACCTATAGAGAAGTCAAACGTCAGTAATTGTCAGGAGGAGATGGGAGGTGTTCAATAGATGAAGTACAGGGGATTTTTAAGTGAATGAAAGTGCTCTGTGCTACTCTGAAAGGTAATGCATGATGTTACACATTTGTTCAAACCCAAAGAACTTTAAAGCATGTGGAATAAGCCTTAATGTGTACATATCTTTAAAAACCATTTAGGGTATTAATGGCTGCCTGGAAGGAATGCATATTGTCCTTCATGACTACCAAAAAGGTATGTATCGTGTCACAAAATAAATATTTAACTGTATTACAAATGTGTAAAACAACCTCAGTAAAGGGGATGCAGGTAAAAGTTGCTGTCCCGAGTAACTTTAGAAATTATTAGAGTTTGCAAAATTAAGGCAAAAAGAACTTGATATATGCAATGTACTCCATTTGATAAAGTTATTTCTCATGGTGGCATAGGTTAATACTTCTGATACTGCTATATATGTATACCAGAATTAAACAATTAAGTAAATGAATGGCAGATAATAGAAGGCAGGTTTCTCACTTTTGGAGTGGAAATTTGCAGATAAGGACATAAAATGATCCATGTGGTAATGGATTAAGTTTGGAGACATAAATATTAACTCAGGTTTACCTTAATATAGATACCGATGGTTCATATAGACATATTCGTAAATAGGCCTGGTGCGGGTGGCTCACACCTGTAATCCCAGTACTTTGGGAGGCCGAGATGGGTGGATCACGAGGTCAGATCGAGACCGTTCTGGCTAACACGGTGAAACCCCGTCTCTACTAAAATTACAAAAATGTAGCCGGGCGTGGTGGCCGCACCTGTAGTCTCAGCTACTCGGGAGGCTGAGGCAGGAGAATGGCGGGAACCCGGGAGGCGGAGCTTGCAGTGAGCCGAGATCGCGCCACTCACTCCAGCCTGGGCAACAGAGCGAGACTCCGTCTCAAAGAAATATTAGTAAATATGTGTGTATACAGATTAGCATATGCACATGTATTTCCATGCTCTATCTCCTGAGAGCCTAGAAGCCATGACACCTAAGAAACAATGAGCATACCTAGTGGCCATGTCTTGGTTTATACTACTATTCTCTAATAAGTGGAACCAGGGATCCTTGGAAGTTGGCTGATTCTAGGCATGGGAGAAAGAAACATATAGGATGAGCCTGGAGCATCTTGTAGCGCCAGAAAGTAAGGAATTGTTCCAAGAAAAAAGAAAACCCACATTGATGGGCTATGCCAAAGACAAAACAAAACATAAGAGCCAACTGAAAGAGCTTTCAGTTTGGCTGCACCTAAAACAATTTGAACAACAGGATAAATTACTTAGCATTGAATTATTACTGGAAGCATAAGATAAAATTTTACAAATCTATCTTACATGCAGCCTGAGCATAGTCACTTTCTTCCAGAGAATACAGTAAAATTTCAAAAAGGGATAATAAAGGAACTGTGTTTTGGAGAAAGAAGGCAAACATTAGCCCAAACAAGTGATCAAAGTCAATATCAATAACGACAAATGATTCTAATGGAATGTATCCTTGCTATGATGTGATGAAAATGGCACTTAGCCTCTATAAATAAAATATATTAAAGATATAATAAAATCCATAATCCCAGTCTACCCATGAGGATAACATCATACAAATTCCAACAGAAGAGTGTTCTACAAAATGATAGACCAATACTCCTTAAAACTCTCAAGTTCATTTAAAGCAGGGAAAGTCTGAAAATCAATATTTTAAATATGAATCAATAATTTTTATGAACTCATATATTTAAATTTTATTTTCTGATTCCAAGAGCATTTAGTTTTTCTACTAATTATTTTTTCTTTTGTTCCTCAATGTAACTTATAATTTTCTCCTTTTAGGTAGTATTAGACATTATTTTGTTGACTTTTAACTGGATGTTTTATATTTTGTAATCATTTGCAATCGAATGCTTTATTTAAAACAATTGCTGGTATATCCTTTATTCAATCATTCAGACAAAATGTATTGACCGCATGCTATATGTCAAGCAATATGTTAAGCATTCAGAATCAAAAGTAGAAAAGACTATCATAACTCCTTCCTTTAATGGGGTTTTATTTTATTAGGGAAAGTAGAGAAAAAACAGATAAATGGACAAATACGCGAGAGGTATGTGCTTTAAGAAGTAAACAAAGAAGATATTTGTGTTAAAGAGCAAAGGAATTTGGTGGCAAAAACACCACCTAAATGTGGGTGTTTTCTTTTTTTTTTTTTTTTAATTTTCTTCTACTTTATTATTATTATTTTTTTATTTTTTATTATACTTTAAGTTCTAGGGTACATGTGCATAACGTGCAGGTTTGTTACATATGTATACCTGTGCCATGTTGGCGTGCTGCACCCATCAACTCGTCAGCACCCATCAATTCATCATTTATATCAGGTATAACTCCCCAATGCAATCCCTCCCCCCTCCCCCCTCCCCATGATAGGCCCCAGTGTGTGATGTTCGCCTTCCCGAGTCCAAGTGAACTCATTGTTCAGTTCCCACCTATGAGTGAGAACATGCAGTGTTTGGTTTTCTCTTCTTGTGATAGTTTGCTAAGAATGATGGTTTCCAGCTGCATCCATGTCCCTACAAAGGACGCAAACTCATCCTTTTTTATGGCTGCATAGTGTTCCATGGTGTATATGTGCCACATTTTCTTAATCCAGTCTGTCACTGATGGACATTTGGGTTGATTCCAAGTCTTTGCTATTGTGAATAGTGCCGCAATAAACATACGTGTGCATGTGTCTTTGTAGTAGAATAATTTATAATCCTTTGGGTATATACCCAGTAGTGGGATGGCTGGGTCATATGGTACATCTAGTTCTAGATCCTTGAGGAATTGCCATACTGTTTTCCATAATGGTTGAACTAGTTTACAATCCCACCAACAGTGTAAAAGTGTTCCTATTTCTCCGCATCCTCTCCAACACCTGTTGTTTCCTGATTTTTTAATGATTGCCATTCTAACTGGTGTGAGATGGTATCTCATTGTGGTTTTGATTTGCATTTCTCTGATGGCGAGTGATGATGAGCATTTTTTCATGTGTCTGTTGGCTGTATGAATGTCTTCTTTTGAGAAATGTCTGTTCATATCCTTTCCCCACTTTTGGATGGGGTTGTTTGTTTTTTTCTTGTATATTTGTTTGAGTTCTTTGTAGATTCTGGAAATGAGCCCTTTGTCAGATGAGTAGATTGCAAAAATTTTCTCCCATTCTGTAGGTTGCCTGTTCACTCTGATGGTAGTTTCTTTTGCTGTGCAGAAGCTCTTTAGTTTAATGAGATCCCATTTGTCAATTTTGGCTTTTGCTGCCGTTGCTTTTGGTGTTTTAGACATGAAGTCCTTGCCCATGCCTATGTCCTGAATGGTACTACCTAGATTTTCTTCTAGGGTTTTTATGGTATTAGGTCTAACATTTAAGTCTCTAATCCATCTTGAATTAATCTTCGTATAAGGAGTAAGGAAAGGATCCAGTTTCAGCTTTCTACTTATGGCTAGCCAATTTTCCCAGCACCATTTATTAAATAGGGAATCCTTTCCCCATTTCTTGTTTCTCTCAGGTTTGTCAAAGATCAGATGGTTGTAGATGTGTGGCATTATTTCTGAGGGCTCCGTTCTGTTCCATTGGTCTATATCTCTGTTTTGGTACCAGTACCATGCTGTTTTGGTTACTGTAGCCTTGTAGTATAGTTTGAAGTCAGGTAGCGTGATGCCTCCAGCTTTGTCCTTTTGACTTAGGATTGTCTTGGCAATGCGGGCTCTTTTTTGGTTCCATATGAACTTTAAAGCAGTTTTTTCCAATTCTGTGAAGAAGCTCATCACCACCGACCCCACAGAAATACAAACTACCATCAGAGAATACTATAAACACCTCTATGCAAATCAACTAGAAAATCTAGAAGAAATGGATAATTTCCTGGACACGTACACTCTCCCAAGACTAAACCAGGAAGAAGTTGAATCCCTGAATAGACCAATAGCAGGCTCTGAAATTGAGGCAACAATTAATAGCCTACCCACCAAAAAAAGCCCAGGACCAGATGGATTCACAGCTGAATTCTACCAGAGGTACAAGGAGGAGCTGGTACCATTCCTTCTGAAACTATTCCAATCAATAGAAAAAGAGGGAATCCTCCCTAACTCATTTTATGAGGCCAACATCATCCTGATACCAAAGCCTGGCAGAGACACAACAAAAAAAGAGAATTTTAGACCAATATCCCTGATGAACATCGATGCAAAAATCCTCAATAAAATACTGGCAAACCGGATTCAGCAGCACATCAAAAAGCTTATCCACCATGATCAAGTGGGCTTCATCCCTGGGATGCAAGGCTGGTTCAACATTCGCAAATCAATAAATGTAATCCAGCATATAAACAGAACCAAAGACAAGAACCACATGATTATCTCAATAGATGCAGGAAAGGCTTTTGACAAAATTCAACAGCCCTTCATGCTAAAAACGCTCAATAAATTCGGTATTGATGGAACGTACCTCAAAATAATAAGAGCTATTTATGACAAACCCACAGCTAATATCATACTGAATGGGCAAAAACTGGAAAAATTCCCTTTGAAAACTGGCACAAGACAGGGATGCCCTCTCTCACCACTCCTATTCAACATAGTGTTGGAAGTTCTGGCTAGGGCAATCAGGCAAGAGAAAGAAATCAAGGGTATTCAGTTAGGAAAAGAGGAAGTCAAATTGTCCCTGTTTGCAGATGACATGATTGTGTATTTAGAAAACCCCATCGTCTCAGCCCAAAATCTTCTTAAGCTGATAAGCAACTTCAGCAAAGTCTCAGGATACAAAATTAATGTGCAAAAATCACAAGCATTCTTATACACCAGTAACAGACAAGCAGAGAGCCAAATCAGGAATGAACTTCCATTCACAATTGCTTCAAAGAGAATAAAATACCTAGGAATCCAACTTACAAGGGATGTAAAGGACCTCTTCAAGGAGAACTACAAACCACTGCTCAGTGAAATCAAAGAGGACACAAACAAATGGAAGAACATACCATGCTCATGGATAGGAAGAATCAATATCGTGAAAATGGCCATACTAGAATCAATATCGTGAAAATGGCCATACTGCCCAAGGTTATTTATAGATTCAATGCCATCCCCATCAAGCTACCAATGAGCTTCTTCACAGAATTGGGTGTTTTCAACCATTCATGAAAACCTCCGACTCCTGTACGATGTGCTCACTAAGTAATTGGGATGGAAAGAGGAGTTAGTCTTTGATGGGCGTGGAATATACATGCGTGCATGTATGTGTGTATGTGCTCACTGTTCAAAGACCACCATGAACACACCTATGGTTGTGAATACATTGGGTTTCATTGTTGTAGCCACTAGGGAGACCACACAATATGAGAATCGTTGAAGCATTTCAGTGAAAAGCTGTGAGATAGGACTTGTTTAAGACTTTGGCCTTGGTTTAGATTATTTTGGTGAAGATACAAGGAAGCAGAGATTTTTCTCTAGATTGAAAGATATCAGAAGTCATGGGACAATACTATGGCTGGGTATGTTAATAAATCTTTTCTAGAAAAAGGCAGACTAGAGTTAGGTTGGAGCCATAATTAGTAAATAAGCATCAATTGCTCATATTAGCCAAGAAGTATGGACTGTTAGGTGCTGTGCAGTGTACAGTGACCTTGCTTTTGTCTGTGATTAGACAAAAATATGAAGTGGTCTTGATTTCACTGTATTTCATGGTCACACATTGGCCTTCTCCAGTGTTGTTATTTTGTGAGATTGTCGATGTCCAACAAGAGAACATTAAGTCCTAGCTGTGAGCAAAATACAAAATATTAATGAAATATATATTTACAAATATAAACATATAATACACATATGTCATGATATACACATCTCATCTAAAAAACCAAACAAGCATAATTTATAAATAAAGAAAGACATTGACAAAGAGATTTTCAGATACTGAAAATTCCGTCTCTTCACTACCAATATGCAAACCCTTGGGCTTACTTGCCTTCAAAGTAACAGCTACAATCTACTGATTTCATTTGTTCTCTGAAAAAGGAAAAAGTTATTACATGGCCCTGTTAGAAAATTATAAGAGGCCAGGTAAGAAATTTGAGTATCTTTCTGAAAGCAATTAAGAAATGTTGAAATTTAAGTACATGAAAGTAAATTATTTTTAATTTAGAAATATTACTCTAAAATAAGAAGAATGGGTTAAAATGGAGCAAAACCAGAAACAAAGTCAAGGCAGCGAGTCATGAGGCACTGCCAGTGCAGACATGATGCACTTAGCAGTGCTTCCTGAGTCTACATTGCCTGTTCTTCATTTTTTTGGTCTTTGTTTGTTTGTTTTTGAGATGGAGTCTCAGTCTGCAGCCCGGACTGGAGTGCAGTGGCGCGACCTCGGCTCACTGCAAACTCTGCCACCCAGCTTCAAACACTTGTTCTGCCTCAGCCTCCCAAGTAGCTGGGATGACAGGCGCCCGCCACCGCACCTGGCTAATTTCATATTTTTAGTAGAGACAGGGTTTCACCATCTTGGCCAAGCTGGTCTTGAACTCCTGACCTCGTGATCCACCCACCTCGGTCTCCCAAAGTGCTGGGATTACAGGTGTGAGCCACCCTGTTCTTTGTTTTTAGAGTTGCAGATCTTCTGATCTGGCACTTTAAAGAGAAAGAGATATTTCTGTATCCTCTAGTTTATTTCAAGGTGTCGCATTTATTTTCTAATGGTGAAGGGCTAGAGAGCTCTGATGTAATTACTTTGTCCTCCACTCGCTCCAGAGCTTTAGTAGGCAGATATAATAGGACATGGCAGGTGGTTAAAAATAGGAGTGAGAGAGAGGAAAGACTTAATGTTGTTCCCTTTGTAACACGAACCTCCTATAAATATAACTGAATTCACAAAGGTGATCATAATGGCAAAGGTTTAAAAGGCTGGTGGCAGCTATTATTTGATGACAATGCTGTCATTGTGTCTCATCCTTACTTTTTTTCCAACCATGAGTAGTGCTTCCCTTACTTTATGACCAGTAGGTTTAAATTCCCCTGTAAAATGCAGCAGGCAACTATCTGTTCATTGTGACTCACAGATTAACCATTGTTCTACTTACACATGCGCTGGATGTGTGCATGATTTTCTCATTGAAACTGGGTCATCTTCCAGCCCTGGTATTTTCTGTTGAACAAATAGCTTATCATTCACAACTGAGTACAGCTCTGTCCCCATGCTCTTCCTCCAAACTGAATGCCTTGCCTTTTAGTAGTGTTCTATGAGACTAAATTGCCTGTTCTTTCTATTCAGTGTTGCAGAAAAATGATTTAAGTAAAAATAAATAAATGTAGTCTTGAATAGCCCCTCTCAAAAATATCTTGTCTCATCAATTTCTGAAGGTGTTAAAACCACTACCACCACAACACCATTCAGTGCCTTTTCCTGAGCATTCCATTTAAGGAGAGTGAATCAAAGCCCTATGAAATTAAAAAAAAAAAAAAAAAAAACTGTTTGAAAATAAGGTGCTCGCCCTCAACATTTTATTAAATGAACAGAGAGGAGAAAGAGTAGCATCACGAATAGAAATTATGGAAAATCTGGCCAGGCACTGTGGCTCACGCTTGTAATTCCAGCACTTTGGGAGGCCAAGGTGGGCTGATCACGAGGTCAGGAGTTCGAGACCAGCCTAACATGGTGAAACCCTGTCTCTACTAAAAATAAAAAAAAAAATTAGCCAGGCGTGATGGCGCATGCCTGTAATCCCAGCTACTCAGGAGGCTGAGGCAGGAGAATTGCTTGAACCCAGGAGGCGGAGGTTGCAATGAGCCGAGATGGTGCCATTGCACTGCAGCCTGAGTGACAGAGTCAGACTCTGTCTTAAAAAAAAAGGAAAATCTGATACAAACTGCCATTAATGGACAAATGAAGTTGCATGTGTGTCCCAGAAAAAATAAAATAGACCAAAGAAACAAAGTGTCATTTGTCATTGACCCATGCTGATTTGGTACTTTGAAAAATCGTTTGTTAAGATACTGGATAAGGAGAAAAAGCAGCTTCACAAATCTGAGAAAGGAAGGCTCATTTGTCATTTGCAAATGTTAATATTAACAATAAAAATAATAGCAATAGCATATATGATCTACTAGGCTCTGTGAAAGGCCTTTTGTAGGTGCAGTGTTGTAATTTGTAGGACAATAACATAGGATTTTATGGATGATAAAACGGAAATTTAAAAAGGCTACATAAAGTGTCCAATGTAGAAGTCACATGCCCAGTAAATGATGTTCCTTACTGATTTATATAATTGTAGTCTTAGTCCTAATTTATTCCGGTTTATTGACATTCAGATAGATGTGGACTAGAATGGTTACTTAATTTAATATTTATTGAGCATGAAATGTATGCTAAGTATTAGTCACTAAACAAAAAGTATGATACACAGACTAAAGTAGTTTCAATAAAATCCTGGAAGTAACTGGGGTGACCACAATCAGACGAAATGGTTTATGAAAGGATACCAGAGATGTGTCAAATCTGGAAGAGGGTTGGAAGGAGCGGACTTGGCTAACTTTCTGCCCAAGGTCTATATTTCTATTTATTTTCCATCAGTGACACAACTGAGAGCCCAAGTTCTATATTCCTATTTATTTTCCATCAGTGACACAACTGAGAGAACGTGGAGCTCACACCACTGAGATGTTCCTTTAGGAGATAATGGCAATGGCCACATAAGCAAAACTCCCGATGAATAAGCTGTCCTAGTCGCAAGACACAGAGTGTTATAGTGATACTTCCCCCCTCCTCAATTTTGCGACAAATAACAATCCTCCTTCATTGCTTTAATAAAACAAAAAGGTACATGAATAAGGCATATGCATGTATGAGAAATATTACTGAGTGGAGCTCCTGTGTCATTTTTGGGATTAGGTTTCCCAGCTGCCCAGCCACTGATTCATTGAGTGGGTTAGACAGTGCCTCCTGACATCCTTTCTAGGGAAACTACTGGTATTGAAAACCCGTTTTGTGAGATTCAGATAGTGGCCTTTCCACATCACTGCTTTTCCTATTTTTGATCACAGAAACCTCAGAAGGGAGCTCTCCTGATTCCCAGAGAAAAGCTCACCTCTTCTGATCTGGCACTTTAAAGAGAAAGAGAGATTCCTTCATTTTCTAGTTTATTTCAAGATATAGCATTTATATTCTAATAGCGAAGGGCTAGAGAGCTCTGATGTGAATCCTTTTCCCTCTCTGACACAGTTATCTTTTTATTGCTGTTCTCCATCATTTCTTTTCCTTTCTTTATATAATAAAAACAAAGCACTACCTCCCCCCAAACCGCCAAAAATGAGATTTGAATGTCTATATTCTCAAAATGTTTCTTTAACACTTATTTCTTTTTCTAGTTTAATCAATTTAGAAGCTGCAAAAATTGAAAGCTTTGATTTTTTAGAGTGCCATCTTCAAAAGCCAATTTCTGACATTAAATGGAAATCGTATCCAGCATAATGGCTGGCTTAATACAACCTATTATGTTTATAGAAATCTCTACTTTTATTTCAGCAGTCTGTTCGATTTCTGTGTGCATGAAATACACACAGCATTAGAAACAATTTTTAAATTCCAAGTTACTAATTTTTAAAGTAAAAATGATCATTCTGCTTCTGCTATTTTATTCATGATGTCTTGTAAAAATATAATTTTGAATACATATTGGCTTTTTAGTATGTCCTTTATACAAGGGCTAGATATGACTATGAGTGTCATAAAGGCAATATTTCAGAATGAATCATAAGAATGTTTATAAATGAGTACAGGAAATCAATTTCTTTCATTTGATCTTTTGTTTTCATGATTTGCATTATTGTATTATCTGTATTTTAGCTTTTTAAAAATAATTTCAACTTTCCTTATAGATTGAAGGGTACATGTGCAGGTTAATGGATATATTGCATGATGTTAAGTTTTGGGGTCCAAATGATCCCATCTCCCAAGGTGCTGAGCACAGGTATATGCATGAATATATAGTATGTGGTTTTTCAGGCCATGCCTCCCTCCCTCCCTCATCCAATAATCTCCAGTGTCTATTGCTCTCACATTCATGTCTATGTGCATTCAATATTTAACTCCCACTTACAAGTGAGACAATGCAATCATTGATTTCCTGTGCCTGCATTAATTCACTTTGGTTAATGCCCTCCAGCTTCATCCCTGTTGCTCCAAAAGATGTGATTTCATTTTTCACTGCTGCATAGTATTCCATGATGTATATGTACCACATTCTCTTTAGCCAGTCCACTGTTGAAGGGCACCTAGGTTGATTTCATGTCTTTGCTATTATGAATAGCACTGCAGTGAACATATGAGTGCATGTTTCTTTTTGGGAGAATGACTTATTTTCCTTTGGGTGTATACCCCGGGGTGGGATTACTGCGTCAAATGGTAGTCTTGTTTTCGGTTTCTTGAGGAATTGCCAAACAGCTTTCCACAGTGTCTGAACTAGTTTGCATTCCCACCAACAGTGTATAAGTATTCCATTTTCTCTGGGTCCTTCCCAGTACATTTTGTTTTTCTGACATTTTACTAATAGCCATTCTGGCTGGTATGACATTGTATCTCATCATGGTTTTGATTTCCATACCTCTGATGATTAGTGATGTTGAGCATTTTTTCTTGTTTATTGGCCACTTATACATTTTTGTTTACGAAGTATCTGTCCATGTCCTTTGCCTATTTTTTAATGAGATTATTTGTTTTTTTGCTTGTTGATTTGTTTACTTTCCTGGTAGATTCTAGATATTAAACCTTTGTCAGATGCGTAGTTTGTGAATATTTTTCCCCATTCTATAGGCTGTTTGTTTACTCTGTAATTTCTTTTGCTGTGCAGAAGCTCTTCAGTGTAATTAGGTCTCACTTGTCAATTTTTGTTTTTGTTGTAATTGCTTTTGAGGACTTGATCAAAAATTCTTTGCCAAAACCAATGTTGAGAAGGGCATTTTCTAAATTTTCTTTTAGGATTTTTATAGTTTGAGGTTTTACATTTAAATCCTTAATTCATGTTGAGTTAAGTTTTATATATGATGAGAGGTCGGGGTCCAGTTTCATTCTTCTGAATATGGCTAGGCAGCTATCCCAGTACCATTTATTGAATGAAGTCCTTTCTCCATTGCTTATTTTTTTTTTATTTTTATTTTTTGAATTTCAGATGTTTGTAGGTATGTCAGTTTTTTGTGGGTTCTCTATTCTGTTCCATTGGTCTATGTGTCCTGTTTTTGTACCAGTACCATGTGGTTTTGGTTACTATAGCCTTGTAGTATAGTTTGAAGTCAGGTAATGTGATGCCTCCAAGCTTTGTTCTTTCTGCTTAGGATTGCTTTGGCTATTAAGGGTCCTTTTTGGTTCCATATACATTTTAGAATAGATTCTTCTAATTATGTGAAAAATGACATTGGTATTTTGATAGGGATAGCACTGAATCTGTAAATGCTTTGGGCAGTATGGTCATTTTAACAATATTGACTCTTCCAATCCATGAGCTTGGAATGTTTTTCATTTGTTTGTGTCACCTATGATTCCTTTTAGCTCTATTTTGTGGTTCTCCTCATAGAGATCTTTCACTTCCTTGGTTAGATGAATTCCTAGGTATTTCATATTTTTCAGCTACAGTAATGTATTTTAGCTTTGATTTACATTGGGCAATATTATAATATTTTTGTATTTTTTACATTATCAGGATTTCTAAATTTCAGTTTTGTTTTCCTTTGATATTATGTTCTATTAATATTCATTGTTTTAACTTCAGAATCTGAAGCAAAATGTAAAATTTAGTTCAATTCAACACATACTAAGTGGAAACAATGTTCATTTCAGAAGTGTCTTACAGACAGATAAATAGAAAATATTTTATTTAAATCCTCATAATTTTGTGGCGATGGATAATATACACATATAAGTAATAAGTGGGAGTGAATTGGCTAGGTTCCTTGAATGTCAGCAGTAGAAACTGACTCAGAGTCACATGAGTATATATGTTACAATTCTGGGAAAACTTCCATTATAAATTAAGAAAATCAACCACAATCACAAGTTCTTAGAACTCACAAGAATGAGTTGGCTATTTTGATTAACAGTAACCAAATCATCATTGTAGGCAACTGACAGTTTGAATTTTTCTAATTATGATTTTTTTCAACTTCTAAAACTGAAGTAGGCTTTAGCAGAAAAATACTCATACAATTGTCCTAATTTTATTGTTTGGTGTATAAACCTACAGGTTTTAATACATGCGTAAGCACTACCATACTCAGGCTACAGAATCTTTTCATAAGACAAAAAACTTCCCCAAGCTACCCTTTTGTCACTCCTTCTCTGAATTCCAATCTCTGAAAATCAGTGATGTATTCCCCATCACCATAGTTTTAAAATCCACAAAACATTATTGCTCTTGCTTACACTGTCAATATTTATATTGAGCCATGTATTGGCCATTTCCATTGCACTATATTTTTCTTGCATTTCAATTTTTCTGTTTAGAATATTTTCATTCTATCTGAAGACTGCTTTTCATGTTTTGTTCAATGCATATACAAGTGACATATTTTCAAGTTTAACTTGCCTCAATATGTGGAGTTTTTTCCCCCATTTTATATGTATGTATTGACTTTATTTTCAAGGGATATTTTGGCTGGGTATAATTAGAAGATGGCAATCATTTGCTTTTAGCACTTTAAATATATAATTCTACTATCATCTGGTTTTGATTATTTTGGTTAAATAGTCAGATGTCAGTCCACATGTTGTTCCTTTCAAAGTGACATGTCCTTTTTAACTTTGACTGCTTATAAGATTACCATTACTCTTACAGTTTGGTTTTCATAAGGTTTGCTAAAATGTGAATAGTTTTATTTTGGATATTTTCCTTCTTCTTTTGTGCTCTCTGTGCTTTTGTATAATATTTGTATTCAACTGTCTTTACTACATTAGTCCCCTCCTCAGTGATAACTGCTTTACAGCAATATATTTAGATTTTATTTTCAATATATTGCATTGTAAGAGGACAATGTAGTTAGAGTTCTAAGATTCTCACATTTTTCTGGAAAATGATGGTAATATTTATATCATACTCTAATACATTTCAAATACATATTATAAGTCTGGGGTATGACATAAAATGGTAAAATAATGTCTAATCAATAAAGTACTAACAGGAAGAATAATTGTGAAAGAAGAAAAGAAGAAAGGAAAATAGAACAAGTGAGATGAATAAAAAGAAAATAGGAGATGGGAAAAACCACAAATATATCAGTAATAGCATTTTATGTTAAATGGGACAAAGACTCCAATGAATAAAGATTATCAAAATGTATTTCCTTTTATTTTTTGAGGCGAAGTCTTGCTGTGTTGCCCAGCCTGGAGTGCAATAGTGCAATCTTGGCTCACTGCAACCTCTGCCTCCCGGTTTCAAGCAATTCTTCTGCCTCAGCCTCCCGAGCAGCTGAGATTACAGGTACCCGCCACCATACCTGGCTAATTTTTGTATTTTTAGTAGAGATGAGGATTCACCATGTTTGACAGGCTGGTCTTAAACTCCTGACCTTGTGATTCTCCTGCCTTGGCCTCCCAAAGTGCTGGGATTACAGGCATGAGCCACCACACCCGGCCCAGAATGCATTTCTTTAGTGCCCTTTTTAAAAACACACCTCGAATACAAAAACACAGAAAGACTGAAATAAAAGTTTCGAAAAAGTTATGCCACACAAACACTAGCCAAATATCACTGGTGTCACTATAATAATAACAATCGCAGCAGATATTAAAGCAAGGAAAATTAATAGAGGTAACATGGAGATATAAAAATGTATAATAAATTGGATCAAACCACCAAGAAGACATACAATTCTGAATCTACATGCTGCTAATAATATAACCTGAAAATATAGAAAATAAATTTGATGTAACCAAAGAATAAATACTCCAGACCACAGTAGCAGTGGGAGACATTTAATGCATCTCTCAAAATGACTGATAAAGCAAAATGACAAAATATTAATAATGATGTGCAAAATCTAAAACCATGGTCAGCAAATTTGACTTAATTGACATATGCGCTGGATTGATGTCACCTGAGCACTATTACCAACAATCCCATTTTCCAGAAAACAATTCCCTGGTTACTATTTGCCAAGGAGGAGAACTTTGGAAGATTTGGAAGTCAGAAGTGGAACAGAAGGCAGGTTTCAGAAGGCCATGGTAGCCAGGTGCAGTTTCCAGACTTGAACACAAGTCCATGCTGCACTCCACAGCACATCACAGGCTTTCCTGGTAGCAGAACTTGTTTTCCGTTCCAGGGCAGGAGGCTGAGATCTTGTGGCTGCTTTTCCTAGCTTCTGACTGGAGCTTTGCAGATCTTCATTCTGCCAGCTCCTCCCACATTTATGTAAATCCTTTCCCCCTCATTACTAGCTACTGTGGGTGACCTGCCTACATCTCCTTTACTAGGTCAATGCACTCATCTCCCACTTCTGTGACTAATGGTACATGGTTCTCCCTTCTCCAGAGAACTTCCATCACCTGTAGATGCACACTATCCCCACTCCACAAATTTCAAGAGGTGACTTTTATCCATGACTGACTGATACATAGATACAAAACCCTGGCTGCCTTTCCTAAAGGTGGGGCAAGTTTATGATGCCATTTATGTCCAAGACTTTACCAAGGTACTGATCTGAGATGAGATACCAAATTAACAGTTAAATTAACGTCTGTATTTGTCCCCTACCCTCCAGGTTCTATCCTGCTCCCCTCTCTTTCCTACCAGTTTCTCCTGAGAATACCCTCAGTCACTTAGATGAGAATTCTTCTTCAGACTCTGACTCTATGAAACTCAATCTGAAACATACCTGGAGTAGTTCTGGTTTTCTAATCAAACCAAAACAGATAACAGGTTTAGTATTAAGTTGCTTCCAGGGTAACATAACTTTAAGGATGGGAATGAAGAGCTGATCCTCAGATCTGTTTTGTTTCAAAGACATCAATGACTCTATTTCTAGTGGTAAATGGAACACTGGGAGTGATGGCATACAGGCTAAAACACCTATTTAAGTTGTCATCTGTAGTCACCCAAAAGAGTCAACTGGCTATGCAAAGCTTCAGGTGATCAAGTAGCTGCTGCAATGAAATGTTATGATGGGGATAAATATTATAAAGACTGTTGGAGAAGTTGCTTGGTTTCTTCTGATGGTACTCAAAAACTTTTAGACAAAAGATGATGAGTTCAGGGCTTGAAGCTCCCAACACAATGCCTGAGTAAAGAATTAGAAAGTTTCTGTGATTGTCCTGAAGGAAACCCTTATCCCTGCAGCTTCAGGGACAAGATCCCTGAAAACCAACCCCAAATTTGATCTTGCAAGTGGCTAAATATCAATACATGCTGAACTCTTCAAATATAGTTATAAACAATGATTGAAAAAGTGTGATCAGAAAATCTGGGCAGATTCTGCGAACCCCTCAGATCCATCCATCTTCCATTGTTAGTAAAGACAGCCCATTTTCACTTTCTGAGGATGGGTATAGCTCACCAAAAAACACTAGTCCTCCTTAAGCTTCCCCTCCATCACCAATCGCCATTCATTGCTTCCAGAATTTTAACTAGACTCAAATCTCAGCTGAGTCTACAGGTGTGGATGCCAAGGGTGACCTGGAAACATGTTATAGACACATACAGATTGCAAGATTTTGCCAATCGATAGATATCTTAAGAATATGCATGGGAATGGAATGTCAGGGTGAAAAGAATGTTTGAACAAGACAAATTTACTGATAAAAATGTACTAACTAGGTAGCCTAACTGAGGTTTGTTAGTGTGGGCATCTGGCATGGTTCTAACATTTGGCTTAATAGGTTGAATGAAACCAGACCAACAGTGGCCTGCATTAAAAGAAACTGTAATGCCAGAATTTCACTGGTAAATTGTAGGTTAAAGTATCTGAAGGCTTAGATAAGAACAAGGGAATGGACTTTTCATAAGCAAACTTCCCCTTCACCTAACTATTGCTCACAGAAAAGGTTTACAGGATATCTCTTAAATCAAGGCTTTGAAAAATACACTGGTGAGGAGAGCATAATTTATTGAAAATCTACTCAGCAAATGGCTATTCTCCACAGGGAAGAAACTAGAGTGGGAGATACTGCCATCAAAATGTGGCTCTTGAATTCAATGACAGTGATGGAATTTTAGAGGGGCAGAATCCCAATGGCAGCTTCTAATCAACAGAGATAGACTGGGCATTATTACTGTAATGAGAACGAGTATTATAACAGATTAACAGAATATTTATTTTTAATTTGTGTGTATGTTCCAAAAATAATTAATCACACGTGTTACTGATAAGACACATTGCATATATGACAAATGCTACTTCGTTGTCTCTAAGTAATATATCCAACGACAAAACATTGGAGGATTTATTGTGTATATTTTCTAGCAGTGTAATCCCTGTCCCTTGCCAGCCTGCATTCCTCGCTAAGATAAGTAGAGGCTTTTGCAGCTATTTTTAGTTTGAAATTAGTTTTAAATGGGGAAAACATTCATCTTGTGATTACCCTCCTCACAGAATCCCAAGCCTGAGCTTTCAGGGGGGTCACACGGTTCCTTTGATCGGATTATCAAAATAATTTAATCCTTGAAGATCTTTGGCAGTGGATAATCTTTCCTCCTAAAGTCTTACAGAATAAGCAAAAATATCTTGGTTTAATAAACTGAGATCTGACCTGAATTGTCACTATTTAGAGTCATGGTCCTTTCTCTAATTCTTTTGTTTTTAATATTTGAAGAGATTTATTCTGAGCCAAATATGAGTGACCATGGCCCATGACACAGCCCCCAGGAGGTCCTGAGAACATATGCCCAAGGTGGTTGGGGTGTAACTTGGTCTTATGCATTTTAGGGAGGCATGAGACATCAGTCAAATACATATGAGAAGCACATTGGTTTGGTCCAGAAAAGCAGGACAATTTGAAGTAGGGGCTTCCAGGCTATAGGTAAATTTAAACATTTTCTGGTTGACAGTTGGTTGAGTTTATTTTAAACTTGAGTTTGTTTGCAGTTCCAGAATCCCTTGAATGAAAGGAGTCCTAGGCAAAGAATAAGGTCCCTTTGAGTAAGAACCCCACGACAATGCCCAAATCTGTGTGTAAATCTTCCTTCCAGATTTCCCCCAGTGGAACTGACAACCATTAACCTGCATAAATGAGTGTTATAAAAAGGAAAATATACAGACTTTTGAGGGAATACTGGACACTAACTATAATGGTAAATTCTCATGAACCAAAAGCCATTGTGATCCACCAGTAAGAGTGATGGCTTTTGGAACTCAAGAAATTTATGGTGGATCCCAAAACAAACTCTGTGATTATTTACCGACTTCTGAAATACATGCTTGTATTAGAAATATTTATGAAATTGATAAGATCTCCATATTGGCTCCCTCATATGTGTAATGGGAAACATTATGATGGGAAAGACCAAGTAAAAAACCTAGGACTGCTTCTCTCCACCACAATAGTAAATGAAAGGCAATACCACATTTTTTTAGGAATTGCAGATATGGTCTCTTTATGGGAACAAAATAACACAGGTATCTACTATGCAGGTCCTCATCTGTTGAATTCTACCCACTGCCCCCCGGACCCCCCCATCACCATCTATATTTTAGAAACAATTTTGTTTCACCTGAAAGGGACAACAGTATACCTTCACAGCCTTAACCTACCAATGCTTCAGCACTCTGTCACAATTTAATCTGCAGAAAATTTGATTACCATTCCACAAGAGCTTATCCTGGTTCACTACATTGATGGTGTCATGAAGATTATATCTGTTGATTAGAGCCTGGAAAATATCCTAGACATTCTTTTGAGAAATAAGCATTCTAGTGGCGGAAATAACACTACAAATATTTGGGATCCTGTCACATTAGTGAAATTTCTAGGTCCAATGGCCTAGGACATGTCAAGATATTCTGTCCAAGGTAAAGGATAAGCAGTGTATCTGGCATATCCTATCACTAAGAAGCACACCTAGTGGAACTCTGATTTTTCTTATGGGTTGTATACCTTACTTGGTCCACTGTTCAACCCATATACAGTGTTTCATAAAGCTTCCAATTTTTAGATGAACCCAAAGCAAAAGAAGGCTTTAAAGAGTTGTGGACTGCCACAAAAGCTACCCTGTTGTGTAAGCCACGATACTAAGCATATCCAATGGTGCTTGAAGTGTCTGCAGAAGATAAGGATATTACAGCAACCCTTGAGTAGGGTCCCGCAGATGAATCATCAAAAAAGGTCAGGCTTATCAAAAAGGGGCACTCTGTCTTCTTCAGATAACTATTTGAAAATCAGCTTTTGGCTTGCTCCAGGGCCTTAGTAAAGATTACCCATGAGCCATCAGTGTACCGTGCGATTAAAATCAATTACCATGAGCTCAAAGTTATCTGACCCATGAAGCTGTAATTTGGGGCATGTACTGAATAACTCTGTAATGAAATCAAAGTCTTATATATAAATCTGGGCTTGAATAGGTCCTAAAGCTCCGGAACACCTCCAACTACAGGGAACCTAACTATGCAAAGGCCGAATTACTGTGCTTTGAAGTCCATCCCTGGGTGTGTGCTGAGGCCTCACTTCCTTCAGGTAGCTTCCAGACAATAACTGGGAGGTCTCCAACACCCTAGCCACTGGTTGCTTATCCTAACCCATTGGACTGGTTTCATAAATGAAAAATGTGATGTTCTATGGGAGTTCATGTTCTTAAAACTATATTATATCAGAGGGAAGGAGATTTGACATAAAAAGGGGCAAACTATAAAAAGAGATGCAAAACTGTAAATGAATATTATCTATATCATGTGAATTAAAAATGTGTACGATCCTTTGTTCTAATCAGAATGGGGAAAAATGTGTTCATCAAATCAATGGCTGGCTATCATGTAACTGAAGACTTTTGAATACACTGTAGTAATTATACCACGTCTGGTAATGCAGTGCAATAAGGGCTACTATTTGATTAAGTTAGAAGTAGTTAGTTAAGATTTATTCTCCTGGATCTGCCCAGTTTTTGAAGAGGTCAGACTGGTTGGTGAAGTAAATGGGCATTGCAGGAATCACCCCACCTACATCCTTTATGTGCTGTGTCCTTATATAATCTATACATTCCAGCATGTGCACTGTATTAAGATTATCTTGAAAAACAAAAGCAACTGGAGATACATGGATTTATAATAAGGAATTATCTCACGGAATGATGGAGGCTGAGAAGTTCACACACAGGAGAACCAATGATATGGTTCCAGTCTGAGTCCAAGTGCCTGAGAAGCTGGAGAGCTGATGGTGTAAGTTCCAGTCCAAATTAAAGGCAGAAGACTGATGTTCCAACTCAAAGAGAGCCACAGAAAATTCTTTCTTATTCAGCCTTTTATTCTGTTCAGGCCTTCAGCGGATTGGATGAGACACACCCACACTGGGAAGGGCAGCTGCTTTACTCAGTCTACCAAATCAAATGTTGATCCCCTTCAGAAACACCCTCATAGATATACCCAGAAATAATATTTCACCAAACAGCTGGACATCTTATGACCCAGTTAAATGGACAAGTAAATCAGCCATCACATCCTCTTCCTTTACACTCTTCTGTCCCTCCTCTACCATATTCTGGGTCAATTTAGGCATTTGTACTCTGTCAAAAGTTGGCCATTGTTTGTTCGAGGCTTCTAAGAGTCACCCCAGCAGCAAAGTTGCCTTATGCCCTAGTATCCATGTTAAATTATGTGTCATGAGGAAGCACGCCTAAGTCAATACCTTTTTAGCTTATCCCACCTTAAATTCCAGCCCCTGGATGAAGCACACTACAATCCATCCATGAAATATTAACTTAGCTCCTGCTGGTACATGCCACCTGATTTTTATATTTCTTTATTTATATCATCTCTTTATAGGTCCAGCTTGGAGGGCCAGTCTATACTGGGATTTAAACCTAGGTATAAGGCTGGCACCTGGGATAGTGGCATGGCAGCTTCTGAGAAGGCCACCTGTCCCTCATGGGTCAGAGACTTCTGCAGTTTCTTCTAGGGCAGTGTAAGTGCCAGCCATTATGAGGGAAGGGTGGGCCACCTCTGCATATCCAGAAGGTCTAGGGTGACTCAGAAGCAACCCATTCTGTGACTTGCATCTAGATGTCCTGATATCAGTTCTCAGAGTCCCAGGATTTTCTTTCTGGGTCGTGATTTTCACATAGCAGATCCTGCCTTGTCTGAAAATTCAAACATCTGTGGATCTCTGCTGCTGCAACTAAGTCTTCAACCTGCTTTTCATCTGTATCTGCCCTTCTAGGACTGGATAAGGGCCTTTTATATCTCCCACTGGGGCTCTCTGTCTCTTGTACTTAGCCATCAACATCTGCTTGTTCAGCCCCTAGTCTCTCATCCTTCACTGGAGTCAACTCATCTTGGAAGTAGCCAGTCACCCCTGCTGTATTGATAGCCTTTGCTACCCTATAGATTTCAAATGCCTGTATCATTGAGCCTACAACAGCATCCACTGGGATAATTTACCAGGTCACCACTGGTGTAATCTTCATTCATTCATTCATTCATTCATTCATTCATTCATTCATTCGACAGAGTCTCACTATGTCACCCAGGCTGGAATGCAGTGGTGCTATCTCAGCTCACTGCAACCTCTGCCTCCTGGGTTCAAGTAATTCTCCTGCCTCCGCCTCCCAAGTAGCTGGGATTTCAGGTTCCTACCACCATGCACAGCTAATTTTTTGTATTTTTAGTAGAGATGGGGCTTCACCGTGTTAACCAGAGGAGTCTCAATCTCCTGACCTCATGATCAGCCCACCTCGGCCTCCCAAAGTGCTGGGATTACAGTGGCGAGCCACCACACCCAGCCCACTGGTGTAATCTTTAATAGTCAGGTTGCTATTGTATGCTACCTGAAATGTTCCATCTCACATTTGCACCTGTCCCAAATACCCATCTTACCTCCTGTTATCTCAGACCACTCTTGGCACCACTTGGGCTAGTCTACATCCTCTGAGAAGATTTCAGGATGAGATTAAATTTGTGAGTAGTTTGCACAGAAAATGCCTGTGTGAGGGACTCAGATACAGAAGCAAAGAAACTTGGGAGAGCAGTCAGACCAAGAATACATCTCTGATTCTCACCCCTAGTTAGTGAAAGACAGAGGGACAAAGTTTGGATGGAAGTGACTTAGACTTAAACATCTCAGGAATGGTGGGCAAAGATGAAGGTGAGCATTCAAGCCAAAACTGGCTACCAGAGGAGTTCTCTGTCTACCTCAGTATTCTGTCACCCTTAGTCATTAACCAGGAGCAACCCATGGGAAGTGTAGCCTTGTTGCAAACAGAAATCAGCTATATTAAAAATATGGGGTAAGGATGATGTATTAGTCTGTTTTCATGCTGCTGATAAGGACATACCTGAGACTGGGGAGAAAAAGAGGTTTAATTGGACTTACAGCTCCACATGGCTGGGGAGGCCTCAGGATCATGGTGGGAGGCGAAAGGCACTTTTTACATGGCGGCGGTAAGAGAAAAAAGGAAGAGGAAGCTAACGCAGAAGCCCCCGATAAACCCATCAAATCTCATGAGATGTACTCACTATCGCAAAAATAGCATGAGAAGACCAGTCCCCATGATTCAATTACCTCCCTCCTGGGTCCCTCCCACGACATGTGGGAACTCTGGGAGATACAATTCAAGTTGCAATTTGAGTGGGAACATAGCCAAATCATATCAGATGGTTTAGCAATAAATGATGCCAGATAAATGGGATCAGTGATGCCAAATAAATTTGTCAAACCAATTTGGAAAACTTTGATACTATCTGTCCTAAAGCTGAAGATTTACATGTCATATTGTTAAACATTTCTGTCTTATAAATGCTGTGTATACTGAACAGAAGTGTACACATTTCCACCAGAAAGATTTCAAACGTGTTGATTTTAATGATAGTCATAAATTAAGTAAACCCAAAGTATACATCACCAAAATAATAAATTGTGGTTATATTAGTATTTTATTGCTGTTTTAAAAAATTCTCATATGCTTAACAGATTTAAAGAACTCAAATTTATTATCTTATAGTTCTGGTGATTAATAATCTGAAATGTGCCTAAAATGGGCTAAAGTGGATGTGTAGGCAGGACTTTGTTTCTGCTTTTCTTTTCTTTTTTTTTTTTTTTTTTTGAGGTGGAGTCTTGTTCTGTCACCCAGGCTGGAGTGCAGTGGCATGATCTCGGATCACTGCAACCTCTACCTCCTGGGTTCTGGTGATTCTCTTATCCCAGCCTCCTGAGTAGCTGGGATTATAGGTGCCTGCCACCACAACCAGCTAATTTTTGTATTTTTTTTTTCTTTTTTTTTTTTGTTAGAGACTGGGTTTTGCTATGTTGGCCAGGCTGGTCTCGAACTCCTGAGCTCAAAGTTATCCACCCACCTTGGCCTCCCAAAGTGCTGAGATTACAAGCATGAGCCACTGCTCCCAACCTGCATTTCTTTTTAAAGAACAGTCTGTTTTCTTGCCTTTTCCAGCTTCTAGAGGGTATCCTCATTCCTTGGCTTGTTGCCACCTCCCATCTTCAAAGCCAGCAATGGCCACTCTAGTTTTTTTCACATCCTGCCCCTCCGACTCTTATTTTTTGGCCTCCTTTTATGTTTAAAATCCCTGTGTCTGCATGTGGTGGCTCAGGCCTGTAATCCCAACACTTTGGAAGGCCAAGGTGGAAGGATTGCTTGAGGCCATGAGTTTGAGACCAGTCTGAGCAACATAGCAAGAACCCATCTCTACAAAATCAAGATCAAAATCTGCTGGGTAGGGTGGTGGTGCACCTGAGTAGTCCTAGCTAGTCAGGAAGCTAAGGCAGGGGAATCTCTTAAGCCTAGGAGGTTGAGACTACAATGAGCTGTGATTGCATTACTGCACTTCAGCCTGGGTGATGGAACAAGACACTATCTCAAAAAAAAAAAAAATTAAAAATTTAATAAATGTATGTGTATGTAGAGTAGGTATAAAAGAATAAGTAACAAAATCAAACCCAAGCAATATTGATACATCTCAAAATAAATAGTCCATTAAGCATTAAGAATGAGTTTGGAGTAAGATCCCAAAGGATGATTTTCTTAGAAACACAAAACCTCTGGATTTTGAGAAACACCTATTATTTAGTTGTATAGATAAATTAGTTAGTTGTGTAAATAGGTGAGATGTTGTCCTGAACATGGAACAGACAGGAAAATGGCTTCTCTTCTACACAGCCTGTATGAGTGACACTGTCTTTTAGAGAGCCGTTTGGCCATAGATAGTCCTTTTTGTGCTAGCATTTGCCTAACTCTTTACTCCGTAATTCACACTCTAGTCAAAATGAGTTACTTTGAGATGTAGCAAAGATTTATCTTCTCCAAGGGAAAAAAAAGCAAATGTGTCACGGCTTCATTCAACATTGTATATCATCCATCTGCCCAGTGCAACATGTAATGTGTGTGTGCTCAGTTACAAAGTCATGGTTGAGTGCCCAGTGACACTTCCGGATTGTTTGCCGAAATATATGGTGCAGCTGTTCCAGGTCTTTTTTGTTTTGTTTTGTCTTGTTTTTTTCGGAAAAAAGGACTACGATCTCCTGACGTCCATTCAGTATGTCAGGCAGGAAGCAGTTCACTGCATCTCTTGATCCAGCATCTTCTTAAAAAGTAATATTAGGCCGGGCATGGTGGCTCACGTCTGTAATTCCAGCACTTTGGGAGGCTGAGGCAGGTGGATCACCTGAGGTCAGGAGTTCAAGACCAGCCTGGCCAACATGGCAAAACCCTGTCTCTACTAAATATACAAAAATTAGCCAGGCATGGTGGCATGCACCTGTAGTCCCAGCTATTCAGGAGGCTAAAGCAGGAGAATCACTTGAACCTGGGAGGCGGAGGTTGCAGTGAGCCGAGATTGCACTGCTGCACTCCAGCCTGGGTGACAGAGTGAGACTCTGTCAAAAAAAAAAAAAAAAAGAAAGTAATATTAAGCGATAAACTAACTAAAAGTGTGTCTGATGAGGCAAGTTAGAACTGCAAATAGTATTGGTTGTAAACAGCCACAAAAGAATTCTAAACACAAACCTCCTTACAGCTGGAATACCTAATGGAGACTTAGTGGTGGTGACAGGTGGGGAGACAGTCAGTAATTAGCAGGGACATTTGGAGGCACTGGTTAAAGGGAGATTCTTTATAACTTTCTAATGCAGTCCTTGGTGTCTGGTATAATGTGTTGACAAATACAGGCACCCATAAAGCTGGACCCAGTAAGTAGTGACCTGGGGTTTGTCATAGTGCAGGACAAGAATGGCCAGTGGTATACACCCCACAGTCAGTCAGTGCCTGGTGAGGAAAGGGAGGGATGCTTCCTACTCAATACCTAATTCAGTTTAACTTCTCAGAAAATTAGCAAAAAGCTGTGAGAATATAGTAATGCAACCAATTGCTGACTAATACCGCATGCTATCGGTGCTAGCTTCTTGTGAAAGAGATTTACAGTGGGTGTTTATCATATGGAGAAGACTATCTTTTAAAATCAATAATTCTTTTAAAAATAATTCTTGTTTTGGGGCCAGATGCCATGGCTCATGCCTGTAATTCCAGGACTTGAAAAGGCCAAGGCAGGAGTATCACTTGAGCCCAGGAGTTCAAGTCTTTGGTGAGCTATGTTTGCAATGATTGTGCCACTGCACTCTAGCCTGGGCGACAAAGGGTGACCCTGTCTCTAAAAAAATAAAAATAAATATAAATATATTAATTTTTGTTTTTTAGGATACAGTCATTGCTTCCTTTACTTCGTTTTTATTTCTTCCCCAGCACCCATGTAGTCAATGCATTGTACCTCATACTTTATACTTAAATAACCTCACAACAAATCCCAGGCGAGATGTAATATTCATACCTTATCACATCCATCCCCAAATGTTGATTATTTTGCTTTTTTTTCTACTTTTCTAAAATGTACTTTCCATTAGTTCTTTAATGTCTGTAGAGACAATATGTAGACTGTACCATATATAAAATTAAATATTAATTGTTTAGGGTCACATCAATACTAGTAATTCAAATAACTATTAACACTATACTAAAGAAATCTATATTCCTTATAATGGAAAAGCATTTGAAGAAAATGTGAAAAGGGAATTAACCAGAAGTTTCAGAGATCTAAACTGAATTTCATCACTTTCAGCCTCTTAGAAATCTTATCACTTATCTATTAAAAGTAGAGAAATTTTATCTGAAGGAAGGAAATCTTAGTGATAGCTTAATACATGCCTTCAAGTCTAAGTTGAATACATTGATCTCCATCTGTTCTCTAATGATATTGATGACAGAAGTAGGGAAAAAAAAAAACAGATTTATGTAGCAAAAGAAAGAGATTCAATAAAGATATCAGAAAGAACATTTTGTTAAAATAAATCATTTTTAAATATCAAATTCCACCAGTACCCCAAATCCCTTAGATGCCCCTTTCACTCTCCAGCATGAGATAAGATCAATCAAAAATCTTGGTCTACTAGAGTACTGTATTGTTGAAAGAATCCAACGTAGTTCAAAATTATATGCATTGCATCTAGGCACTTTTTAAAAATACTCCCATCTTTTGAAATTATATCCCCCCCTTTAAGAAAAAATAAATTTTAAGCCTACCTTTCTAGGTTTCTTTTGACTAATGAGGCATTTGCTTGATAATGACAGATGACTAATGAGAATAAAGCCATTAATTTGATTTACAATTATAATTTATAATTAAGAAATTCACTAGGCTGGGCGTCGTGGCTCACTCCTGTAATTCTAGCACTTTGGGAGGCCAAGGTAGGTGGATCACTTGAGGTCAGGAGTTCAAGACCAGCCTGGCCAAGATGGTGAAACCCTGTCTCTCCTAAAAATACAAAAATTAGTTGGATGCGGTGGTGCATGCCTGTAATCCCAACTACTCAAGACTCTGAGAGAGGAGAATTACTTGAACCCAGGAGGCAGGGTCACAGTGAGCCGAGATCACATCACCACACTCCAAGCTGGGTGACAGAGCAAGACTCCATCTCAAAAAAAAAAAATAAAAAGAAGAAAAAACAAATACATTTAAATAAGCCTCTGTTCCATACCAACACATAAGTTCAAGACTAAAGAAATTTTAACATTAATAGTGCTATTGATGAATCCTAAATATTGATATTGATAATGATGCTAGAGGAGCACAGTATCAGTAGCTTTGTAGGAGTTTGTGAACCAGTGCTGTAAGCAGTTTTTGAGGCTCTTGAATTCCTCATTTACATTTAATGTTTATTAATCTATCAATGAATCAGCTTGCTATTAGGAAAGCATACTTTATTGACTTTTGAGACATAAAAGAGGAAATCTCAAATTAATCTACAATGAGTACATACTATTTTCTTATTTAGACTTCTAAATCACTGTGACTATAGAGCTAATTAAAATATTTTAAATTTCACCATTGGAATAAAACTACATCTATTTATCAGTCTTCCATGGAACACATGTCCTTTGAAATCTAGTCCACTCTCCATAAATATTTTGAAAATTTTATACCAACAGCATGCAGTTTTAATTACAATTTATAGGCTTGCATTTAAATTGCATTTTAAACTAATTCGGTTTGTTCTTAAAGTTAATTAACTAATCGAGAGAATGTTTCTTGGTGCAATTGAGATAATAGAGCAGATGTGGAGATTTATTGGCGTCTCTTGGAAGGCTCCCAAACTTAGACATTTTCTCTTTGTCATGCTTAACTAACCTTTAAAACCATGTGACTTTTCAAGAGGAGAGAGACCATTCATATCTGTTTATAGTGGACACTCAGCAAAAGTCAAGTAAGACTTTTATATTTGAGTTAATACTCATACTGTTTTCCACGTAAATTCTCTTGTTGATGCTAGCATTATGCAACTCAACTGAGTATATGTGGGATATATTCTTTTCTTAATGATATGAATTGATTATTTCTTTCACTCAGATATACTATTGCATTGGATTGTTTAATCTTGTTTTTGTTAAGTAATACGGACCTGTGAAAAGAAGTCTCCTTCGTAAATTCATGAATCCCACTCTGAGGACGATAGTCGTCATGCATCCAGCAACTTCCCTACTCAGAATTCAGCCTCATTCTTTCCTTTTTATGTACTCTTATGGCATGTCAGTGAGGTATGGAAGAGCAGCTCTTCTATTGATTAATGAAAAAGGTCATAAGTACAGGTTGATTTTGAGTTGGCTTTATGACCATTATTCCATGAAGTGCTTCACAGGTAGCATCATCTTAACTCTCATAACAAGGTATAATACTGCGTAGTACTAGCTCTTTACTTACAGCTGAGGACACTGAAGTCCCGGAAGGATAGATAATTTGTCAAAGAACCTACAGAGAGGAAATTCTGGACTCAGAATTGACATCTAAGTAGCCTGGATTCAGAGCCTGTGTAACAGTTGTAAATTTAAAAACGAGGCACATGTTTTTCCATAGGTATTATGTGTAATACTTCACGTTCTGCTTTTATTTAAAATAGAATAAACCTTCCAATTTCTATAGTCTGAATGAGAATAATTTTAATAGATATTTAATAATGTACCTGGTTTATATATCTTAACTGGTTAAATACATTTCCCTATTATTGGATATTACACACACGCACACACACATATATATATATATGTGCGTGTGTGTGTGTATGTAGTGTCTAGAACAAGGGTGCATGAGTGTGTGTGTGTGTGTGTATTTTCATTATATAAGTACATAAGTATGCTCATACAAATGAGGTTTTACTTAGGCTGATCTCTTTTCCTAAAATTCTCAGAAGTGGGAATCTGTGCATATAAGTGTGGCTATTTTTATGGATCCTGTCATCTCTTATATATTTGTCAACGAAAGAGACAGGCAAAGAAAGATCAAGCAGCTCACATAGTGGGTGGGAAACAAAGACAATGCCATCTGCTAAAGAGCGAGGTATTTCCACTCAAATCACTAGCACAGATGAGGTAATTCAGTATTTCAGTGATGCTTTCCAGAGAGTTAAACACTGTGCAGGAACACATGTGACTATAACATATGAAGAACACATTTCCCAAGCCCTCTACAGCCTGAGAATTTATTTCATTTTTTTAAAGTCACTGACAGTATATTACTGACACTGACAAGATCATTGCCAAACTGTGTGAATATTTGTTGATCAAAAGTTCAGATATATAGATAGTATTTTAGGATTGGTCATCCAACTCTTCCAGAGAATAACTTCTCAAAATGTGAATGTGGTAAATCAGGGAATCTGCTATGTTGTCAGCATTAAATGCATCTTAAATTTACAATATTTTTGACTTACGATGGGTTTATTGGGATGTAATCCCACTGTAATTTGGGAATGTAAAAGAATCATTAGTTTGTTGATGGACTGTGCTACAATGGATTTTTTTTTATATGGGAACCTGTTGTAATTCAGAGGAAGTAGTCTGATCTATAGATATATGTCAGTGCTGTAGGATAACTGAATGAGATGTTTGGTCTGTGATTTAAAGGTCTATATATTAGTTACTGAGTAACTAAGAAGGATATAAAGATGAAGTTCCATTCATTCCATGCCTTCAACATACAAAGTATTTTCCTAACATCATGGGCTGTTATTATCAGGTAATATGTTTCTTTTTAACTACTATACAAAAACATTGTTTTATATAAACAATTTAAGGAACTGCTTATATAAAGATATTTATGTAAATTGATTAGTAGATGATTCATGGTATTCATAGAATATGGAATTGTTTAAATCGAGACCATTTAAAGAATTCCATAAAGTAAATATTCTATGTTTGTTTTAAACAATAGAACCTAAAGCATTTAGCTGATACCCATAAAACTTACCACCGTGGGCATCCTGACCCTTTGCAGGACTTCACTATGAAGATGACTGACCATTTCACAGATGCCTAATGGCCATCGTAACACATTCATGCCAGCTGGCAGAGAGCAGTTGCACAAAAACAAGCCTAAAGTTAAATAATTGTGACCCCTTGAACAAATGCTACCTTCTTGTCGAATGCAATGCAAGCTCCTCTTGTTTTTCAGCTCAATTATTTTGCCTGCTATGCCCAGTAGGCGTGGGTCAGTGCCTTAAAGGTCACTACTACCACAGTCCAAATTTTAAAGAGTAGACTGTCGTTAGCCTTTGGGTCTGTTATTGTAGCAGAAACAAGCTTACTAGTGGTTTGTGAGCATGCTTTGATACCCCTGCAGTCTTGTTTCATTGACATACAGAAGGCTGACATCCAGAGACACTCTTCCTGGGCATTCATGTGTATCAGGTTTGGTACTCTCACTGTCAGCTTGATAGACCCACTAAATGACTGTGCATTGATCCAGAAGCAACTGTTCCTCATTCTCTGCAAGTTGTTGGAGGATTTCTGCATACCATACAGGGTGACAGCTACTTTCCTTCTGTTTTGGGGATGGCGATCAATGATGCTACTCACATTTAAATTTCTTTGCACTGTCTTCTCCATCAGCTAACATTTTCTTTCATTTGTTCTTATTTTCCCCCACTTTCTCTTAGAAATATTTAACTCTAAGAATACCTATAAAAAACATATTTTTCCTACCTAGTGTTCTTATTACTGTCAAGTGAGAATTACTTGCCTGGAGAATGTGTGTGTGTGTGTGTGTTCGTGTGTTCCATCATTTGAAACAAGCAGGCAAAGGTAGTGACAAAGATGTGACTCCATCTTATAAACTCTACATAAAGTCACTGTTTCACAGTCTGTCTCAATGCATTTTTTAGGTCTTCCAACACTATAAAGAATATTTGGGCCTAATGTATTGCTGTTACTCATGCTCAGCATTTCATGATTAATTCTTTTTCTATTTATCTTCCCCATGCCTGTTTAGTTCACCCTTTGACATCAGATCTCTTTGTCAGCTGCCAGAGTAGTTTGCAACTGTTTGGGGGCCAAGTTAGCTTAAAATGAATCTTATCAGTTACAAAATGTCCTCTAAGGCACCCCCACCTCACTGAATAATGAATCACTGTAATTTTACAGATACATGGACCCATTGTTCTTGCTTATGACTCTTGAAAGACAAAAATTTCACAATGTATCACGCTGGAAATTTTCTGAAGCCTTACCACAGATTTGGAAGAAAGCATCTCTCTCTGACTGCATGACTCCAGAAGTTGGTGGAAACTATTAAACTATACTAGAGCAGCTTCTTCCTGATTCTGTGTTACAAATTATTGTTAAGTAGATTTGTGGAAGCAGGTCTGGCCAGAATTAATACGGTCCATTACCCTAGGAGCATTGCATTTGAATCTAACAGTCCTAGAGGAGTTCCTTTAGTTGTAAACACTTTAATTTGCTTATATTAGTGCAGAATAATAGTGCCTAACCCATGTTCTTTTGAAAATCAAATGAGGTATTATAATAAAGTATATATCACCATGATGTAGTTACTACTGAGTAAATGGTAATAATCATAATAATGACTAGAAACACAGTCATTCTCAGATAGTCCAGAACACTGTAAAAACAGTTTGCTGAGCCTGGTGCCATCCACTCTTTTGAGATTAAGTACATATTTAAGTGAAGCCCAAACTGTGCAATTATATGATGGGTTAAATAGCCAAGACATATAACCCTTAAATGTATATTTAAGCAAAGCCCAAACTGAGCAATTACAAGATGAATTAACTGGAAAACATACAGAAAATTTTAGAAACAGAAAAATTTTAGATGCAGTAAGCATATCTGAATTCCAAAACCTCAAGTTATGGTAGGGACTATCATACAGCAGAGATCACCAGACATCTGGAGGGAAAAATACCCAAATTAAGAGAAAAGGACGAAAGAATTTCATAAGACAAAAGCGTAGGAAATGGACACTTAATGTTATTTTTCTGTGAATGTGGGTCTGTGAATACTGGTTATACCATTTAACTACACAAGATAATTGTTCTGAAACTTTAGAAATCTGACCTAAGAGTTCACTCTAACTTCCCAAGAGAGCTGCTTATAAAGCTTTGTTATGGTGTGATTATGATATAATTTAGCCTTAAAGTACCTATGTGAGGCAATAGGCTACATTTTATAGACTCATTATTACAAGCTCAAGGGGAAAAAGCATGGAATTATCATCTAGGAATCTGGGATGACATTTTTAAAAATATGAGTGAGCAATGACAGCCTGTTCATTTTCAGTAGGAGAAAATATTCCTGAAACTTCGTGTTTGTTCACCTAGAAAAACAGTGCCTTCCACTAAATCCTTTTGGTCTATTGATCCCCAGAGATCATGTAGTAGACTTGAGGGTACTTATTATTTTAAGAGATGATGGGTTTAATTAGCTGTCATTGTCAATAGGGTCATAAGAGAGAAGAAGATGATACAACACAGGGGAATGCAACGCATCCTTTTTCAGGGGACTGGGAGCCTAAAATGATGATTATTGAGCTGCGCAAGGTAGTTTCATTAAAGGTAAACATGGAGAATCATTGAGCATTTTCCACAAACTTTTGCCAGGCATTCTTACCCTGCCCTACCCCAATGTCCATTCAAAAATAAAAACAAAGACTTAAACTAGAGGCATTCAATGAGTTTTCACTTCTTTAGCAGTCTGTTGTGAAGAGTGAATACTTTAAAATAATTCAATTATGCTGTACAGAGCTGACCTTATATGGGGACCTAGATATTTGCTTATATTATGAAAGGATTTCTATGTATGGATATATTCTCCTTCAGCTATGCTTTGTGCCTGATAATCCTATTCTTAGAATTATCTTATTTATGATACTTTATGGAAATAAAACTTCCTACAGTTGTGTCTCTAGGAGTCCCATTCTCATTTACAAATGTTGTGCCAAGGTGTAAAATATGAAACCATCTTCAGCTAACAACAAAAGTTCACATGAAATGGTATTATTAGCAAGATAGTCATTGTATCTGTCCTGTGAAATATCCCTTTGGAATACTGCAAATGTTGACATGGGGAGAGAGAAAAATAATGGCACTGAAGGATTAATTGTTATTCAGAGATGCCACTTTTTTTGTTTGTTTGTTTGCTTTTGGGAGGGAGTCTTTCCCTCAGGCTGGAGTGCAGTGGCGCGATCTCAGCTCACTGCAACTTCTGCCTCCCGGGTTCAAGTGATTCTCCTGCCTCAGCCTCCCAAGTAGCTGGGATTGCAGGTGCCCGCCACTATGCCTGGTTAATTTTTTGTATTTTTAGTAGAGACGGGGTTTCACCATGTTGGCCAGGCTAGTCTCGAACTCCTCACTTCGTGATTTGCCCGCCTTGGCCTCTCAAAGTGCTGGGATTACAGGCGTGAGCCACCACACCCAGCCGAGAGGCCACCTTTTATAAAAGATGACAAGTACACATCAGGCTATTAGAGGTTTTGGAGACCGCATGAAGAAGATATAAAAATTGTTTTACTATATTTTAGTTCTGACTCTGTATTTGAAATCATAAGGTTATAAAAATGCAGAGTAGGAGGGACACAAAAGTTTGTGTGTGTGTATATATATGTGTGTGTGTGTGTATATATATAATATAATGTTACTGATACAAAAGTTCAACAAACTTCAAGTTTTAGAAACTACAGCAAGGCATTTCATAACCAAATAATTATGAATCAGTGGTAAAAAGCTGGTGGTGAAAGGCAAACTTAAAAGCAGCAAGAGAAAGCAGATACATGACATTCATAAAAACAAAGAAAAAGATGAGAGAAGGTTTTCAGTGGAAACAATACAAATAAGAAAAAGGTAGAAAACATCATTAAAGTACTAAAAGAAATAGCCTAGAATTCTATATCCAGCAAAAAGTATTTTTCAGAAATGAAGATGAAACGTAAACTTTTTCACACATAGAAAAGTTGAAAGAACGAATCACAAGCAGACCCACATTATAAGAAATATTAAAGGAATCCCTTTAGGCAGAGGGAAAATGATACCTGAGGGAAATACAAATGTACATAAAGAATATGAAGAACCGGAAATGGTAAACATGAAAGATGTTTTTCTTATTAAATAAGTGCCTTAAAGAGAAAATTCACTGTTTAAAGCAAAAATAACAACAATGTACTCTGAGGTTTAGACAATATGTGCAGATGATTTCTGACTGAGCATGGTTTGACTTGAGAATTTTTGGCTTTAAGATGGGCTTATGAAGAGGTAACCTATTATAATTTGAGGAACTCCTTATGACTTACAATGGGGTTATGGTTCTACTGAACGTGTATTCACTTGAACCTGAGAGGCAGAGGTTGCTGTGAGCCGAGGTCGCGCCACTGCACTCCAGCCTGGGCAACAGAGTGAGACTGTCTCTCAAAGAAAGAAAGAAAGAAAGAAAAAATAAAGTGGACCATGCTAAGTCAGGGAACACTGCTGTGTTGCCAGTGTTAAATGCATCTTCAACTTACAATATTTTTGACTTACAATTTTATTGGGATGTAACCCTGTTGTAAGTCGAGAAGCCTCTGTATAAGTCAAGTGTAGGACGGCAATGGTATAAAAGTTAGGTACGGAGAAATAAAAGTATGTGGTCGAGAAGTTTTTACACTATATGTGACATGGTATAATATCTTTTTAGATAGACTTTAATAAGTTAAATGTGCACACTATATACGGTAAAGCAATGACTAAAAGGACACAAACAAAATGAGTTAGAGGTAATAAGAAAACAAAGGAGATAAAAAGGCCTCATAAAAAATAATCAAATGATACAAAATAAGGCAAAAAAAAAAAAAAGATAAAAGGAAACAAAGGACATATGGGACAAATGGAAATCAAAGAACAAGAGAGAAGATTTAGTCCAAGGAGAGCAACAATCACACTAAAGGTAAAAGTCTCAAGATCCCAATTATAAGTCAGAAATTTCCAACTTGGATATTGAAAAGGAAGACCCAACTATATTTTGTCACTTGGAAACTCACTTTAAATATAAAAGCACCGTAGCAGCCGGGTGCGGTGGCTCAAGCCTGTAGTCCCAGAACTTTGGGAGGCCGAGACGGGCGGATCATGAGGTCAGGAGATCGAGACCATCCTGGCTAACACGGTGAAACCCCATCTCTACTAAAAATACAAAAAAAAAAAAAAAACTAGCCGGGCGAGGTGGCGGGCGCCTGTAGTCCCAGCTACTCAGGAGGCTGAGGCAGGAGAATGGCGTGAACCCGGGAGGTGGAGCTTGCAGTGAGCTGAGATCCGGCCACTGCACTCCAGCCTGGGCAACAGAGCGAGACTCCATCTCAAAAAAAAAAAAAAGCACACATAGCATAAAAGTAAAAATAGAAAAAAAAATACTGCAGTACCAACTTCTCAAAAGAAGTTGACGTGGCTGTATTAATACCAAAAAAAGTAGATTTCAGAGCAAAAGGTAATGATCCTCTTTTACTAGGAAAAAAGAGGATTTTGTGGTAATGACAGAAGTATCATTTTGCCAGGAAGAAATAGTAACTCTAAACTTATATGAACTAGATAATAACAGGTCAAAGCATATGAAGCAAGAAATGATAGAACACCAGGGAGAAATAAATAAATCCCATACTTCTCTTTTAATACTTGTTAGAACAAGTAAACATCAAATCAGTAAGGGTATAGGAGACTTGAACAACATTGTATCCACCAACTTAACCTCAATGATGTTCATAGAAGACTCTAACAAAGTTGGAATATACTTTTTCCCCCCCTAGGAGTGCAAGGAATGTTTATAACAATCAACCATTTTCTGGACTATAATGTAAATCTCCAACTTAAAAGGATTCAAATCATAAAATGTATGTCCTGTGATTATAGTATAGTTACATCAGAAATAACTAACTAAAAGATATTTAGAAAATCCTTGACTAGCACGAATAAATAACATACTTCCATATATCACCTAGGTCAAAGAGGCAATGGAAAAGAAAATGAAAAAGTATGTATCTTGAACTGAATGATTACAAAACAAAAATGAAACCAAATCTGTGGGATGCAGCCACAGAAGTGCTTAGATGGAAAATTATAATCTTAAAGGCCTACATTAGGGGGAAAAAGGGGGTCTCAAATCAATGACTTCAGTCCCTACCTTAATACATTAAAAACAAAAAGAAAAAAATGAACTTCAAAATGATCAGGAGAATAGAAACAATAAAAATCACAGGAAAAATCAATGGGAAAACAGAAAATAAAAGCAATCATAAAAACCTGGTTATTTGCAACATTCAAAATCAATGATCCTTTTGCCAGATTAATCAAGGCAATAAAGGAGGAAACACAAATTACAAATATTAAGAATTAGAAAACATGACAAAATCTTCCACAGAGATGAACAGGCTGATAAGAAATATTGTGAATACTTTTATGTCAATAAATTTGCCAACTTAGTTGAAATAAACAATTTCCTTGAAATATGTGAACTACTCACTGAAGAGAAAAAATAGCTAACCTGTTAGCTTTCCTTTTCTAAAGAAGTTGAATTCATTTTTAAAAACCTTTCACAGCAAAAACTCCAGTCCGGGAGGACATCAGTTCCAACAAGGTAAATGCCAACAAACTTTCAAAAAGAAACAATATCAATTTTGCAAAAATTCTTATAGAAAATTGAAGAGAAAGTTATACTTCCCAACTCATTCTGTGATGCCTGTATGTCTCTGAGACCAACATGAGACCTGAGAAAAAGAAAAACTACACGCAGTATTCGTGAACATAGAAATACTCGTGAACATAGGTAGAAAAATTCTTAACCGAATTTGTGCAAATAAAACCCAACAATATATAAACAATAATATATTGTTAATCAGTATGGTTTATTCCAGAAGTACCGGTTTATTTAACATTTAAAAATCAATATAATGATTTGTGACCGGAGACTGAAAAAGCACTACTCAAATGGAACAGTGAAAGCATTGGATAAAATGCAACATTAATTCCTAGTAAAACCTCTCAGCAAACAGGAATAGAAGGAAACTTTATTAACCTGATAAAAGATATCCACAAGAAACCCATGGCTAACAACACCCGTAATGGCTAAAGAGTCAATGCTTTCTTCCTAGAACCAGGAACAAGGAAGAGATGTCTACTCACCATTTCTATTCAACATTGCAGTCCATTTCTAGTATGTTCTATAAAGCAAGAAGAAGAAAGGACATTCAGATTGTAAAGGAGCAAGTAAACTTGTCTTTTCCAGTAGACATTTGGTTGTTTGTGTAGAAAATCCTATGAACCTAGGAAAATAAAACCAGAACTAATTAGTGGGTTTAAATGATTACAGGATTCAGGGTCAGTATACAAAATCCAATATAGCATTTTATATACCAGGAATGGACAACTGCAAATAGAATTTAAAACATTTAAAAACATTACCACATATAAGAGTAGATTTCAAGTATTTCTACCAGAATAAAATATTATCAAAATAAAATATAAAATATTAAATTAATATACTATTAATAAAATTATTAAAATATTTAATATTTAATAAAAATATTAAAATAATATATTATTAAAAATGTATTTGAAAGGGATACATTCCTCCCTTTATATGAGTAAAATCCATGAATTATTGTTACGTGGTAATTTATTTTGAAAATAAAATTCATATTGTATAAAATGTTACCACTTATAGCATCAAAAATATGAAGTATTTTGAGAAAAATGTGTCAAACTATGAGTAAGACCTGTATATTGAAAATCACAAAGCATTACAAGAAAACTGAAGATATAAATAAATTAATAAATATATCATGCTTATTGATTGAAAAACTCAATATTGTTTAGCTGTCAATTACCCCCACATTGATGTATAAATTAATTGGAATGCCAATAAAAATCCAAACTGGCAAGCTTTTGCTAATACTCATAGGAGAATACGAAAGACTTAAATAACCCAAGCAACTTTTTAAAAAGATGAGAATATTATCTAATTTCAAGATTTACAGTCTGAAAAGTGTTGTTCTCAACATCACCGACAATTTCCATGCTGCTAAATCCGGGAGTCCTATATCACTCTTTGTTTTTCTTAACAAGTAGTCAGTATTTGACATAACCGATCACTTCCTTCTGATATGCTTTTGTAACCTAGCTTCCAGGATGCCATACTCTGTTTTTAACTCTTGTTCCCTGCCTTTTCGAGTTGGAGTATCACAGTGCCCAGTCCTTGAATTTGTCTCTTGTCTGCTCTGTGTACACGCATGTCTTTGGGGAGCTCATCTCACTGCATGCTTTTAAATACCAAACGTTTAACCACCATCAGATGGACAGGTGCAACCAAGACCTCTCCGGAGTAGCTCCAACACATATTTCCAGTTGTCTACTTGACATCTCTTAGATTATTAGTTGACATCTGCAAATTGACATGTCCAAACCTGTAGTCTTGATCGTCCATACATTTGCTCCACTGAGAGCCTTCTGAATCAGTTGACAGGAACTCAATTTTTCAATTACTCAGGCCAAAAAAGAAAAAAAATCTCAGTCATCTTTGACTTCTCTATTTTGCACCCCATATCCATCCTTTAGGACACCTTTAGGACATCCTTTAGGACACTGCAAGCTCCGCCTCCCGGGTTCACGCCATACTCCTGCCTCAGCCTCCGGAGTAGCTGGGACTACAGGTGCCCGCCACCATGCCCGGCTAATTTTTTTGTATTTTTAGTAGAGATGGAAGTTCACTGTGTTAGCCAGGATGGTCTCAATCTCCTGACCTTGTGATACACCCGCCTCGGCCTCCCAAAGTGCTGGGATTACAGGCGACAGCCACCGCACCCGGCCTTTCTAGACAATTCTATGTGAATAACAATTTAGATTGTTCATCCTTCACCTTTTTAGATCCTTTACTGTTTTCTTTAATTGTTCTATCTGAAAACCTTCGGCACAGTGTTGAATTGATGTACTGATAGGAATCATCTTTACCTTATTTCTAGATTCATTTGATCTGATGACTTGTGATGTTTCACCACAAGTGATTATTTCACCAGGATTATTTTGATAATTTCACCACAAATTCACCAGGATTATTTTGATATATTCTATCAGGGTAAGGCAGTTCCATTTTATTCTGTTATACAAAGATTCTGGTTCTCAAGAATTGACTATTTTATCAAATGATCTTTCTGTACCTGTTAATATGATCAAATATTTTCCATTTGGCCTGTTAATGTGATGAATTCCATTATATGGTTTTTTTAATATTTGCATATTGGTAAGAAGTCTATATTTTTGTGTTGAATTAAAAATATTTTAGCTGGATTTGGTTCTGGAAAAAATCTCATCCCTTCTAATGTTAATTATATTCTTTCTGTTCAGTCCCTCAGAACAAACACTTAGCCTTCTTATTTTATCCTGCCTGGGTTTTTAAAAATATTTTTTTATTTCCATAGGTTTTTGGGGAAACAAGTAATATTTGGTAACATGAGTAATTCTTTATAACCACTGCCTGTTTCTTAATTTCTTAACCACATTCATATGTTTTCTATCCCTTTATATTTCTGTTTATTCTCAGTGATTTATGTCTGTCTCCAAGCTCATTAACATTTTCTTCAGCTATGTCAATCTGCTTTTTAAGTAATGCATTCATTTTAAAACTTCAGTGACTGCTTTCCATTTCTTGAAGCTCTCTTTGGTGCTTTTTCATATATGATTGTTTATCATTCTTTCACGATGGCCTCATTATGGTTTATTAGAGCTCTCTGGTAAATATAAACATTTTTATTCTCTTTCAGATATTTTGTTATTGCTAGATCTTAGGGTTAAAAATCTCTCATGTATTATGTCTACTGACTACCCTTCCTGGTCAATGTTTTTCTAACTTGGTTTGTAATTTTCTTATAAGCTTATCTTCCATAGGTATTAATTTTTTGTTTGTGTCTTCCGCATGCTCTAGGTTATTTATGTATCTCTTCAGAATTATTTTGGTTTTTTCCTGATGTGACTTTACATATGGCTGTTTTAAACTTGATAGTATGTTAACTGTTTGACCTGTGATTTCCATGCCAATGTGAATATCATGAAGACATTATAAATACTGTTTGCATATCTGATGATGGTATTGGCTTGGGGTTGCAATCCACTTGGAGTCAATCTGTAAAATGAGTTATTCAGTTTTATTTGTTGTGCAAATCCCAAGGCACATAGCAATCCTTGTTACTGCTTCTCTGGGTTAATGGGAGATGTTTCTAGCTTGCTTTTCATGGCCAAGTAAAATGTTTGAGGTTTTGTGAAGTGCTTAGTTATAGCTCTCTATCTTCTAAGACCTTAAGAAATTTTTAGCAACACCCCAGCCACCAGCCCCTTCAACATGCATCTAAATCCTGTATAATATTAGACCAACACAGCATCAATTGAAGCTTATTACATTGTATTTGAATTCTTTCTTCAATTGCCTTTGCCTTTTCTTATTTCTTGTCTACATATTTAAGATCAATGTGGTTGTAATTTACCCATAATAAATGTATTTAAAGGGGGGGAAGAACCACTCCACTGTTGTCAAAAGTCCTAGTCTAGCAGTTACTGCCCAACTGGTCTCATACTTTTGAATTTCCATATATGAGCCTACTGTATTTCCATTGTGTCTTAACTCTCTATTGTTTGTGAATGTTTCTGTCATCATCATATCCAACATGACATATTTCTGCCAGTAAGTGCTAATCTTGTATCTTTTTAGTGTTCACATCACTTTTCATTTTCTAGAAATACATAAGCTTCTTGAAGCCAGGAACTGTGTATCATGCTTCTATAGCTTTCTCTCTTCCTGTAGTAGTTCTTTAATTCATATCTACTCCTCAAATATAATAAAAACAAGAATCCTAGGAAAGAGATACTCAAACTTTTTATGTGTCAGAGAATATCCTAGAACTTTAACTATATTGTGGCATTAATTGAACCCTCACATGCAGAAGCCATGCAGTATGCTGTTCAGATATTCCTTCAGGAGAAAGCCCATTGCAAGGAACATGTTGGCTGATAGCCTTGACCTTCACATTGAAGTCAGGTCCCCCTCAAGCAGCTCCCTGCCAAAGATCATAGCAGGGGTGCAAGATCCTGGCCATTCCTGCCCACCACTGGGCTCCCTTGCCGGGCCATATGTGCTCTGGGGTTCTCACCGGCCTAGCTGAGCCTTTCTCTGAGTTGCAGTGCAGTCTGAGGCTCTTCTTATCTGATCCTTCCTCCTTCCTACTGCTCCCCATGTCTGCATCATAGTCTGAATTCCTTCACTCACTTCTGTGATCTCTATCCCTTAAAAATCCTTTACCTGATAGCATTCATGATTCTGTTGATCAAGACCAATATCATGGATCCAAAGGAAGATACGAAGACTGTAAGATCAGAAACATTTGCATAATGAGCTATGACAGATCTAGAAAGGGTTCATTTGGGTAATCTTTCTTAGGCTGTCCCCACTGCTTAGTATAAGGGCCCCATATCTGTAACCTTTACAGATGTTCCCGTTAATACCTCTCTTTCATATCCAATTACACCTGGCATCGGCTTCCCAGAGGATCCAAACTTCTTTTTCAAATGAGGGAACCAGGACTTTAAAAGATTAAGAGACATGTCAAGTTTACACAGTTATTCCATCAAACAGTCCAAATTTGAGCCCAATTTTGTCTGACTACAAAGCCCACTTAGTTTACCTGGGAGAAAGTAAAAATAGTGTTTCATGGAAATCAATGTCTTGCCATCTGAAAATGTTTAAGGATCACAATGAAATCATATTATTCCTGCAGGGGACCACTTGCAGTATTTCCAGTTCAGAAGGGCTGAAAACACAAGTGTGGGTCAGGAGGCAAATATTTAATCTCTATATTCTCTGATCTGTGAAAAATCAAAAGGGTAGCATTTGCTTCAGACAGTCACAAGGAACCCGGATGAAACATAAAAGTCCTTCACGTGATAGCATTCATATTCTTTAGATAAAGGCCGATACCATGGATCCGAAGGAAGATGTGAATAGTGTAAGATCAGAAACAGTTGCATGTTAGCTACAATATATAGACCCAGAAATGTTTCATTTGGAAAAATTCTTCTCAGGCTGTATCTACTGCTTAGAATAAGGGAACTATATTTTATTTTCAATACCACTCTTAGATTATTCTATCTTTATAGTTTATTATATTGAATTGGAACATTTTGTTTATATAACTGCCTCCCTGCACTCCTACTGCACAAACCTTATCCTCGATATGGACTCACCTATTCTAAAGTCTTTATGCTCTTGGGAGGCGAGGATAGTATTCTTTACTCTTGTATGCATGGAGCCCTGCAGTAGTGGGCATCCAATTAATACTTGTTAAAGGTTTTAAATAAGTAGGAGATTTTATAACTGTTATAAAACTTTAAAAGACTGTCCAATGAAAGGAAATGAGTCTCTTTGTGGCTATTATAAGGTGATTGTAAGATTAGTTGGGGCACAAGCTAAATGGCTATAACAAAGGCATCCTAAAACAGAGCAGACTGAACAAGATTGAAGCTTTATTTCTCTACTATCCCAAAGTAAAGACTCCAGGACTGATGGAATAGCCGTGTCACTTTGAATATGTGGCTTTAATCTCAAATAGCTCCTTTAGTCCCAGACATCTCTAGCCAGCAGTAAGGAAAAGTGGTATGGGACAACGCACACTCAATTGTTTTAATGGCAAGTCACGAACGTGGTGCACATCACTTATTCTCCATCCACTTGCCTTAATAGTCACATGGCCAACTTAGTCACATGGTCAACCTTGCTCATTACAAAATATATCTTCAGCCTTGTGATGATGAATCAGTTAAATCTGTATTCCTGCAAGATTGCAAGAGAATGGTTATTTGGGCAAACAGCAGTGTGCTATAACTCACTATAACAAACTACCTTCTAATCAGAAGAACTGAATTAGAAACAAATGGGTCAGCAGTGAATTATCAAGTTATCTATTACTGACTATATTTAAGCAGAAACATAATTATCATTTGCAAAGCAAAAATCTAAGATCAATACTATGTTTCCCCATTGGGAGATTCAAAGAGATGACCATTAAACTCTCCACTATGTGATTTTATGATTTCATTTTATTTCTTATACATTGTAGAATATATGGTACACAGTAGGCACCTGGGTAACCTGCTTCTTTTCACACTGTAAACTTTTTGAGAGCAAGGACAGTATCTGCCTTGAAGTCAACCAGTATTTGGAAAATTACATGAGAGATAGTCATAAAATAAGACGTAAACATATTGTTGAACAAAAGAATTAATGACAATTAAAAATCATGGACTAGAAGCTAAAAAGACTAGGAAATGTACCTGTGTTGCAATGACAGGAAGTTTGGATTGACATTTAATACTCAAATTGCTCAGAGTTTGTAACGCAGAATATTTTTACTAAATCTGTGAAAGATATTGCATAAACATGAAACATAAATATATGTTGAGTGTATTTTTGGCATTTCTCAAAAGCCGATAGCAGTTATTTCTCTTATAGAGTCACAGAAATGATGAATGTTGGTTTTTTTTAGGTACAAAATGGCAGTAAACTCATTGTTATACACTAGTATCCCTCACTTTAATTTGAATCTTTGTTCAGCTTATACATTCAAATAGTTATTATTTAAGTTAAAAGTGGTCCCAAATAAAATAAGTTAAAGTAATGTCAGTGTCCCTAGGGGAGAATGTTTTTAACCTTCTCTATACAACTCAGTGTCGGGAAATTAAAATTCTTACCACTTGTAAGGCTTACAATGGGGGATTGGGTGGCAGAAGATAAATATTACCAATTGTATATTTTCTCTCTTTCTCCCTTTCTCCCTCACTCTCTCCTTTTATCTCTCTCTCTTTCACACACACACAAACACACACACGCGTCTCTCTCTCTCACACACAAACACAGACACACTCCTCTCTCTTTCACACACAAACTCTCTCCCAATCCCCCAACTCTCTCCTCTTCTCCCTCTTTTTCTCTGTCTTCTCTCTCCCTCCCTTTATTCTCCGCACCCCTATGGATCCCCTTCAGTTTATCCTATTTGTATATTCTGTGTAAACCTTCCCTAGGATTATTACCTGTATCTTAATTTATTCCTCAAGCCTGATTTGGTCAAGTACCTTCTATTCCCGAAGAGAACACTGACAAGCTGTACAGGATATAGAAATCATATGGAGGTCAGACACGGTGGCTCATACCTGTAATCCCAGCATTTTGGGAGGCCAAGACGGGCGGATCATGAGGTCAGGAGTTCAAGACCAGCCTGAGCAACATGATGAAACCCCGTCTCTACTAAAGATACCAAATTAGCCAGGCATGGTGGCGGGTGCCTATAATCCCAACTACTCAGGAGGCTGAGGCAGGAGAATCACTTGAACCCAGGTGGCGGAGGTTGTAATGAGCCGAGATGGTGCCACTCCACTCCAGCCTGGGTGACAGAGCAAGATTCCATATCAAAAAACAAAAACAAAAAACAAGAAATCACATGGAGAAGCAAGGAAAAGCTGAAATAGATGTAAAGGGAAATAATGTCCGTTCTTCCATATTTAATAGCTGATACAGTCATCCAGAAACAATGTTCTTGGTAGATACCTTATTAAATTTTTGGCTAAGCATATTATATCATATATTAATACATGTATGATTATTAGTTGTAACTCACATGCTGTCTGTTATTCTAGGTGCAGAAGAAAACTGTGGTATTTTATGAAAAATGCATTCTCGACACAAGTAATAATATCAAAGAGTTCAGACATAACCCAAAGCAGCAATTCTGATTTTTACAGCAAAATCTATTTAAGATTTTTAAATGACCTGTCTCTTCCAGAAGAATAGGGTATTTGCTCACATATGAGTAATGCTGAATAGTTTCTGGAGAGGTCTCTTGTGAAAAGTTAGGGGCTTACTTTGATGTCAGTATCATTCTGAGCAGTAGATGAAGTCAGAGAGCAGAATCCATCATCCCATGATAGATGGGGAAGCTATCTATGGCCTAGTGAGTAGATAGATTGGTTACATCATTTAATGGGCACCACTGATGTCCCAAGTCACTGTTCAGAGATCCCCTATTTTTCACCATGTAAACTTGACTTCCACACTTATTTAACATTACCCTACCAAGACCAACACTTTACTTTTGTCAGACTTGACCCATTAATTTAATAATTCTCAGATAAATCAATGGCAGAGGCACATGCATCATGAAGATTTGCTCTCACATATAATCTGCAAGGATTGCTTGTGTCTAAAAGCAACATCTTGCTGCCTGTCCATGTGTCCATGTGTAGTATCTGCCACAACTACGAAACATTTCCTTGGACTGCAGGTTGGCCTTACGCATACAGCTGTCAATTAATAATGTGACCTTAGCTAAATGATTTATTTTTTCTGAGCTCATGTATTTCTCCATATAAAGAGGAAGTAGAAATAAGTGATCTATAAGGTTTCTTCCAGCTGTTCCATTCCTTAAAGGACCCCCCCATTCCAGGGGCCATGAAGCAGGCCACATGTGATACAACCTCATCATTCACTGCAGTTGCAATCATTTCAGATGAATGAAATAAGAATTAGAAGCATATTCTTCTCTTCTCCTGCAGTAGAAAATTCTCCTGCAGTCTCCCACAATGATTGTGATGTGGCATTGTGTAGAAATACAACAAAGGCAAACCCTCTTAGACATAGACTACATTGGGGTGCAGGACAGCAAGCTCCTCACTCTGGAATTCTCTGAAGCTATAGATAGCCCAATCCCACTCCTCCCTCTTCATGAAGATGCCCCACCTTTATACTCCCATACAACCTGTCCCTTGATTTTAGCCTCAGTCACACTGCAGAGTAATTTTTATGTTATTTTCCTTCTTCTGGGTCAGACTGTGAACACTATGCAAGCAGGAAACATGCTTTTGTGGATTTTTTTCCCAAGTGCATAAACTCTGTTGATTGCCTTCCAGTAACCTCTTTAATGATCTCTTTAGTGACTGATTATATGTCACTAGTTACCAACCGTGACTGAATGGGGCCAGGCAGCCCACAGCCCATAGTGTGTTCTGAGTTTCCATTCCTAAAGAAGAAAATTCCATTGGCATTATTCAACTTCAAAGTTCTGCATTTGATACCTCTGGCTGGCTAGCTGTTATTCTTGGCCCAGTAAGCTGTGTTTGAGATGGCAAAGAGAATGAGTCTTACCTTTGTTGCTTTAAAATACCGTATGCATACACTACATATTGTAGTTTCTTGCAACTAAAAGAATAATGGGGTTATATCACTTGTGACCCATTTTATGACCTTTGGGGTGATAAGTCCTTCAACAAAAGCAAATGGTAAGTAAGGAGACTAAAATGATGAGGAAATACATATGTGACCTGCCCTCAAGTGGTGGATAGTCTAGTTGTACATTTTGTTGTCTATTGCCCACTTATTGGGAGCAAGAATTCTTACAGAGAGTGAGGAAGGGCCAGAGACCCCTGAATTGCTTCTGGCTCAGTAAGGACTTCTATTATTTGAGGGATATATTTCCCCTAAAGGCTTCTAAAAGTAAGCTATTTCAGAGTCCCAGCTGAAAAAATGTCGACCCCGTATCCAGCATCCTGAAACCTGAAGCACACGAAATGGCAAGCCTCGTGGGAAGGATAACTCCATGAGTGCTGGGTCTAACAGAATAGCATCAGTGAGAGCCTGGTACTGAATTGTAGTTCAGTGGTTCAGTTGTGCTCACAAAGCACAACTATTGAAGAGAACACTGGAGGTAAGAGACAGCTCTCAACAGGATGCATAACTCAAAGTTACAGAACGTGAGAACCAAAAGGAACTGATAGTTTATTTAGAAATGCCACGCAGGAGGAAAATTAAGAAGGATTGTAGATGGGTCTTTGACCTGAGCTCTCCGAAGACCACTGAGGCAAATACACATATTGCATATATTCAATTTGTTTGATGACATGTTTGCAATATAAAATTCTTTTTTTTTTTTCTTTGAAAGAGTCTCCCTCTATTGCCCAGGCTGGAGTGCAGTAGTACAATCTCAGCTCACTGCAACCTCCGCCTCCTGGGTTCGAGTGAATCTCCTGCCTCAGCCTCCCAAGTAGCTGGGTGTGCACCACCACACCCAGCTAATTTTTGTATTTTTAACAGAGACAGGGTTTTACCATGTTGGCCAGCCTGATCTCGAACTCCTGACCTCAAGTTATCCTCCTGCTTCAGCCTCCCAAATTTCTGGGATTACAGGTGAGTCACTGCACCTGGCCTGAAATTATTTAATTTTTATATTTCTTATAAATTTATTTTGTAGCTAATAAAATTAAGTGACACATACAAAATATCCAAGTCATCGCACCAACTTAACGTGAGAATGAGATTAAAATTCTGTACTAAGCAGACTAAGGTACTTTGTCCTGCTTATTTTTTGTTATACCAAGGACAAAAAAAAAAAAAAGTGTCTTTTTCAAATATTTGCTTGGCAGTTAGACCTATAATTGGAGTAGAAGACACAATATTCATACAATTCCTTGGAGTTAAGAAATGAGGTATTTAACTTCTATTTTTTTAATTTCTGGTCAAGCCATTCATTTTCCTGGGAGAATTCTAAAGTCAAATTCCATCTAAAATATTATTAACTTGCCAGTTGGTTCTGAGAAATAAGTTTTTAAGCAATTTGATGCAGAGCATGTTCTCACGACAGAGCACTGTCCCCTGACCAAAGGTGGTCACCTACTCAAATTCCTGATGTCTGGAAGCTAACACACCTGCCCCAGTATCTCTTGAGACCAGGTTTCTACCATGCCATGTGGTACAAAAATTGGGTATTTCATTCTCAGCAACATGATCCTTTAGATAAAATTCTGAAAGTCTTTCTTTTTTTTCCTTTTTCTTACACAAGTCCTTGCTTTGCTCTTGTTAGTCTTGTCAATTTCTGATATTATCTGTTTGAGGGCACTCTTCCTACCATCATTGCAACAAAGGAAAGAGGTTTGTTTGTGCAAAACTGAATCTGTGCATGCCTCGCAGTGGTGCCTGAACATTCTCTCTCTCATTCATGTAAAGCACACAAGTATTTCCCTTACTGTCAAAAATCAATCTGACTGGGGAATATCAGACAATATATTTGTGTGGAAAATGATTAAAATTCAAATGATTGCTTGAATGATATAAATAAACTCAAAATGATGGTCATACTACATTTATTGAGCTATATAAGTGTGTATCTAGTAAAAATACTTCAACAATTCTTCAAGTATAGAGGCCTTATTTCCCTTTTACATTCTATAATAAAACTCATCAGGTATAGTTTCTGCTACAATATCTTTTTAAACTATACCAGCAGTCCATCAGTACATTCTCTTTTTTCTTTTCTTTTGTTTTTTCTTTCTTTCTTTGTTTCTTTGTTTCTTTCTTTTTTCTTTTTTTTTTTTTTTTAAGACAGGGTCTCACTCTGTTGCCCAGGCTGGAGTGCAGTGGTATGATCATGGCTCACTGCAGCCTTGAACTCATGGGCTCAAGCAATCCTTCCACCTCAGCCACCAAGCAGCTGGGACTACAGGGGCATACCACCATGCCCAGCAAATTTTTTGTATTTTTTGCAGAGATGTGGTTTTGCCACGTTGCTGATGCTAGTCTCAAACTTCTGGGCTCATGCCCTCTGCCCACCTCGGCCTCCCAAGGTGCAGAGATTACAGGCATGAGCCACTGCCCCTGGTCTTTATTCTCTTTTAAACCATTAATGCCTATCTCTCTTAAATAGGCTTAAAATCACAAAGAGGGTTCTACAGGAGATATCAGGGGCTGAAAAATAGTCAGGAAAGGTCTTTCCTTTTAATGTACCTATAAATCATTCTGAACTTTCTACAATAGCAGTAAAAGAGATCACCCTCAATCTCTGTGACAGGCCTTTTTAATCCCTGCATCCAGTAACTACCCATTCATTTAAGGAAGAATGATGAAAGGATGTAAACACTTCTCAACTATGCCACGGAATGAGAAGAGTAAAAAATCAACAGCAAAATGAAACTACCAGAAACTTATAGAAAAATACACTTAATATGGAGCCATAACTTTCACATTATAGTCAGGTACAAGAAAAGGATTCCTATTTTCACCATAACTACTATATATTTTATTTACAATAATACAACACATTATGCAAATGATATTGTAAGTTATAACTTTAGAGATAATACTGATATTTCTATGATTATATACATATAGGCAATTCACTATTGGAAAAATAATTTCAAAGAGTATCCAGTAAGGTGACTGGATGCAAGATCAATTAAAAAAAAACCAATAGCTTTCTTTATTACAGGAAATCAATTAAAATATAAAAAGAAACATAACAGTAAAAAAATTATAAAATACATCAGCATAATCATGATTCAAGAAATGTACCAGACCTTTATTTAAACACTCACACAATACGACCTGAGAGTATAAAATAATATTTGATTACATAGAGAAAATGCCCATGGTTTGGGAAATATGATGTTTATAAGGTTTTAATGTTTTCAAATTATACTAGGAGTGCAATGCCATTCCATTCAAAAATTCCAAAAATTGTTGATGATCTTGAAAAGATAGTCAAATTTTACATGGATTATCAAATGTGAAAAGCTAATCGAGAAGATTTTACAAACTAACACTTTGGGAGACCATGGTGGGCAGATCACTTGAGGTCAGGAGTTCAAAATCAGACTGGCCAACATGGTGAAACCTGTCTCTACTAAAAATACGAAACTTAGCCAGGCGTGGTGGTGCATGCCTGTAGTACCAGCTACTTGGGAGGCTGAGACGGGAGAATCGCTGGAACCTGGGAGGAGGAGGTTGCAGTGAGCCAAGATCGTGCCACCGCACTCCAGCCTGGGTGACAGAGAAAGACTCCATCTCAAAAAAAGAGAAAAAAAGAAAAATAATAAGGTGGTGATGGTTCTGCCAGATGTAAAAAAGCATGATAAGGCTATAGTATTTGTAGCTATGATAAAAGTGTAGTATTTGTGCAGTAGACAAATACATCATTGAACCAAAATAAGTATTTCACAGCTAGCTGCAGCATTTATGGGAATCTGAAATATAAAAATGACGGCATTTCAAATTACTAAGTGACAATGGTCTGGTCAATAAAGTGCTTTAAGACAATTGATTGTTTAAGATGAGGAAAATACATAATTTTATGTCGTTTTTCCAAAGACAAAATAAACTTCAGCTAGAACTAAATTTGAAAACAAGAAAAATGAGGCAGCTATGAAATTATGAGAAGAAAATATGGGATAGCCACAACATGAAAACAATAAGGAAAAGACTGATACACTTTTTTCATTGCTTGTCATCCCTAATCAATTTGGTACATTTCATGGTATCAAAATATGCCATAAGTATAATTAAAATATACAGAATAAACTGGGAGAAAATATTTTATAACATATAAAGCAGATAATATTGAGAATTTGTAAGTTAATAAATGCATGTCAGTTAATTATATATGAAAGATACGTAGATTAATAAACCTGTGAAACAGTACATTAGAAAACAGAGTAGCTATATAGAAAAGCAAATAGTAGAAGAGATTAAAAAAAAATGTCAAAAACCAGCCAGGCATGGTGGTCCATGCTTATAATCCCAACACTTTGGGAGGCCAAGCTGGGAGGATTACTTGATTCCATGAGTTCAAGACCAGCCTGAACAATACAGTGAGACCCCATCTCTACAAAAACATTTTTAAAAACCAGGTATGGTGGTACAAACCTATAGTCTCAGCTATTTAGGAGGCTAAGGTAGGAGGACTGCTTGAGCCCAAGGAGGTAGAGGCTGCAATGAGCCATAATTCTGCCACTCACTGCACTCCAGTCTGCATGACAAAATGAGACACTGTCTTAAAAAAAAAAAAAAAGAAAAGACAAAAACCATCTTCAGCTAAATAGACCATCAAATACATGTAAGAACAATAAAATCATAGACCAACCAACATTTGCAAAAATGGAGAATAAATGAAGTTTTATAGAAATGAATCTACATTATGAAATACTGTGCTTCATAGCTTTGAAGAGTGAAGTACGTCTCCACATTCAGACATGAAAAGATCTCAGGGGCAAATAATTTAATCTCTAACATATCAGATCCCATATATTCTGTGTGAAATTTTTTTCTACTACGTATTACACTAGAAACATGAACCAAAAAATGCTGGAGCTCAGAGGAAGGATTTTATCCGAAGAGGATAACAGATGTCACCCTGTAGCCAATCCCTAAAATCGGACTGAATATTTGACAGTAAGAAAAGTGGTGAATGGATCTTTTCAGAAGAGGCCACAGTCTGTTCCAAACTTCTCAAAATTGCATTCCAGTCGTCTTTGTCAACCCCATCAGTTCATCTGTAATCAATCCCCAATCACCCACTTCACCTGGAGCTCTTTGATGCCATCTTGCCTTGTACCAATCTGTTCTTCTCTACTAACATCTCCTCCATTCTCCTCTCAGTCTCTCCCTTCCCGTTTGCCCAGCTAAGCTAATTTTTTTTTTTTTTTTTTCTGAGACAGAGTCTTGCTCTAACACTCAGGCTGGAGTGCAGTGGCACAATCTCGGTGCACTGTAACCTCTGCCTCCTGGGTTCAAGCGATTCTCCTGCCTCAGCCTCCCATGCAGCTGGGACTACAGGTGCACACCACCACACCCAGCTGATTTTTGTATTTTTAGTAGACACGGGGTTTTTACCACATTGGCCAGGCTGGTCTCGAACTCCTGATCTCGCGATCCACCCACCTCGGCCTCCCAAAGTGCTGGGATTACAGGTGTGAGCCACCGTGCCTGGCCTTGCCCGGCTAATTCCTTCTTTTAGCCTTAGCTAGGCCACTACCTTCTTTGTAAAGTCTTTTCCAATCTGCATTTTCTCTCTGAGCATTCTTACTCCCTCATGCTTCTTTTCTCAAACAATGTATGCTACTGTTTAAGATCCAGAATCAAAACTGAACAAAAAATGTGATTTCTAAAGTCAGCAAAATATTGATAATAAAAAAGTAAACTCCCCACATGGTGGATGAGTTTCAATAAGTTACCCATGAAAGAACCTGAACGGTTCTGTAATATGTATGTTCATTATGCTAATGATAACACATCAGAATTAGTACAGAAAAGTTATTTACCACCTAACTTTTCACTTTCAGATGAAGTAACTCCACATAAGTGGTAAATTTCCTTGATGTATATGCATCAAAATATAACAACTTTTTTTCTTCTTTTGGAAATCCTGGGAGACTGCTAATGTCTCTTCCCCTTGGTTACATTTACAAATGTCAAAAAAAAGTAAATTTATTTTGTAAAACTTAGAATATTTTCAGTGTCAAGCACAGCCATTTAAAACATGCTGCTGTTTCTCTTTGGATGTCTGACTACAACATTGAGGTTGAAAATGTCCCACAAATTTAAAATAAATGACAAGCAGAGTCAATACCTTTTTTTTCTTCTGTTATTAAGACTTGAAAAGAAATCTATTGCTGAATTGAAAAAATAAATCAAGATAACTGATCATCAGTTAGGAAAAAATGTTCATCCTAGTTAATAATACATGTAATATATCTAGTATGGTTATTATTGCATTGTATTCCAACTTAGTGAGGAACATTTTATCCAAGCAAAGGAATGGCAGAGCCCACGTGAATAGGGACTATGAGTAGACAAGGCAAACATGGAAACTGTAAGAGAAAAAGAAAACATGAATATATTTGAATGGCTTCTATATTCCAGGCATTATCAGCCACTTTTAATCACCTTATTTAATTTAATCTAGGTTGAGTTTAACTTATTGAAACACAAAATCAATCTATGCAGACTGGGGTCGTTGCTATCATTTATGGATTAGTATCTGATATCTAAACTCTGCAAATCTAATAATAATACCCTATTCCCTCATGCCCTGTTTACAAGGAATGGGGTGAAACTCAGATTCTCAGCTGCCAGGAAATAGCCAACAACGTTATCTAGATTTAGACAATGATTGCTACATGCGAGACATATTTGAGGCCTGTCATATAACAAAGCAGTTGTGTTTAATTTGTTGGAGGTTTCAGGGTCCCCTTTAGGTGCCTCAGTGAATATGTCACTGGTAGAGACACCTTTCAATCCAGATGGATGGGAAATTAACATGTTGTTAATGAATGACATCCATGGTTTAGCAAGAAAACAACAGCAACAATTCCAAAACAGTGATTTGAAAGAGTTGTATATTGATTGCTGGTTGTTAAAGTGGATTTCAATGTACAAAATACTAACAACAAAAATCAGTGTCTCCTTTCACTTCGCAGTGTGCCTTTAAAAACATCATTCAGTTTTTCGAAGACTGGTCGTTGAATTCAGGACACGTCCCTAACAGTTGCTGCCTTAGTTAAGAGTACACAATAGAAGTTGGCAGAATAAAGAGGATAGATTCTAACTAACTGTGATGTTTGTGCATTCCGAAATCTATTCATTAAGCTTCTCCTGACAGTGAAGGAATAAATGAAGACTACTGAAGCTAACATTGTCTTTTACCCCCAAGCTCCAAGCCATATGAAAGTGTCAACCCTCAATAAAAAACAAGTTTGTCAATTTTAGCTTCAATATTTTAGGGTGGGAAAGCTAAAATATCCATAAGACAAAAGAGTATTCTTTATTATTAGGCCAGTAAGAAACTAAAGAACTCAATAGCCCTGGCTTACTAGGAACGCCAATCATATTATGAAACAGCTCATCACATACCTGGTTGTGTTCTCATGGGTCAAAGTGAGACTCTCATCACTTGTCATGGGATTGATGCTATGGATGCTTTTTCTACAAAGCCCTTCTCCTTAATGAAAGGCATTATAAAAATACAACTTGTTATAAAGAACTTCTATAATGTCACTCATAATTATGTTTATACATTATCAGAAAGTTATTTTACCTTCACAATTTATCTGAAATATTGTTTAGTCCTAAATAACAGAATTAAGAATGTTTCTGTATTCAAGGAATGCAATAGATCATCAGTTGTATTTTTTTATGGTCACAAGTTTCCTAAATATGAAAACACATAGCTTTGGGAATTTTTGTTGTTTGTTTGTATATTTCTTGCTAGCTCTGGTAGCTTTCTTTAAAGAATTTAAAAGGACAGTCTAATCACCCTGAGAGGAAATGTGTTTTATTTTTATCTACTCTACAATTTAAAAATTCCTTCAATTTTTCTCCTGCAAGGGAAGTTTAATGAGCCATATTTGCTTGTTTCCATGGTATTTCAAAGGAGGATTACTAGCTGAAGCCAAGAAGATGTATACAAAAAAAAAAAAAAATGTAGGGAAATAACAGCCCTTGCAATAAGACAGAAACTTTACTTTTCAAATAAATTCCATAGGTTAGTAGTTATTTATAATTTTTGAATCAGTGCTAATCATTTTTCATGTTATTTAAAGATTGATTTCCCCTGAAAGAAAAAAAAAAAAAAAAAGAATGGTAACAAGAGTACTATCTTATAAGATGGTTTACCACTGCAAGTGCACATATAACCCATCATGATAAAGGACCGAAATTCAACTCTCTGTGCAACTATGGAATACCTAGAAAAACAAGGATGAAGTCCACCTTGCATTGTCTTGTTATGCCCAGACCGCTTGTTCCCCAAAGAAGACCACCAGAGTCCAGAGTCAAAGCCAAGCGGCAAGGATCTTTTACTACAAGTTCGAACTTGGTCCCTCCATTCCACAGCATACAACAGGGCCCCAAGCAATGCGTGTGCTCGCTTTTTATAGCCCGATGTAAACAGGGCTTGTATAGTTACAGAGGAACAAGGGAATTCTTTTGGTTACAGCATTACAATTGGTTAACATTTTAAGTTATACATTTAGCAGTTTTCTATTGGTTCCCACGCTTTCTGTAAAACCACAAATGGCTGTGTCCTTATCGGGGACTTTCTAGGTGGTGTTTTTCTAAAGTTGAGATATATGGTAGTCTCTGAGTTGAGAAATGTGTTTGTACTGGGCTCAGGAAGTTGAGAGATATATGGTGGGATGTGTTTGTACTGGGCTCAGGAAGTTGAGAGATATATGGTGGGATGTGTTTGTACTGGGCCTGTTTGTGTTGAGCCCAGGAAGTTGAGATATATGGAGGAATGTGTTTGCACTGGGCCTGTTTGTGTTGGGCCTGGGGCTGAGGAATGTGCCTGATTTCTTTCAGTCTTAGATCTAGTTGATAGTAGGCTGAGTCTGTGTGTGTTACAGAAAGCATCATTATGTTCTGTTATCTCTGAACACTGACTCTTGTAAATATACTCACAGTTGAGGGAGATTTTCCCAAAAGCAATTGGCCAACATATATTGTGTTACTCTCTTTCATCTCCAAAGTACATATTAATGACTTGCCTTTCAATTTTGTTTAAGTATTTTGATGATATCTGATGTTTAAAATACAAAGCAACTGAATCAAAGATTTCTATGGTGTCTCATGCAGTGACATTACAATGCCACATTTATAACTTGTAATGATGATTAAGTTCCATTCTGTAAATATTCTCAATCTCTCTTTTACATGTTTAAGACTAGGTAGGTGACGCCAGGCATGGTGGCTCATGCCTGTAATCCCAGCACTTTGGGAGGCAGAGGCGGGTGGATCACGAGGTCAGGAGATTGAGACCATCCTGGCTAAAACAGTGAAACCCCATCTCTACTAAAAATACAAAAAATTAGCCGGGCGTGGTGGCGGGCGCCTGTAGTCCCAGTTACTCTGGAGGCTGAGGCAGGAGAATGGCGTGAACCTGGGAGGTGGAGCTTGCAGTGAGCCAAGATCACACCACTGTACTCCAGCCTGGGCGACAGAGCAAGACTCCATCTCAAAAAAAAAAAAAAGAAAAAGACTAGGTAGGTGAGTTGGCATGTAAATGGGAGAGCAAGTCCTGAAGTCACATGTGTTGGACATCATAGGGCCTATTCTAGCATTTCTGAAAAAGAAATGTCAAGCATAGGAAATGTTACATTTGTAGACAAAAAGAGTCAAACTCTTTACAATATTGAAAAGACTTTTTCTGACCCAATTATGAGTAACAAATAGCCCATGATACAGATGCAGGATGCTGTGAACATGTGCCCCAGATAGTCGGGCACATGTTCACAGCTACGAATGTATAAATGTATAAAGCTTTGGTTTATACATTTTCGGGAGATTTAAGACATCAACCAATACATGTAAGATGTACTTGGGTTCAGTCTGGAAAGGTGAGACAATTGGTAGCAGAGTCTTCCAGGTTATAGGCAGACTCGAAGATTTTCTACTTGGCAATTGGTTGCAAGAGTTATTATCTAATGACCTGGAATCAATAGAAGGGAGTGCCTGGGTTAAGAAAAGGGGTTGTGGAGACCAATGTGCTTAAGCAGATGAAGCCTCCAGGTAACAGGCTTCAGAGAGAAAAGATTCTAAATGTTTCTTATCAGACTAAAATAATCTGTTCGGTTAGTCTTAAGGTCTCTGTTTGGATGTTAATACTGGTCAGCTAGGTCTGAATTCCAAAGGGAGGAGGGTATTGTGAGGCATGTCTGACCCCCACTTCCCATCAGGGCCAGGACTAGCTTTTCAGGTTAATTTTAGAATGTCCTTGACTGAGGGGAGGGTCCATCGATCAGTTGAGAGGCTTAGAATTTTATTTTTGGTTTAGATTTTCTTAAAGGTAATTCAATACCATTGACTATGTAATATCAACAAAACAAGAAAGAGTAGAGGTCATTAGAAAATGTACATTTTATGAGGTGATGTTGTGGGAGGGCAAGGCTCTTGGCACTCTGAAAATTTGCTGAAAAAGCAACTGAAAATAAGGTGTTAAAAAGAGAAAAGGCATATGAATCTCTTTAACCATCCACCTGGAGAGAATTAAATAGTGATTGCCCAATATCCCAGTGGAGCCCAGAAGCTTGTAAGTCACTGTGAGGTTGCAGAAAGAATGGGGGCTTGGATCCTGGACAAACAGGCTGTGGGCGGGGAAGAAGAGGAATTGGATGATTGGATCAGGCAGCAGAAATTAAATTGTAAATAGTTATCTTTGGAATGTAAATGATCCGTGTAGGCAGTCATTATCTTGTAAATGGATCTGTTCAGGTGTGGTTGCATTCTAGGTCTTCTTTCCTGTCATGGATGATAAGATAACAGGGAGAGGAACAAGAACAATCATTCTAGGTGGGAAGTCCTATCTTTATGTAGACAGTGATAGGATCTCTTCCAGCACTTGCTGATTTTGTCTGTTACCAGAAAGGGGTCTGGATCCAGACCACAAGCAAGGGTTCTTGGATCTCACGCAAGAAAGAATTCAGGGCAAGTCCATCAAATGCAAGCAAGTTTATTAGGAAAGTAAAGGAATAAAAGAAAGGCTACTGCCTAGGCAGAGCAGCCCCAAGGGCTGCTGGTTGCCCATTTTTATGGTTATATCTTGATTATATGCCAAAGAAGGGGTGGATTATTCATGCCTCCCATTTTTAGACCACATAGGGAACTTCCTGATGTTGCCATGGCATTTGTAAACTGTCATGGCACTGATGGAAGTATAGCAGTGAAAACGACCAGTGATCACTCGGGCCGACACCTTGGTTTTGATGGGTTTTGGCCAGCTTCTTTACTGCAACCTACTTTATCAGGAAGGTCTTTATGACCTGTATCTTGTGTTGACTTCATATCTCATCCTGTGACTTGAAATGCCCTAAGCATCTGGGAATGCAGCCCAGTAGTTCTCAGCCTCATTTTACCCATCTCCTACTCAAGATGGAGTTGCTCTGGTTCACATGTCCTTGACATATCAAAATATTCATTATACCAGGGAGCCGTATTTTAAGGTGAAATTGACTGCACTCCTTCAACATGCTCTAGGGGGAAGAAACCTTGAATTGAAATTAAAAGAAGTTGGTTTCTAATGATAAAACTGTTATTGAGTAGAAATACAAAGTCTTGAGTCTCAGTTTATTCCTTTGGGAAATGGTGTTGGGTTAGGTGTTATTAGAATTACCTTTAAGTTCAGGCTAACACAGATGATGGGGGTGAGGGGGAGGAAGTAGCCAGTAAGTATTCTGTCTCTGGTCTTTGAGTACCTGTTTCTCAAACATTAGTGTTGAATATAAAAATGCTCTAGGAATAAATGCTCAGTGCTGCAAAGTGAAACCAGCATTCAGCCGAAAGTTCTCTCAGCAAGGCAATTTACTTCCGCAGAAGGGTGCCACTTGCGTCAATCAGGATGGCAAGAGCACAGGGAACAAAGGAAAGCAGTGAGCTTTAACCTCTGACGGTAGTTCCTGCCTCTGTGTCACTCCCTCACGGACTGGGATTGGACCGCACAATCTGAGCTGACCCGACTGGCTACCAGCAAATATTTTTCTAAATATGGAAGGGAAGGGCGTTGTGAGGTACGGTGGTGAAGCATGTGAGACGTGCAGTTTCAGGGGAACTGTGGGTGCAGGTAACCAAGGGAACAGATGTGAGGTATTCATTAGAACTGATGGGAAAGGGGTAGGCTGTTTTACAGTAACTAGGGGGAAGGAGGAACAGGAAAGTTGAGTTTGAGAACAAAAGACAAGCAAGTTAGCAGGCAAAATCTTTGAAGAGAAACTGAGAGAAATTCATTGTATCTTACATTAGGTAAGAAAAAGCCATGAAAAGAGAAATTAATCAAAGAGTGAACTATTGTACCTTGATCTTTTCCTTGTGGGCATTCAGGCCACAAAATCCAAAAGAGAGGGGCTGAAGCCTGACTGGCCAGCCACACAGACCTTCATGAAGATCCCTGCAGAGGCTGCAACACAAACAAACAAAGGCATAAAGAAGCCAAATTCACTCAAGTGTATGACGGAAGAAACCCAGAACCAGATAGTTATTCAAGTGGTGAAAACAGTTTTCATTCAGGAACAATTACAGCTGGGGGAAATACTTCATTAGCATATGTGAAAGGAAAATAAATCTTGGGTACCCCAAACTCATAAAGCCAAAAGGATAAGTTAAGCTGGGAACTGGGTGACACAAATGCAAACTTGCCTCCCCGTTTTGTTTCCTAAATAAGATGGCTACAAGATGAAAAGCTACACACCTCTCCAAAATATTTTGCCTACAAGGAAATGGCTAGTGAGCTCCAAGATCTTTATCCTAAAGTGTTTCTGTTAAAATTTCACCATGGCAATGTAAATTGATAGCTTATCTTTATAGATGCAGTCCAGGCCCTGCCCACCTGACACAAATGCATATTTAATTGTTCCCCTGCCCCATTTTGTCTATCTTGTCTTATATCAAAATGTAGATTCTCTGCATTTTTCCTCTGTTCCATTTGCCTATGTCATCTCATGTGTAAAAAAAAAAAAAAAAAAAAAAAAATGCAGATTCACTGGGCCAGACAAAGGCATGAATGACTATTTTTCCCTACCCCCTCTTACAGGAAAATTGTATACTTCTCAATATCCCACCCTTTTCCCTTTAAATTAATTTAAAGGATTTCCCTTTAAATCCTTTAAAATGGGAGCCCTCGACATTATATTCGGAGAAAGGCCTATACTGTCTCCTGGGAGTGCATCCTTAACTTTAGCAAATAAATCTCCTAAAATGATTGAGACTTGTCTCATCGTTTTTCTTGATTGACATATAAAACTGGGATCAATTCCAAATACATCAGGAACAAGTGGGGGCTGGGTGCAGTGGCTTGTGCCTGTAATCCCAACACTTTGGGAGCCAAGGCAGGAGGATTGCTTGAGTTCAAGAGTTCAAGACCAGCCTGGGTAAGATAGCAAGTCCCTGTCTCTACAACTTTTTTTTTTTTTTTAGCTGGGAACATGCCTGTGGACTCAGCTACTCAGGAGGCTGAGGTGCAAGGATGACTTGCACCCCAGAGGCTAAGACTTGAGGGTATTGTGAAGCATAAAAATGCCACTGCATTTCAGCCTGGGCAACAGAGACAGACTCCATCTCAAAAATTAAAAACAAAGAAAAGAAGTGGGAATTTACAGCCAAGGAGCAGGTTGAGGAATGGTTGGTAGACAGAAAATTACTATTACCCCAGAGTAGGAAGAACCTGGTTAAATTAACCTAACGGGATTCTTGTTGAAGGCAGGCCAGGGTGATCACATGTTCCCTGGGGCATCATGAGGGATAAGGAATTGGATTAGATATTAAAGGTGATCACATGTCAAGGGTGTGGTGTTCTCTCAAGCTGAGTTAACAGGATTCTTGCTTCAAGTGGGCTAGGGAAGCACAGCAAGCACAAAGCCCAAGTGAAGGCCTAGTGGAGAACAGGGCTCAGAGAAGTCAGACTAAAGTCTAGTCAGGGAGAGATGATTTATTGCTGACAAGTAGTGCAAACAAAAGAGGACACAGGGGCACAAGAATCACTGATGTCAGCCACTCCAATGAGGGATATTCCAACTTCAAATAAAGACTTTGTTGTAAGAAGGTTAAAAAGAAAAGCCTTATGCAAACATGCATCTATTAACAATTATACACAACAAATATATAGCTGCATATTTCAGTTATTTATTTTTTTTCCAGCAGAGCATGTTTCTGGGCTTTAAAGCTCTGTGGATTATACACATTTAAACAAATGCCCTCATTAAAAACTCAAATTCCAGAAGCTCTTTGCAAAAAAGACCAGTGCCTATTTGAATATTTCATAGACTATAATAAAGTGGCTCAGATTTCCTTGGCTGGTTGAAATGTTCTGAAGAAAAAAGAAAGGAAAAAACATATTCAATGAAAGTGTTAAATATCCTCCAATATCTGAAGCTAGCAACTTCCCTGCATGGGTTGAGCTGAATTTCAAAACCATTGTCATTCCTAAGACAACCTGTAGTTTTAAATGACTAGGTTGTCAGCCTTTAAGTTTTCTGCATTTGCCTTTTCTGCTTTAGTGAATAGTAACAATTACATTGCAAACAGCATGTTATTTCCAACTGTTTTTTGACAGAAATCTTTGTGTTACAAATATTGCAAACTTGAGTTCATTTGCATGATTCATTTTTTATGTAAATTTTAGGAGTGGAGTTTTTCTTTTAAGACTTCAATAAATTTGGTCTTTAAAGCAGTGTTGATTTGTCTTTCTCACACACACAAACACATACTTGCTAAGCACAAGTGTTAAGGGTTTGTATAGATTTGGAAACAATTTTTAACATACAATTGTTAGTTTCATATAGCAAGACTTTTTAATAGTTGGAATTCACTGATTAGGGGAAGTGATGCATTTAGAAAAAGGAACCAGGGAAATTATATATTCTTTTTTTGTTTGTTTTGTTTTTTCAAAGAACTTGTTCCAACACCCTCAAACTGAAAAAGAATAGATTGAATTTTTTTATATGTAATCAACTGAAAATGTCATTTCTGCTTTAGAAAGAAGACAGAATTACTATGTTATAAAGTGCAATGGGCTTGGGGATAGCACAGGATGACCCAGGCCCTTGAAGATGTTTATCTTTCAAGCTGATTTAAACATTTAACAACTACCAAGTCTTTGAAGATCTAAGGAAAAACCAGTAGGATTAAAGCCTATGTTCCAATGTTTTAAAATAACTTTAAATATCTAAAGTAGCACAAAGGCATTGCTTATTAATTATATCTAGCTTTTGTAGAATATATGTAATAACATTTATAGCAGTTTATCCATATATATGTATGTGTGTATATACATATATGTGTATATATGTGTGTGTGTATGTGTATATATGTTTAATCAACGCTAGACATGCGGAAGGCATTGCTCTTTGCAAAGAGGAATAAGTGAATGATGGCTACAAAGGTTTCAGCCCTTGATGAAGAGATTTTAACATTTCCCTTAGATTGACTAAACTTGAGACAGGTGTGTTCATGACTACACTCCCATGACCTACTTTTTTGTAGAGCATTGACTTTGGAAAACTCATAATTGTAACTTCTTTCTCTGCCTCTTTGAGATGTAAATCTTCTCTAAGACTCTTGAAGTTTTATAACCTAGGAATGTCATTCTCAAGGGCCTGGGAGCCATTTTTTGAAATGTAATCATTGAAGGAGATAGTGCCTCTGTCTCTTTGTGGGAGGGTGGGAGCCTAACTTTAATACCTGACCATTAGCAAAGAGATGTCCTAAGTACACTGACCAACCTCGCCCCTAACATCCTCTTGGACCTTTGCATAGCTCATCCCAGTGCTTAAAAATCCTTCAGCCCAGGCTTTGGTTTGCTTGGGAGAGATTAGTTCAATCTCTATCCCCTATTGCCATAGTTTTGAATACAGTCGTCCTTGCCTGTTTAAATCTGTCTGGCACAGGTTTTTGTTTGTTTATTTTTCATCCTTAAGGAATATAAAATCTAGAGAAGTAAAAGTCACAGTTAACTTAACACAAGAGCCTTCAGTTAGTTAATACAGGAAAAGCCACCCAGGCAGTCACTAAAGAGAGATTTCACTTTGTAATCACAGATACAAAGACTTCACAATAAACATCTGAACTATACAAATGACTTGAAATGTAATGCATTCAAATTCATTTATTTTTATTTTGTTAAATATACCTATTTTTTCCTAATATGATTTAACATGACTATGATGCATTTACAATTATAGTAATGAGGATGCATAAAATGTGAAGAGTTAATAAATAACTGAACAATAACATTTAAATCCACAGCATGTGTCCTCAATGTTTTTCTTTGTGAATTCTTTTTACCTAAATTCTAAAATTAAATTTTGCTGAGTGTTTTCAAAATGTCAATGCCCTGATTATCCAAATTTGCCCTTTTCATTTTATCTCTATAGCATTGGCTGCCAAATCTTATTGTTTCTTAGGTAATCCTTTCTTCTACTTGACTATTAATATTACCATCGTTGAGTACCAAAAACCACCTTCAACTATAATGTTTACTGTAAATATTAATGTGTTATTCAGCTGCATGCATTAATGTACCTTTATTATTTTAAGGCATTCTTAAATAGATGAAGGTGTAAATAACTTTGTTTCCAGGATCTCTGCAAAATTCATTTATCTAAACAACAAACAACTTTAAGAATCTCTCAGGCCGATAGATTTCTTAACGAAGATCCTCAAAAAACTTTGTACTTTACAGGACTCTTTTAAAACCCTCACTGGCTTCATCCATTAATTCCAGGCTATTATTTTCATAATCTATACTCAAGCTCTATCAGCCCCCAACACCACTTACAGACCTGCTTTACCAGCACCCTGCCCAAGACAGCCTCTTAAATATCTTTTTCTCTCCTTCCTCTGAGATGCTACTAAGAAGCTTATCAAGGTAGTGGCCTCTCTTAAAGCAGTCAGCAATCAACTTACCTTTGCTTTATCAATGGATTGTTTTGATGGTCTTTCGAAGGAGTCAGCAGTTGATACCACTAAAGACCAGGCCTTTGTGAGTGCCTTCCTATCCTGGATTGCTGTCGTAGCCACTTAGCTAACCCCTCATCTGCAGCCTTTCATCTCTTTAGTGTATTCTGCACATCCTAGCTAGACATCTTGAACATGAAATTGGGAGGACATTAACCACCAGATGAAATCCAATTTCTACTGTCTGACCTGAAATATATCCCAAGTTTCCTTTCTAGATTTACTGTCTATCATTCCCAATAGTCAAACTCAATTTTAACCAGAAGGGCCAATTCAATTTTCTCTCTGTGTGTCTTCCTCCTCTTCATTTTCTGATGTTTCTACACAATTTTCTCTCAATCCCTATTTGTATAAATACTACTCAAATTTTAAACATTATTCAATTCACATTTCAACTAGTAAATCATCCCTTATTTTATCTGTTTGCTTTTCCTATGGTGTGAATTCTCTACTGTTTTGAAAGTCTAGTGTACAAGTCATTGTTGCCACATCGTTGGCCCTTAACTTTCTTTAACTGCCTTGGACATTTTACTTCTATTTCTCCTGACTGATTGCCTGCGGGCATGAATTAGGCTATATATGCTTTTTAATTTCCTATGACAAACTAGCAATTGATTTTCTGACCTTTGCCTGCTCACACCTTCAGTATCTTCCAGTTCTCTCTGGTGGAGCTCTTGGTGGCAGCCATACATAAGAGGCCATAGCTCGAGACTGACCTCCAGAGCTACTGATGGGCTCTGACCTGCTTGTCATGCAAGTCAGTGTTAGCAAATCCGTGAATGATACAAAGGATGTAACTTCAAAGCTTACTATTTATGTATCTTTTCAGACATTCTAATGATCTTTTTCAGCTGCTATATACAATAAAGTAAATGAATTTAAAGTGAATAATGTGATAACTTTGGGTGTATTCATATGTCTTGAAACCATCATAATCCATTACCATAATAAACACAGTGAATGTTTCCACCACGCTGAAAGTTTTCTCATCCCCTTTGCAACCTATTTCTATTTCTTCTCCTCACCCTCATGCAGCCATTGATTTCTTTACCTATAGATTGGTTTGCATTTTCTAGAATTTAATATAAATGAAATCAAAGAGCATGTGCTTTTGAGAAGGAAGGGCTAACTTCTTTCACTCAGCATAATTATTTTGAATTTTATCCATATCATTGCATGTATCTATAATTCATTTCTTTATACTGCTAAGTAGATATTTATAAATATACAAGTTAGTTTTACCATTCATTGCTAATGGACACTTGTATTATTTCCTGTGTTGAGCTATTTTAAATAAAGCTGCTATGAACATTCTTGGGAAAGGCTTTTTATGAACATATGATTTCATTTCTCTTAGTCAAACAACCAGAGTTGTTTGACTGAATCACATGGTAGATAAATGTTTAACTTTTTAAGGAATCAACAAATTATTTTCCCAAGTGGTTGTATCATTTTCATTTCCACCAGTAGAATGTAAAGGTTCTGGTTGTTCTAAATTCTCGTCAACGTTTCGTTGGGCCACAGTTTTCATTTTAGCTATTCCAATTGATGTGTATGTAGTGTTATTGCATTGTGGTTTTAATTTGCATTTCTTTGATGACCAATGAGCTGAACATCTTTACAAGCATTCATTTTCAACTTGTCTTTTTTAGTCTCTGTATAGGACTTTTACATTTCTTAATTAAATTGTTGGTGTTCTTATTACTGAGTTTTGGGAGTTTTGTATATATTTTAGACATAAGAACTGTTTGATCACATGTGAATGTGATTTGCAAAATTTTGTCCTACTCTTTACCTTGACTTTTTTATTCCCTTAGGAGTACCATTGAAAACACAGATACTCTAATTTTGATAAAGTACAATTTGCCATTCTTTTCTTTTATAGAACATACTTTGGTCATTGTACTTAGAAATTTAGCCTTACCCAAAGTAATGTAGATTTTTTTCTCCTATGGTTTTCTTTTATAAGTTTTATACATTTAGATTTTCTTTTTGGGTCTAGCATTCTTTCAGAATCAACTTCTGTATATGGTGCTAGGTATGGATCAAAGTCAATTTTTTTTATGTAAGGATATCCAAAATTTCTGACACCATTTGTTGAAAATACTATCCATTTTTCTACTGAGATGAATTTGTATCTTTGTCAAAAGTGAATTTACCATACATGTGTGGTTCTATTTCTAAACTCTCTATGCTGTTCCATTGATCTGTTTATTAGTCTTTATACCAGTAACACATTCTCCTGATTACTGCAGCTTCATAATAAGTCTTAAAGTCAGGTAGTGTGTATTTCTTCCTACTTCATTCTTCTTTTTCGAATTTGTTTTGGCTATTCTTTGCTATTTGCATTACCATATAAACCTTAGAATTTCCTTGTCAAATTCTTAAAAGAGAAACTTGCTGGGGTTATGATTATTATCACATTGAATTGATATATCGCGTTGGAGAGAGCTGACAGCAGATTGAGTTTTCTAACCTGCAACCACAATCTTTCTCTCTATTTGTTTAAATCATCATTGTTTTCTTTCGGCAAGGCTTTTAGATTTTAGTACACAGGACTTACACATCTTCATCAAATTTATTCCAAAGGTTCGTATTTTAAAATTCTATTTGGGATAGTATTTTTTACTTTGATTTCCAAATGTTTGTTGCTAGTATATAGAAATACAATCAATTTTGTACATCCATGTTCTATATTGTGACCGTGATAAATACACTTAAGTCTTGTAGCTTTTCCCCCACCTCAAACTGGATATCTTCAATTTTTCTTCCTGTCTGATTGTGCTGGCTAGAATGAGACTTAGTGAGAGTTCCTTGTTCCTGATGTTAGAAAAAAAGCATTTAGTCTTTCACCATTAAGTGTATTGATAGGAGTATATTTTTTACAGATTGTCCTTATCAGATTAAAAAAAAATTCTGCTACTCTTAGTTTGCTGAGAGTTTTTATGAAAAGCAGACATTGGCTTTTGTCAAATGATTTCTCTCATCTCTTGAAATATTTACGTGGATGTTCCCTCTGAATCTGTTTACATGGTGAACACATTAATAGTTTTTTAGTGTATTTGTATTATTTATATATCCTCCCTGGTCATGATGTGTTATCATTTCGACTTATTGTTTCATTTGATACACTATGATTTTGTTTAGAATTTTTGCATCTGTGTTCATGAGAGATACTTGTCTGTACTTTTTTTTATCGTTATGGTTTGTGTCTCAGAGTAATGCTGGCTTTATTGAATAAATTCAGAAACACTCTGTTCTCAATTTTCGGGGAGTGTTTGTGCAGAATTAGTCTTATTTTTACCTAAAAGTTCAGTAGCATTCAAAAGTGGAACCATCTGAGTCTCAAATTTTGTTTTTGTTGTTGGAAAGGTTTTGAAGTACAAATTTAACTTCTTTAACACGTATGGGGGCTATTGTGGATCTCTATCTCTTCTTGATAAAGCTTTTGTAGTTTAAGACTTTCAAGAAATTTCTCATCTATGTTGTGAAAGAACAACTCTAACATGAAGTTGTTCATAGTATTTAATAATTATCTTTTAAAAAATATATCTATCAGCTCTGTGGTGATGGCACTATTCTTATTCCTGATACTGTTAACTTGTCTATTTTCTCTGTTTTCCTGCAGAGAAGTTGATCATTTTTATTTTTGTTATCAAAGAGCTACCTTTTGGTTTCATACATTTTCTTTATTGTTTTGCTGTTTTCTGTTTAATTAACTTCTGCTCTATATTGACTATTTCCTTCTCCTTATTTTGGATATAATTTACATTGGCTTTTGGTTCCAATTTGCCCTTAGGTAGAAAGTGAGAATATTGCTTTGAAACTTTTTTTTCTATATGTTTTGTTTTCATTTGTATTGACTTCAAAATACTTTCTAACCTGTATTTTTGTTTTTTAATTTACATTTAAATTATTTAGAAGCATGTTGTTTAGCTTCCAAACATTTGGGGTTTTCAATTTAAAAAAAAAAAAATTTCTTGTTTAATTTCATTGTGGTCCGATAATACGTTTTGTGTGATTTGAGTACCCTAGGTTTACTGAGACTTGTCTTCTGGCCAAGACTGTTCTGTTTTTAGTAATTGTTCTGCTAATATTTGGAAAAAGATACTGATGCCTGTATTCTGTTATCTTGGGGTGGAATATTCCGAAAGTGTCAACTGGGTCAGCTCGGTTGAATGTTGTTTGAGCCTTCATTATTCTCACCTATGACAGGTCAGTTTTAGAGAGATACCTTCATGTGTGCTATCACAAGTATTCATGTATTTTACGTACAAGGTTCGCTGCTCCACCAAGTTCCCGAGCTCCCACTTGCACCTGAAATTGCACTAGAACTGCTGATGGCTGTGAACTTCCTAGATTGTGAAATAAAATAAATTATAGTTAACAGTTAACTCTTTTCAGTATTTAATACCTGTAGTTCAGTTGGTAATTTTTTCATATATAGCATGTTTCCTGTATGCAGTTGAACCATATAAAGTTCATTGCAAAGCAGATTATCTTCTGTTTTTTGCATAGTAATCAAAGTTGAAATTTGTTTGCTACATCAACAAATTAAAGATATTTCCACAAACTGAGAAATAAAGATGCTAATTTGTAAAAAAAAGTAATGATAAAGATAGTTATTTATATTTACCAATGTTATGACCAATTCTGGTTCTATGCATTTCTTTTTAAAGATGTATGATTTTCCTCTCAAATCATTTTCTTTTAGCTCTTCTGTGTGTAATAAGTACTTATTTTATGTTTATCTCCAAATGATATATTTGTTAGTTATGGAAATCTAGGCTGACATCTTTTTTTGTTTGTTTTAGTTATTTAAGTAATTTAGCTTTGTGGCTATACTTTCTAGCATTGTTTCTGAAAAAAAAGTCTGCTATCATTCTGATCTTTGTTAGGTAAATCATTCAGATTTTCAGTCTAGGAGATGATTGTTTTTATTAACTTTGGAAATTTGGTGCACCATTTCTTCAAATATTTTTCCTAGGTCAGCCTTCTTTTCCTTTTTCCTGACACATTCTAGTTAAACTGCTTGAAGTTGTCTCACGGACCATGAAGTTCTGTTTATTTTTCAGTCTTTTTTTATTTCTGTATTTTATTTTATACAGTTATGATAGCTATATCTTCAAGTTACAAATCTTATCCACTACAATGCATGATGTACTAATTGCCCCTAATAGTAATAATAATGATTTTAATGTCATTACCTACTTAAGACCTGTGTCTTTTCTTTCTTTTTCTTTTTCTTTCTTTCTTTCTTTTTTTTTTTTGAGACAGAGTCACTCTGTCACCCCAGCTGGAATGCCGGTGGAGTAATCACAGCTTAGCACAACCTGGAGCTCCTGGGCTCAATTCTCTACTTCAGCCTTCAGAGTATCTGGGACTCCAGGCTCCTGCCACCATACCTGGTTAATTTTTATTTTTTTGTACAGATAGAGTCTCGCTATGTTGCCCAGGCTGGTCTCAAAATCCTGGGCGCAAGCGATCCTCCCACCTCAGCCTGCCAAAGCACTAGGATTACAGGTATGAACCACCATGTCCAGTCTCACCCCTGTCCTTCTTGAGTTGGTTTTGATGGCCTAGTATTTCTGTTAATTATATCTTTCTGCTTAGTTGCATGTCTAGTACATTTTCATTGAATTTTACTGATTGTGTGCTAGATATTTTTGTATTCTTATAAGTTTTCTTAAGCATTTTTGGCTGGGTGTGGTGGCTCTGCCTGTAATCCCAGCATTTTGGGAGGCCAAGGCAGGCAGATCACTTGAGGTCAGGAGTTCGAGGCCAGCCTGGCCAATATGGTGAAAACCCATCTCTACTGAAAACACAAAAATTAGCCGGGCATGGTGGCACATGCCTGTAGTCCCAGCTACTCAGGAGGCTGAGGCAGGAGAATCACTTGAACCAGGGAGGCAGAGGTTGCAGTGAGCCGAGATAGTGCCACTGCACTCCAGCCTGGGTGACGGAGCGTGACTCTGTCTCAAAATAAGTATTCTTAAGCATTTTAGAGTGATTCAGTTTTACTGGGAAATTGATCCTTTCAAGACTTGCTTTTTTCAGTTTGTTAAGTGGGACCAGAGCAGTGTTTAGTCTGGAGTTAATTTCCCCACCACCCAGGCAAAGCTCTTCCAGAGTTCTGTGTGATGCTCTGAATTATGAAGTTTCTCACGTTAACTAGTGGGAAAGGAACGATTACCAGCCATGACTGAGCCCCAGGGATTGTTCCTTCTTCTCTTTTTAATGATATTTTTTTGCAGCCTAAGTACATGTACCCAAATGTGTGCACTGATCAGTACACAGCTGAAGGTGTGAGGGAGATCAACTGCAGATCTTTACATCTCTGTGTGTGCAGCATTACCATTCTTTCTTGTGAATTGTGGATATTTTCATAATCAGAATTTTTGCTTTATCTCAGCTCTGGGCTCTGCGGTGCCTCCCCTTCTTATGTCATAACGAACACTCTCACTTGGCAATCAGCTGTGGAGACTGAAGACTCCTCTCATGAAGTTTTGTGTCTCTCATGAATCACTGTCTTTTGTTGCCTGATGTCAGTTTCGTTAAAATAATTTTTTAAAAACGCCTATATTTTATCTGCTTTTTTTTCATTGTTTCTTAAATTTCATTGAACTTAAATTCTGGCCTGTTGAAAGCATAAATGTCTCCCTTTTAGTTTAAGAGCCAATTCATACTGTATTTCGGATATTTTATGGGAATTGTCTTGTTCAGGGTTTTACTGAGCTTGGACATTGGTGGAAATAAACAAAGAATAAAATTCTAAAAATGCAACACCTAACATACTTTACATTCAGATTGTAACAGCTGTAATTCAGTCACCTGTTTTTTTTAAAAGAGCATTTATATGTGAGTGTAAAAAGTATTTTAAGTAAAAGTCATGTACTTGCTGTTTCTCTCTTTTTAGATGTCACATTTTGAAAACAATAATTTATCAATAGGTTGGTGCTATAATAACAATTTTACTGAAGAGTGTATTTAGTCACCCTTCTTCAGGTGGCGCAGATTTGATGAAGTCCTCTCTCAAGACAAAGTCATGATTTTTGAGACCTTTTCTGAGATCTTGTCCAGTGTGTAATATTAAAACTTGCCTTCACTGCTCATTTGTATCATCTTATACCATGTAAAATTTTTCTTTGCCATAACAATCCTAATATATTTTTAAGTTTTGTCTAGGTCTGTGTGAAACAAATAATTCTAAAATTTTATTCTTTTAAACTACTAAAATTTCCCAATATTTATATTATTATGGGGACTTATTTATACAGTAAAAATAGAGGAGAGTTCAGTAATTAGAATGTCAATGCCCCCAAATACATTCTAATAATTAAAAAGTAAAAAGCAAACCCAACCTTCTTTCCATTTAATAGATACTTGATTAATGCAGAATAGCAATCAACTTTTATGAGCATTTTGATCACAAAGCTGCTTCATATCCAACCAAATCAACTTCACTGATTCATTATATTTTTCCTTTCTCGCCTGCCTGCCTGCCTGCCTTTCTTCCTTCCTCCCTCCCTCCCTTCCTCCCTTCCTTCCTTCCTTCCTTCCTTCCTTCTTTCCTTCCTTCCTTCCTTCCTTCCTTCCTTCCTTCCTTCCTTCTTTCCTTCCTTCCTTCCTTCCTTCCTTCCTTCCTTCCTTCCTTCCTTCCTTCCTTCCTTCCTTCCATAATATTATTTGGAGAGCACTGGAATAATAGCGTTGAGTTATAATGAGTACTCATGATAAAGTGGTACCCAGTACATTTGCGTTCTAACATAAATACAAGTGGTATGAAACCTTCAGAGACTTAGTTGGGATGCTTTATTCCTCTTTGCTTCACTTGACAGTGCGAGGAATCATTTTAGATTTCTGCAGGTTCTATGTCTCACAAACATGTACACAGTGAAAAAAATTTAAAGCAATTCTTTAGATAACTGAGACCTTAAAATGCCTACTTTCATCTGACATTTCAAGATAATTTTTTAAGTTGCAAAAATTGATTTTGCTTAAATTATCTAGATAAATGCCTCATATGCACTCTGCTTTTTGCCCACAAATATATCTTGTTTATTTCTCCGGTCTTTTTTCACTCCAGTCAGGTCGAAGTTTTCGAATTGATTTGACTGATGACCTCACAGCTGTCTTTACATATTTACATCCAACCAATTATCAGATGCTAAAATGAACTTTGACAAATAAGAAAACTTTTCTCTCTTGAATAGTGGCTAAGCTGTAACAGACTTGTGAATTTAATCAGCCTTAAAATTAGTATAAGTGTGTGCGTGTGTGTATGTGTGCACGTGTTGATATATCTATTTAGAGAGTCTCCGGTCTTATACTTTTCTCACATTTTCATCCCCCAAGCAGCTTTGTGAAACAGGTGCTGTTTATCATGTCTTTGCCTTCACCAAGTTGATGTTAATTTTAGAAGTCAATGAAAAACAGTAAAATCTTAAATCCTTTGTCAAATTAAATGTGGCAAAGAAGACATCAGAATATTACAAGAGTCTATTGGAAATACATCTGCTCATTGGTTCTTGTGTAGTCTTCTTTCTGCAGAGATCTATATTTATGCATGTTCCTTGTTTGCTTCCTTAGAAATCTATAAATTATATCTATATCTGTCAGTCTGACAAATGTATTACCGTATACACCCATGGAGAATTTTATCAGGAGAATTTTAATGGCCTGTAGCTATTGAACACAGCTGGTGACAAACCATTTCTTCTGTTATTGACCACAGCATTAAGACAGTTTTCAAAACAGTATTCAAGAAAGCCAGAAAACTGGGTACATTGTGTATCTTTTATTGAAATAAGACACTGTGTGTAGAACAAAACTATACATGTTCTCAGCTTTATAACTGAATTTAAATTTCTTTCTTTTTTTTTTTTTTTTTTTTTTTTGAGACGGAGTCTTGCTCTGTCGCCCGGGCTGGAGTGCAGTGGCCGGATCTCAGCTCACTGCAAGCTCCGCCTCCCGGGTTTATGCCGTTCTCCTGCCTCAGCCTCCGGAGTAGCTGGGACTACAGGCGCCCGCCACCTCGCCCGGCTAGTTTTTTTTGTATTTTTTAGTAGAGACGGGATTTCACAGTGTTAGCCAGGATGGTCTCGATCTCCTGACCTCGTGATCCGCCCGTCTCGGCCTCCCAAAGTGCTGGGATTACAGGCTTGAGCCACCGCGCCCGGCCAAATTTCAGTTAATTAATAAATGCTTTATTATTATATTTGACTCTGAAGAAATCTTTAAATTTAAGCTTTAAAAAAAGACATTATAAAATTATATCACTCAGGGAAATGAAACGGTTAAATAACTCTTATTCCTAACTTTTCACATTCGAAGTGCAACTATAATTTCAAGGATTTTCAGAATTTTAATCTCTACTATGTGTCTAGTACTTTAATATGTAATTTAATCTTCACCAAAAATAAAAAAAAAAAAATTCTTGAAGTAGGTAATCTACTCATGATAGATTCTATCACTGTTTTATTGGTTAGAAAACTGAATCTTGAATAGAATGAGTATATAGACCAAAATGTATACAGTTGGCAAATGTCAACTAGGACCTTTCTACTAACAAAGTTTTTTGTTGTTTTGTTTTAATTAGACAATATGCTCTCAGTTATATAATAGAGGATGATTGTATAAATGGAACTCTAATTTGGTAAATTGTTTTTAAAAACTAGGGATTCAAAAATTTCCTAGAATATCTATTTTCTTTCTTCTCTTCCCTTTTCTGCTTTGCAGTATTTAGCAATGTATCATTCTAAGAAAATAAAACTAATATACAAGTTCATAATAATGTTCTTCAAGCACCCTATGTAGCAAAAGCCATAAACCCAATTTATGTCAGAGTAATTTTCAAACCACTATGTTTGAAAAATTGCCATGCATTTTCAGAATCAACAGCTAACAGACTTGGCTTATAGGTTTTATTTTTTTTTCTTATGAGAAGAAATATCATTTAATGTCCACCATTAATTGTAACATTGCACTGAAGTTTTAGTAGAATAATTTGCTGTTACTTTCTGTTACATTCTTTAGAGTGCCTTAATTGAAATCCCATTATGATCTTTTCACTGAATTTCAGTTCAAGGTAGATCATAAAGGCAGCTAGCTGCATTAATAAGTAGTACTTTTACTATTTCAAAAGTGAACATATTTCACTATTTTGTGTCTTGAATATGAAGATTAGGCATTGTTTCTTATAAGAAAAGAAAAAGATAATAATGATTCCTTTAATACTTTTCAATCGTATGATGAATTCTTTGTTTTTTAGTTAAATACTCATCTTAGGATTGATTCCTTTAAAATAATAAAATAATAATAAAATGTATTTGCTCAGGCTATCGTATTCTACAATTTCCAACATTACAAATTTTTTTTATTCATTCATCTATAAAATCTTAGCTAAAACCTACTGTGTGCTACCTCTGGTGCTAGAGTCTAAGAATAAAATGGTAGAACAAAACCATGTATTGGCCTGGAAGTTATTAAACAAATAATCATAAAAATGTATTATGATAAATTACATTAAGTGCTTTCAAGAAAATGTGCAGTAACTTCTAGGAACATGTGTCAAAGAGACCTGATCTGGGGTGGTGAAGTGACGAAGCTGGGATAGGAAGTCTTCTCTGAAAAAATGTTAAAACAGAGTTTTTTAAAGAATGTCTAAGAATTAGGCAGAGAAGAAGGGAAACAATAAACTAAAGAGCTTTTGCACAGCAAAAGTAACAGTCAGCAGAGTAAACATACAACCCATAGAATGGGAGAAAATCTTCACAATCTACACATCTGACAAATGACTGATATCCAGAACCTGCAACAAACTCAAACAAATTAGCAAGAAAAAAGCAATCCCATCCAAAAGTGGGCTAAGGACATGAATAGACAATTGCCAAAAAGGATATACAAATGGCCAACAAACATATGAAAAAATGCTCAACATAACAAATGATCAGGGAAATGCAAATCAAAACCACAATGCGATACCACCTTACTTCTGGAAGAATGGCCATAATCAAAAAATCAAAAAATAATAGATGGTGTGGATGTAGTGAAAAGGAAACACTTCTACACTGCTGGTTGAATGTAACTAGTATAACCACTATAAAAAAAACAGTGTGGAGATTCCTTAAAGCACTACAAGTAGAACTACCATTTGATCCAGTACTTCCATTACTGGGTATCTACCCAGAGGAAAAGCAGTCATTATACAGAAAATATACTTGCACATGCATGTTTATAGTAACACAATTGAAATTGCAAAAATGTGGAACCAGCCCAAACACCCATCGATCAACGAATGAATAAAGAAACTGTGGTATGTGTGTGTGTGCCTGTGTACATGTGTGTGTGTGTGCATTGAATATATGTATATTGTAAATATATATAGTGTGTGTGTATATATATGCGTGTGTGTATATATATATATATATAATGAAATACTACTCAGCTATTGAAAGAAATGAATTAATGACATTTGCAGCAACCTGGATGGGATTGGAGACTATTATTCTAAGTGAAGTAACTCAAGAATGGAAAACCAAACATCATATGTTCTACTCCTAAGTGGGAGCTAAGCTATGAGGATGCAAAGGCATAAGAATAATACCATGGATTTGAGGACTCGGGGAAATGGTGGGAAGAGGGTGAGGGATAAAAGACTACAAATTGGGTTCGGCATATACTGCTCGGGTGATGGGTGCACCAAAATCTCATAAATCACCACTAAAGAACTTACTGGTGTAACTAAATACCACCTGTTCCCTGAAACCTATGGAAATGAAAACTTAAAAAAAAAAAAAAATACACAAACAGAAGCCCCTGACATGAGGAAGAACATTGCTGGCTTAGAGAGAAAAACATGCAATAAGACAGGAGAGTAGTTACAGGCCAGATTGCACAGGGCCTGGGGACCATTCTGTTTTGGAGTCTCTACCCCATGAGTATTGGGAAATCTCTGAAGGATTATACCTAACTAATATTAAATATTTAGACATTTCTTTCTTGTAAGGAGAACTTCCTCTCAAGCTAGAAGAAGAAACACTCCCTTTGGCTATAAATTTTAAAGGTTGAACATCATAGATTGTATATCCATTCTGGAGTATAATGCTATCTTTCTATAAGAAAATAACAGTTTGGGATGCCCAAAAAGACCAATTACAATATTCATTGTTTGCTAACGTATGGTGTGGTAAGTCTTTACCAAGAGCAATCAGAATTTATCATAGAGCAATCAGAATTGCTTCTTGGTGGCCTTTGAACACACACATTCTAGACTAAATTCTACTACAGATAATCCGTTAACTTTGTTCACCATTGCCTTGGGAAATCTGACACTCAGGGAAGTTAGATGGAAAGGCTGATTCTATTCTGAAAGGGTAAGTGTTAAGAATCTGCTGTTTGCAAACACTTAGGCTTTTTCTTTCTCTTCCTTTCCCAGTTGTCTTCTATTTCTTTAACGTGTCTTCAAATCATGTTTTCCTTGTTCTTTCCTTTTTAAGTTATATTACCTCTATGTTTTTCCATATTTTGGTATGATTTTTACTTCTTGTTTCACTATCTTCTCACTGTAAGTTTACTTTTATCAAAGTATCATTAATACATGCAAATGTAATGATAAAGATATGTTAAAATGTCATTTAACACCAAAATGTTACAATAAAAAACAAATCGGTCCCTTATTTTCAGTTTTCTATCTCATCTTTCCATTCCCCAAATGCAAGAACTTTTGACCATTTAAGTGTTTTCTGTGGGAAAATAAACCTGCCAAATATATAAGTAATACATATATCATAATCAATATTTAATAATTTCCAACATACTTCCTATTGCAAATAAAGATATTATGCAACCTATTCTGTTTTCTTCTGTATTATGCTACGTACATAATTATAACTTTTAAGTGCAATAAATACTTTCCTCATACCTTTGCTTTTTTTTATGTTATGAAACCTTTTCACATATTTTGATGGTTTTTTCAAATACCTGTCAATAAAATTTTCCATAATATGAAACATCAGGTAGGAGTTTTTTAAAAGTTTGTTTTGGTTGTTTACCACAACCTTCCTATGTAGAGCTATGCAACTTCCTGATCCATTCCAGATGGCTACTTTATGGTATGATTACATATTTTTCACCCCCTACCACCCTGGGAATTTCCTTTGTGGTTATATAGAAGCTGACTTCACCTAGCATCTATATTGGATTCTGCATTTCTGAGGCACATATGTTTCTTTTACTTGGCTTACTCGTTTTTTTTTCTTTTTTTTTTTTTCAGTGTTTGAGACTCAAAGTCAGAAAATATAGTTTTTGCTATTGTCACAGTTGATTGATAGTTTTGCTAGGTATAGAAGCCTAGGTTTAAAATTATTTCCTTTCACCCAAAAATAAAACATTAATTTCAAGAGAAATTAAAGCATTGTACATTATCTCCTGCCTGCCAACGTTCTAGTTTAAAAGCTCCATGCCAATTTTATGGCCGGTTCTATTCATAAAGCCTTGTTATCACCTTTAGATGGTTTTGGGACTTTTGTTATGGTTTTCTGATATATCATGAGATATGCTTGGAAGTAAACTTTTCAATTTTTTCTTTTTAAAATATTACAAAGTAATAGTTGCCAGTTAAATACCAATAAAAGATTATAAACTCGTCTCTCCCTTTCTCATTACTTAGAGGAGGCTATTTGCTTCTTTTGACATTAACTTCAGTATTTCTGAATAATAGGTATGTAATCATGTCTCTTGATCTTATGATTTTCAATTTTAGAATACATGTGCTAATTTTTCACTATTTTCTATGGACACTTTTAAAATTTCTATTAAGCAAATGTTAAACCTTTCACATTGATTCCCTGTTTTTCTATTTTTCCACTATGATTCTTTGTTTGTTTGTTTTTTCTTCTACATTTCAGAAGAAGAATTTTTTTTTTTTTTATTTTGTCTTACAACCTGGCCTTACTACCATATTTAGTTTGTACTTAAATTGTTATTCCTCTTGGCTGGGCATGGTGGCCTATGCCTGTAAGCCCAACACTTTGGGAGGCCGAGGCGGGTGGATCATTTGATGTCAGGAGTTTGAGACTAGCCTGAGCAACTTGGTGAAACCCCATCTCTACTAAAAATACAAAAAATTAGCCAGGCATGGTTGCAGGTGCCTGTAGTCCAAGCTATGTGGGAGGCTGAGGCAGGAGAATTGCCTGAACGGGGCGGGGCAGAGGTTGCAGTGAGCCGAGATTGCACCACTGGCACTCCAGCCTGGGTGACAGAGTGAGACTCTACATCAAAAAAAAAAAAAAAATGTTTTTAAGATTTATTCTCCTTATTAGTTGCTTTATTCTGGAATTGTCCTTTTTAGGTATTGGGGATTTGAAGCATTCCTCAAATGTTTCATGGCCACCATTTAGTATTTAAGACTGAAATGTTCCTATTTCTAGCAGTGACATTTTTGTTTGAGATATAAGTAGGAACTTGAGGTGCTTACTGCTGTAAGTACAGACTTTCATTTTCCTCTTTTTAGTCTCCTAATTCACCTCACTGAATTCCAATTTTTCAGTTTCCGGAGCATTTCTGGCTTGTTTCAGAGGTAATAGGTTTGTTTCTACTTCTTAGGAATCTGTAATCTATGGACACATAGCTCTAACTTCTATTAATACACACACATATTAGCAACCCATATTCATTTTCACTCCTTTTACAACCTCTCCTCAGCTACCAAAGGCTAGAAGCCAGCTTGGGAGCTGCATGTTTCAGAATTCTTTAGGGACAGTGTTCTAATTTAGATTCTACCAATAAAAGCCACGTGTCCAAGGTTTGGAAGTAGAGAAAAAAATTACCATTGTAGCTACATGTGTTTTGCATAATACAGACGTGAAATTTAGCAGGTAGTTTCCTGTTATTCTACTACAATCCTCCACTTTTGTGCTGAAGTCAGTTACTTCCTGATTTTCTCTCATTCCTGCAATTTTCTGATTTCCTAGAAAGTAGTAATGGCTTTCTCTGATCTTCATTTCCCATACTTTTAAACATTCTGTGACTCCCAATTATCTCTATCAAATCTCTCCCTGCTTCAAAAATAGAAATGTCCTCCTGGGTGCGAAGTCATTTCTCTGTTATTCACCTGCCTTTTCATGTCATACACTCTGCTTCATTAAAAAAAAAAAATCTAATTTCATCAAATATAGAGTTCATGTATCTGGTTCTTAAACTTTTAAAAGTTATTTCTTTTTTTTTTCATTTTAATCTTATACTTTTATGAATTTTGGGGGTATTATAAATTTTTTATTTTTTACTTTAAATTCTGGGGTACATGTGCAGAATGTGCAGGTTTGTTACATAGGTATACATGTGCCATGGTGGTTTGCTGCATCCATCAACCTGTCATCTAGGTTTTAAGCCCTGCACGTATTAGGTGTTTTTCCTAATGCTCTCCCTCTCCTTCCCCCGCACCCCCCGACAGACCCCATTGTGTGATGTTCTCCTCCCTGTGTCCATGTGTTCTCATTGTTCAACTCCCACTTAAGTAGTGTTTGGTTTTCTATTCCTGTGTTAGTTTGCTGAGAATGTGTTAGTTTGCTGAGAATGATGGTTTCCAGTTTCATCCATGTCCCTACAAAGGGCATGGACTCATCCTTTTTTACAGCTGCATAGTATTCCGTCATGTGTATGTGCCACATTTTCTTTATCCAGTCTATCATTAGTAGGCATTTGGGTTGATTCCAAGTCTTTGCTATTGTAAATAGTGCTGCAATAGACATACGTGTGCATGTCTTTATAGTAGAATGATTTATAATCCTTTGGGTATATACCCACTAATGGGATTGCTGGGTCAGATGGTATTTCTGGTTCTAGATGCTTGAGGAATTGCCACACTATCTTCCACAGTGGTTGAATTAATTTTCCCTCCCACCAACAGTGTAAAAGCATTCCTATTTCTTTTAGCAATGATTTATTTATTCAAGGAATAACTGAATACCACGTTTAAGCAAATTCAGGGTGCATATAAAAAGGTGTTAAACACTTCAAGCACTTATCGTATTCAAGCACTTATCCGTCTCATAAGGAATAAATAGTTAAAATAGTCATTCAAGTAACAGTTTCAATAAATATCAAAGAAACATATGGAAAATAGGGAAGTCAGTATATTCAATATGATACAGAGAGGAAATTGCAGGGTGCAGGGAAGATTCAAACTGGACCCTTGATAAAAGTGCTTTTGGGAAAGTTAGAGAGAAGGAGGGGCAAGAGAAAGATGGAAAAGAATATACTTGCAAAGCCTTGGAACTAGAAATAATGGTAGCAACTTAGAAGCAGTAAGAATGAGATGGAATGAAATGTAAATGATAAATCAGTTAGATTTATGAGCACAAGATTACTAGTGGCCTCAGAAACCAGGCCAACCTCATTTTATAAGAAATGGGAGTGGAGAATTATTAATCAGAGAAGATGGCATGATTACACTGTATTTTAAGACAGCCAGTTTAGCCTTTGGTTTAGCTGGCATGAATGCCACGAGCCTCCAAGTTGCCAGTTGAATTTAAAAGGGATTAAGCTCTATGGCCAAGGGAGGCTCATTATTAGTAAGGCGGTGACAGGTACCCAGAATGCCAAGGGTACAATTATAGAAAATAAAAGGTGCGATAGGAAGGTGAGCAAAAAGCAGACCAAAAACACTGACATTTGTCTTTGTCAAATGATGTATCCAGAAAGTCCATAGAACTTCAGGGATTGGAGTCTGAGAGCTTTCATACTTTTGTTCTTGATTTCCTAGTAGGAACTAAAATGCTGATTGTTGTGATACAGTCTTTTAAACATGAGTAGCTCTGTCTCTATTTCTTCTGTCTTTAAAGATTCTTAGTCAGTCTCTATGAAATCTATCATTGTCCATACCATATTTACCAGCACAAAAGATTAAGGCACAGGCAGTCTGAGCTACAAACCTGTTAAGACTCAGATAGAAATTAAAAGTGGAAAGGGATATATCAAAGATACATCACAATTCTGAGCCTAGATAAGAATGAAAGAAAAATTCACACTGGAGCTACCAGTTCACTGATGAATAAGGTCATCTAGTTTTAAACATGTTGACTTGGAGATTTTTTGACAACAGAAAACCTTTCAAAAACTATTTTTTAAAATTTATTTTACGTGACACATTATAATTGAGTGACACATATATTTTTTAAAATTAAATTTTTAAGTGATACATTATAATTGAACATTTTATGGGGTATGCTTTGAGGTTTTAACACATAGATGTTGTATAATATCAAATCAGATAGCATCACCTCATACATTTATCCTTTCTTTGCCGTGAGAACACCCAAAAGCTCTCTTCTGGCTATTTTGTAATATATAGTACCTTACTGTTAACAATAGACACCTCCTGTGCAATAGAACACCAAATCACCCTATTACTCCTAATTGTAACTTGTACCCATTAACCAGCCTCTCCCGGTTCTTCCCTCCCCAGTCTCTGGTAACCACAGCTCTATTCCCTCTTCCATTTTATGAATGTGTTTTTATTTTACCTTAGATTCCCCATATAAGTGAGATTGTGCAGTATTTATCATTCAATGTCTGGTTTTTTCATTTCATATGATGTCCTCCTGGTCCATCCATGTTGTTGCACATTAGATGCTTTTATTCTTTTTTATGGCTGAATAGTTTTTCATTGCATATGTATACTACATTATTAAAAATCCTTTCATCTGCTGTGGGCCACTTTGATTCTACATCTTGGCTATTGTAAATGGTGTTGTAATAAACATAGAAGTATAGATATCTCTTTGATATGTTGTTTTCATTTTTTCTGGATTTGTACCCGGGAATGGGATTGCTGGGTTATATGGTAGTTCTATTTCTAATTTCTTTTTTAAGAGACAGTCTCACCCTGTTGCCCAGGCTAAAGTGCAGTAATATGATCATAGCTCACTGTAACCTCAAACTCCTGGGCTCAAGTGATCTTCCCACCTCAGGCTCCCAAGTATTACAGTTGAGAATACAAGCACACACCACTATACCTGGCTAATTATTCTTATTATTATCATTATTATTTTTGTAGAGACAGGGTCTTGTTTTATATTTATTCTTCCAAATTTTTAAATTTTTTTGTAGAGACAGGGTCTTCTTATATTGCCCAGGCTTGTCTCGAACTCTTGGCCTCAAGTGATCCTCTCGCCTCAGCTTTCCAAAGTGCTGGGATGACAGGAGGAAGCCACCATGCTCTGTCCTGTTTCTAATTTGTTGAGGAATTTTCATGTTTTTCAAAATTGCTCTATTAATTTCCAGTCCCACCAAAAGTATGTAACTGTTCCCTTCTCTACACATCCTTGCCCGCACTTGTATTCTTTTGTCTTTTTGATAGCAGCCATTGTAACTGGAGTGAGATGTTTTGTCATTTTGGTTTTGGTTTTGATTTTCCTGATGATTAGTAATGTTAAGCAGTTTGAAAATACACCTGGCAGCCATTTGCATGTCTTCTTTGGAGAAACGTCTATTAAGGCCTTTTGCCCATTTTTAAATCAGGCTTTCTTTTTTGCTAAGTTTCTTATGTGTTCTGGAGACATATCTATATATTTATTTTGAGACAGTGTCTTGTTCTGTCACTCAGGCTGTAGTGCAGTGATGCAATCATAACTTACTGCAGCCTCAAACTCCTGGGCTCAAGCAATCCTCCTGTCTGAGCGTTTCAAGTAGCTGGGACTACAGGTGCTTGCTGCTGTGTTCAGTGATTTTTCAATCTTCATTTTTTGTAGAGATGCAGTCCTGATTTGTTGTCTGAACTGGTCTCAAACTCCCGGACTCAAACAATCCTCCAATCACAGCCTCCCAAAGTGCTGAGATTATAGGTGTGAGCCACTGCACCCAGCCTCTAGGTTTTTAATACTTGTTCATCACACATTTTGAGCTTGGTTGGTTATAGTATCTTTGTTGGTGTTGGTGATTATTTGTAAATTATATCAAACCAAAATTTAATTTATTTGCTGTCTGGCAACTCACAATATTTTACTACTTCAGAAGTTTTTGTTATTTCCCTCACCTCATCCTTTCATATTATGAACTCTTTCCTCACTGGGACCCAATTCTTGGGAGCAATCATAAACAGAGTCCTAGAATTAGAAGAAATGAATTTTAGTGTATGATGGTGTCATGGAACCAGGAATAAAAGCATATAGCCTCCTATTCACAATACATGCATACCTGTACACGTATATCCATGTGTGCATGCACGACTATATATAAACCCATGCATATATATGTACCTCTCATATATACATATGCATATAGGGGTGTTTTTATTTGTGTGTGTGTATAGGTAGGTAGGTAGGTAGGTAGATAGATAGATAGATAGATAGATAGATAGATAGATAGATAGATAGATGGATGAATGGGTGGTGAGGAGGCTTTATGTCAATGTTCCTATTTCTAAATCAACTAATCTAAAATAGTGTGCATTTCAGAAAGAGCCTAAGTGATTTGCAGGGACACAGAGTAATAAGATTAGATCACAGACTCAATTCTGCTACTGACTGCTATCCAGTGCTTTTACAACTGGACAAAGAATTCTGAGAAGCTGTCTGATCAGACCTGTTGGGAGACACAATATGCCCCTTGCGGGTTTTTCACTGGAATAAATTTTAATAGAAAATTCATTTAACCAGAAATCTGCATCCCAGTATAGACACGAAGTCAAATATCTAAACTTTATGGAGGAAGAGTCCCCACTGTCACTTCTACACTAGCAAAGAAACTTCTGCATGAAAACAGGAGACTCCAGTTCAGGATGCTTTGTTTGTAGAAGCATATCACGTCTATAATTTATCTTGATCTCAGTTGTGAAACAGGTTTGGGGTTTCTCGTGTTTTGTTTCCCCTTTTCTTTTTCCACCTTTGCTTTCGCTTCCATATTTTTGGTTACTTTGGCATTTGCTAAGAGTGAATCACTTAGGCTGTTTCTCAAACACATGCTATTTTAGATTAGATGATTTAGTAACAGGAACATTGACATAAAGTCTTTCTATCCATCTATCTTTCCGTGTATGTATGTATCTATCTGTCTATATATGTGTGCGTGTATGTATCATCTACCCTTGGATCTATACACACACACACACATATATATATAAACACAATTATGTGCACATTTAATGGATGTCTCTATGATCATAGGAGAAGCTGTGATATTCATGTCAAACCCACTGTTTGCCATACTGGGGTGATTCATCAAAGTGTCAAAATAACACAGGGAGAAATAAAAACACAGCCTGTGTAAGCTGGTAGCTCTAAACATCAAATTTCCACCCAACCCCCAACCCCTACCCAGAGAAAATTTCAAAAGGGTTTTGCTTAAGATGGTTTTCCCCCCCTCCCATTCAGGTGGTGTCCTCTTAATGATACCATATTGATTTTGTAATGTTTAATTCAAAAGGATGGCCAGGCTAGTACATAATCTTGTGTCGAATAAGACAGGGTCATTTATATGGCAACACACCAGATGAAATGTAAAAGTACCAACTGACTAACAAGTACATAATTCAAGCCAAATCACATTAGGAGTGTCTGTGTAGACTTAAAAAAAAAAAAAAAAAAAAGCATCCCAAGGGATGGTGGTGCCGCTCTCCCTGGAAATCAAAGTTACACAAATGATATGGAGTTCCTACAACTGGGATTAAGAACTGACCCACTGTGGGAATTCACTCTTGCCTCCTGACCACTGGTAGAGACTACCCTCCCATACTTTCTGGTTCTGTAATAGTCAATGTTTAAATTTGGAAATGGCAACAATAATTAGCCTGTATCATAGACTAATTCTGAGTATTCATGAAACAGTACACAAAGTCTTTAGCACTCTGCCTGACACATTACAACATTTAATAGATGACTTTCATTCTTGTTCTTCTCCCTTATTCATTCAACAGATAATTACTGAGTGTTTATTTACTGCTAGGTGCTGGGTGCCAGGCAAGCAATAGATAAAGTTCATGTTCTAGGTGAGAAAAGGGCAGGGGCAATAAACAAGGCTATTTATATGTATAAATATATACATACATAAATTATATATGAATTATAAATCACATATAGTTATACATAAATTATAAATCATAACTATAATTATACATAAAACACAGGTATAATTATACATACATATACTTATATATTATGTAATATAGTACACATATATAATTATATATACATGTAAGTATACATATGTAATCGGTATAATATACATATTATATGTTATATATGTTATATATTATATGTATAATAAATATATGTATTATATGTATAATATATAATATGTATTTATATATAATATAAAATATGTAATTATATAGTATATATAATATATACTATTATATAGTATAATGAGATATACTATATTATAAATTTATATATAATTATAACTATATATTATATATTATACATATATACATATATGATGCATAACGTACATTATACATATATGATGTATAATATATAGTTATGATTATATATAAATTTATATTACAAATATAAATAACATATAATATATGTATACTATATATGTATACTATACATATTTGTATGCTATATAATATATGTATACTATACATATATGTATGCTATACACTATATGTGTACTATATACAAATGTATACTATCCACATATGTATACTATATGTATTATATATGTATGTTATATGTATTAGATATAAATTAAGATTATATATAATTATGTTATTATATATAACATATTTGTATCTATGTACCTATTATATTTATATATTTAATTATAATTGTTTATTGACCCTGCCATGATTATATATATAGATATAGTCAGGTGGTAAAAATACCGTAACAACAACAGAAACACGAAGCCAATGTAAAGGAATCGGTGTGCTGGGTGATGGTAGGAGAAGTACGCCGCTATTTTGACAGGGTGGTTAGATAAGTCCTCTCTCTGGTGGGGACCTGTGGACAGAAACCTGAAAAGTAGGAGGGAGCAGGCCCTGTGGATGTCTAAGGAAGAGCAGTTCAGGCGGACAGGGAAGTAGGTGTAAGGCCCTGAGGCTGGACAGTGCTTTCTTGCCTTGAGTTCAAATCAAAGTCACATATAAGACAAAATGAAGAAATAATGAAAAGAAAAGAAGAAATTGAAGGCTGTTGTTGTTAAAGGAGAAATGGAATTCCAAAGTGCCATATTATACTCAGCACTTACTATATATGCTCACTTGGTTCAAACTAGGTGCTCAATAAATGTTGTTGAGTGGATTTATAAGCAGTTACAATGTATTGAGCACTTACTATCTGTTAGATACAGTTCTAAACACATCGTATGTGATAACACATGTAATCTCCACTATATAGGTTGGTAAGCAACAGTCATATCATCAGTAAAATGTTAAGATAAATTATTAAACAGATAGATTGTGAATATTTATGAAACAGCCAACAGTCTAAGAGTGTGTTTATTTACAGGAATACAAACATTTCTTTCTATTGTTGATAGTCCCTAAATAATTAAGTCTTGGGATTGCCGATGATATTATAATTTCAGGTTGCATAAGAGTCTCACGTTATCCTACCTCCATAAACTGAACAAGTCAGGACATTTTTTACCTAATGAACAAGTTGAATTAGAGCTACTTAAAAAAATAAATAAATAAAAGCATGGAATCAGATTCCACAAATCTAAAATGAAATTCTCTACTTTCTCTCTAAGCACTTCCCCTCTTCAACTTTTGTAGTTTGCGAAATAAAAAGGAAGAGTTCCCTTATATTTCAGGTGCCCAGAATCAGCACTGTAATGTTTAAAATTCTTCCTTCTGCTTTATTCTCATGGAAGTCCCAGCATACCCAGTGCCTGGGTCCTCACAGTCATTCCCCAAACTATCTCTTTGAGCTGGTCTTTCCTTGCCACATTGAGATGTCTATATTTTACTCAGCCTTTGAAGACCACTTCTATTTTTACCTTGTAAACCATCACACTTGTGACCTCTGAGAGCAAACTAGTTCTAACTCACTAATAATCTAGTCAGTAAAGATAGCAGTGTCCAATTTTCTATTGAGTTGTATCTAAACTCTTTGTTCACCCATTTCACAATCAGGAAGCTATGCTAATTTTGTAACTGGCATGGTTCAAGGTTCAGATGTAGGTGCAAAGATAAAGCTTTTATGCAAAGATTATGACAGAACTTTGATTCTCAGACTTATAACTAGTAGCAGGATGCATATCCAATAGACATAGTGATAGATTTAGCTGAATGAGAAGTTAGGATGCTCTTGGAAAAGTTCTGGTATCAAATGATATTTTCCGATTTAATAACCACATAATAAGCACTTTTTACATGCCTCAGAATTTACCTGCTACAGTTTTGATAGGTTCCAATAGGCAAGTGTGGGGTTCTTGCCTTAAAATTTACATTTTTGTTTGCCATAACACTGATCACGATATGATGCTCACCCTATGCACCCAGTAAATAGATAGTTGTGGCTCTGTCACTAGTTGAGTTTGTCACCTTGAGGAAATATTTTGAGCTCTTGTACTTTTTTGGATTAGATCTTCTCTAAATTTTCATGTAGCTCTTAAAATTTATGGTCAAACTTGAGTTGGATAATCAGAAAATTTCCCTGTGTGCTGAATATGTTTCCTTAAGGATTGTTCATAAGATCAAACATTAAGTATCCAGTAATAGAAGATTGGTTAAATAAATTACGGCATATTATTATGATGAAATAACATATTATTTTCAGTGACTGTAAATCTATTAGTACCTATTAACCACCGTTCATTGTTGAATACAAAAACAGCTTATATTCTGTGTGTTACATGTATTGTATATTTAAAAACAGTTAATCATACGTAGTATTACCTCACTGATATTACATATTTATGGAAGGATATTAACCACAATTAATTTCATTAATTTCTGGAAGAAAAAATTTCAGGTAAATTCTATTTTTGCCTTTATATTTCCTTCATTGTTTGATTATTTTCACAATGTTCTTGGATCATCTTAAAATTCAGATAAAAAGGCTGAATATAATATTGGAAAAATAAAATTGACTATCATTGATTATCAAAATAAAGGTAAAATATAACCTGTGATTATGTAAATGAATGTGTTTTCCTTCCAGAAATTTTAGAGCTTCCTCAACTTATAATCAGAACAAAAATCTCATTTCATTCAAATATTAGAACATTCTAATGGTAGAAGGGAGAATGGATAATGCAAATGTAGAAGTCTAATATTATGATTGTAGCCTTCTTGTCTGAATTTTAAAAACAATACAGTCATTTTTCCGAGGCAATGTAATGAGTTCGTGAAGAAAAATCAAATTCTCAGTATACAGATCTCTCACTTTCTTTTTATTTATTGGTCATAACACACAATTAACACATTAAAAGATTTTCCTTTCATGTCTCATATGAAATGTGAGCTGCTTCATTTCTTCCCTCTATCCCATGCAGTAAAAACTGCAAAAGAATCATTGTACCTGAATCCAATTGGCAGAGCCCTTTTCAGTTTCAAAGTGGAACAGTTATTGCTGTTCTGCACCCCCTGCTTGAAATTCTGTATTCCCAATTTAGAGTGACAAAAAGCGATGGCTAATTATTCTCATAGCAAAGATAATCACACCAATTATGATTCTTAAAAGAACTGAGGAGACAAAAGTACAGATAAGATTCATAAAGACAAGTTGGGGGGAAAAAGAGTGATTTTACATGTTACCAATCTGAACCTGTATAGTCTTTTCCTTTTGGAAAGAATAACAATTAAAAATATATGAAAAGATCACATTATCCCTATTAAATCCTTAGGAGGCGGAAGATCCGTCATTCGTATCATCTTACTTATTCCCACACATAAGGACCACTGCCAGCCTCCTGTTTGTAGCTGTCAAAACCTCACCTTCTGCCCACTCCAAAATGTATTTAAAAAAAAAAA
>NC_045442.1:121190928-121257789 GCF_002776525.5 Piliocolobus tephrosceles | reverse complement strand
TTCTTAATACCATCACATTGTGAGTTCAGGTTTCAATATATTGAATTTTTGAGGGGAATGTTAGTCCACAGCACCCTTTGGTTTGCTGTCTGGAATTAGGCAAGAAACAAATTAATGAATAATAAAAACACATATGTGAACTTGTTTCTATTTTACTTCTAAACAGAGGGAAAACTTATGCTACATTAGTAATAGTATCACAGATATTAATACAGTTATCTAGATTATACTTTTAATTCCTACCTCAAATATTTGATAATTCACCATGAGATAGATTTTATTTTAAAATTTTACCTCACATTTTGGATCGTGTCAATCATGGTGATCAAAACAAGGTTGCCTTTAATCTATGACCTACTAAGCCTGCAAAAAAATTCAAAAAACAATTCATATATAATCAATATTGTGCTAGAATTTAAATGATAGGATCCCAGAGAATCTGAAGACTTTAAAACTTGCTGACACCATGGAATATATTGTCACGACAGCACATCCTTTTTCCTGTTCTTTGTTCTTTATTTCCATAGGAAGATAACTCATTTTCTCAGACAATTGGAGAAAACTGCTATGTTAGAAATCTTTTTTAGAGAAGATAGGTTATGTAAAAAGCAGTAGAAATGTGTATCTTTTTGTCTTAGTTCAAACTGTTATAACAAAGTAGCATAGACTGAGGGGCTTGTAAACAAACAAAAAATGTGTGTCTCACAGTTCTGGAGGCTGGAGGTCCCAAATCAAGGTGCCAGCGTGGCTGGGTTCCAGTGAGGACCCTCTTCCAGGTTGCAGACTGGAAAATTCTTGTATCCTCACATGGCCAAGAGAGGAACAGAGGGAGAAGCTCTCTGGCTTTTTAGCACACTTAGTCCATTCATGGAAGTTCTACCTTCGTGACCTCATCACCTCCCAAGGGCTCCGCGTGCTAATGTCGTCACACTGGGACTTAGGAGCTCATTATATGAATTTTTGAGGGGACATAGATTTGCAGTCCGTAGCACCTTTCAGTTTCCTGTTTGGAATTAGGAGAGAAATCAATGAATGATTAAATTAGTAAGAACTTACTGCCTGTAACAAGAAGCCACATTATGGGTTGCAGTGAACACAGGTGGAGACATAGGCGCCTGGCATCATTTTAAGCATCCCAGTAAATGAACCAAGTGTGTAGTTGATATGGGGGACATTAGTTGACCTCCCTGCTGTCTGAGCTGTAATGGTTTCATCCCATTTTCTGCAAATACTGTAGATGTCATGAGAAAATAATGCCCAGGGCTGCCACATGGCTGAGATGCGGCCCTTCCTGAAAGTGTCACACAAAGGGGTTCTCTGAGGACTCCCAGCCATGCGCAGATCTCTTTTTCCCTCTCTGCCTGTTTCTTCACTCCCCCTCATGCCCACACTCCTTCCTCCCTTCCCTCAAATGTTCTGTAGCTGTCAGGTTTCTTTTATAGAAATAAGTGAAATTATAATGAGACAAGAGTTAGACGTGCTGGAGATGAAAAGAAAGACTTTAAGGAAATAAAAAAAAAAAAAAAAAAGGAATTGCCATGCTCTTTGAAAGCTGTAAGGAGGAGGAAGGAGGGTAGATGAAGGATCTTACCCTGCTTGGGAAGCTCTTTTCTTGAACATTTGACTTTCAAAAATGCCTCTGATCATTTCCCAGGGAGCTGGTGATGAATTGAGTTGGATCCAAACAAAGCCTTCACAGCTGGGGCTGGAAAACCTTGAGACCCACAGACCCTCTCCTTCTGGCCCTAATTGGTCATAGCCTCTTATGAGAAGCTCACTAGGTGTGACCTCAAGAGGGGATATTCTGCTCAGGATTGATAACCGAGGTTGATGCTCTCTGTCCCAGTAGAAGCAGAGTATTAGAGCTTACAAAAATTTAGAGAATTACTAATTATAATAGCAAGCAAGCATTAGTATAGTACTTTACATTTTACAAAATGCATTCATGGACTTTATCATCTTTGTTTTTGTTTTTTGGGTTTCTTTTTTTTCCCCTAAAAATGTTATGGGTCTTGTGTCCTTATCATCACCATTTTACAAATTAAAAAGTGGTAAAAGTCACATACTTTGTAAGCAGTAGAGCTGGATGTTAAACACAGACCTTTTATTTTAAAGTATCTCATTTTATAGCTGATGCAATTTATGCTCGAAATGTTAAGTGACTTGCACAAGATCTCACTCAATTCTAAATGTAGAAGCAAAGCAGGCATCGAAATCCTGGGCTTCCTGATCCTGAACAAGCAGCCATGACTCCCTATGTTCTAGGTGGAGGAATTGTTTTGGTGTGAAATCTGTGTGTTGCTTTTTGAGATAAGGCAGGTTTGGAGTGGAATATTGCAGGTTTAATTCTGAATATGATGAGGTTGAACTGTCTGTAGTGGAGCTGAGTGGAATTCCCTGAGGTATCTGGAGCTAGTGTTCCTGGAAGATACCTAGACAGGAGATACACACGTGGAATTCATTGGCAGTCAGACAGAAATTTAATCCAGAGGAATGGATGAAAATACCCAGCAGGAGTACACTGAGCTAGAAGAGAAATAGATTTATAATGTAGTGCTGGAAGATGGCAACATTTAAGCCATAGGTAGGAGGTGACCTTTTTGAGCAAAGATGAGAAGAAATAACCAGATAATTGGGTAAATTGGAAAAGAGTTTTTCTCTGCAATCATAAAAGTTTGTAAAAATCTGCAAATTAAGTTTTAGTAACTCATTTGGCAGCAAAGCTTGGCCTGACTGACGTGAGGATGCATACTGAATTCAGGGACTTCCTTGATTTACTGTAAGAAAAAAAAAAAAAAAAAAAACCTCAAATTAGAATCACGATCTGATTAATTGAACCATGATTCTCTGTCATTCTAAATCCACCCATCTTCTGTGACACCCAAACTAGAGACAGACGGGGTTGTGATGGTGTTAGCTACTTTTGCCTCTGTCAAGGCCACAATAGGGCATTGTCTTCAGAAGTTTTCTCAGCAGCAGGTGTTGCATGTGTACTTGTCTTTTCCTAACATAACTCTTTGACCAAGAGAGCAAAAACCCAACACAGGTAATCAATCTGTCAACTCTTGAAGGCAGCCTTTCCAACTCTACACAAATTCAGGAAACAAACATGGAATGGGTTTGAGATAAGCCTGAGCCTATTGTGAGGTTGACTTTAGCTCAACTCTTGTTTACCAAATGACTCCCTTGAGTCTCATGATGAGGTTCAGGACATGACACCCTAAAATATGGTGCCTTGTCATTTGAGAAAACAGTAGAAAACACCTTCCCCTAGCTCCTTCTCCCCTGAAGCAAGTTATAAGCACCTATGTGAGAGATGCTCTCCATGTATCCAGAGGAAGGGAGTGTCCTTATCTCTGAAGACAGAGGGACACAGAGAAGAATCTAAACAGACATTGATAAGTCCCCCAGCTTTGTACCATTAGATCATACCCCCTTCGTCCAATCATACTTCCACATGCCTGCCCGCTTTTTTTTTTATCAGATTTGCCATAAAACTATACAGATTTCCCTGTTTCTTTGGGTTAATTTCCTTATGAAGTCTTCTGTGTCATGTAAATATGAAACAGATTTGTATGTTTCCCTTTTGCTAGTCTCTTTTGTTATAGAGACCTCAGCCATAAACCTAACGATGGGTGAGGAAAACCAACTTTTCATCCCTTACATTCACCCTAGCAAGTAGATCTTGGTGACATTCTAGATCCCCAGAAATTACCATTCACTCAGGGCCACTAACTAAGAGCTCTGGCTAGATGTTTCCTTCTTGCCGGGACACTGTTATCCTGGGTGTCAGTCACAGCTTTCACAGCGTCTTTACTAGAAGTTACCCAACACCTCCCTCTCTTCTGTCCTGGGTTTGTAAATTGACTCAGGTCAGAATGAAGTGAGGAGTTGTGACTTCAATAAGGTTTCTTCAACCAGGCTGCTCTTTGGCTGGCCTGGACTTTTCTCATTATACAAATTTGGTAGAAGAAAGAAAATAGTATTATGCCCTTATGTGACCCTAGGGATCCATGGGAATGCAGTCACAGGTGAGGAAGTGCCAGGCTGCGTCCTGTTATGGTTATTATACACACACGGCCTCTACCAGCTAAATGCCAAATGTTGGTCTCCACCAGCCTGGGATCCTGCCATCCCCTCTGAAAATCAGGAGCCCCTTCATCAGCAAGGGTTCCCATTCAACAGCAGCTCTGAGCTCCTAAATACAGCCACGAGGACTGGCTCACTACCTTCACTTGCCCTGGGTATTTCTCAAGATTGGAATGGTCCCATCTTTCCGGTTCTCTCAGAGGCCATGGGCTAGTCTCAGGTGAGTGGTGGGATATAACATGATAAATCCATTCCACCACCCCTTTCTCGGTGGATGTTTGAACTATTTCTTCGATCATATTTCAAAAGATTTTGCTGTGTTGCCTTCATTGAGACATTTTTTAAAAGAATGCAACTTGGGTTAATGGGATACAGTTTTGTTGGCACCAGGTTTCATGATGGGGTCTTGTACCTGGCTGTGAGCAGGGCATTTTCATCAGGGCATGTATAGACTTACATTAAGTCAGACAGGTGCTTAAAGTTGTAGAGTTGATGAAAAACTGTCATAGTTTGTGTATAAGACTCTCAATCAGCCATGGGTATTTTGACCCAAGGACTGGTTATAGTTTGTACTACACAAGTCAGTGCTTACTTCTGTACAAGAAGAGATCTAAGCAAAAACATTTGGACTTCTGCAAAGCAAAGGCCACTGATCATAGCCAAAAGGCAGGTGATCTGAATCTAAAAGGGCATAGGTGAGCGGGTAGTCTTAGAGGCTTTGCCCAGAAAAATGTGGCCTATCAAGAAAAAGACGGCTACATGGGTCATAACCCTTCCTTCTGGGATGGGACCTCAAGATGAAGATGGCCTGTGCTAACCACCTTTGTTTTCTCAAAGGACAGACACTTAAAACCAATATATTTGGTACCCAAAGCAGATCTTTTGTTAACATCTCCTCTACATGATGAAACTGTTTTAAGCAATAATCATGTAATAATAATAATTGTTTTCATTGTTTGTTCTCTAGTTGTAAAACAATTCACCAATCCAAAGAAAGAATATATTTATATTTAAAGATGTTATTTAAATTCAGTAAGATATTTCATGTATGAACTAAAATTTGAACTTACCAATCAAAAATATTACAAGTCTCAGTGGGTACTCTGTCTTCATTCTTTAAAATCTTAAATGCAAATGGAAACTTCAGGTATCATGTAGACAAAATTGAAGAAACTGAAATTACTCTGTCTTTGCAATCAAGGCATCATCACTGTTTATTATAATCTACTGGGGATGGGGGTCTCAGGGGAGCTGGGAGTAAAAATAGTCCCAGAAACAAGCTCAAACAATTGCAAATGTTTACAGGTTTGCTTTAAAAAAATAATTGACAAATAATAATTGTATATCTTTAGAAGGTGCAATGTTATATGTTGATATATGTATGCATGGCGGAATGATTGCATCCAGCTAATTAACATAGCTGTCATCTCACCTGGTTACCATTTTGTGTGTGTGTGGTGAGAAGATTTAAAATCTACTCTCTTAGCAATCTTGACATATACAATATATTATTATTAACTTTGCTCAGCATGTTGTGAAATAGATAACTAAAACTTACTCCTCTCTATCTAAAACTTTCTACTCTTTGAACACACTTCTCTCCCCTCCCCAGCCTCTGGTATCCACCATTTCTGTTCTCTACTTTTAAGAAAATTGACTTTTCTAGATTACACATAAACATAAGATCTCATAGTAATTGCCTTTTTGTGACTGGATTATTTTACTTAACCTCATGTCTTCTTGGTCCATCCATATTTTAACAAATGACAGGATTACCTTCTTTTTAAAGGTATTCCACTGTGCATATATACCACATTTTCTTTATCAATCTTTTGATGGACACTTAGGTTGCTTCCATATCTTGGCTATTGTGAATAGTGCTGCAGTTAACATGAAAGCACAAATATCTTTTTGATGTACTGATTTCTCTCCCCTGTATACCCCAAATTGGGATTGCTGGCTCATGTGGTAGTTCTATTTTTAGTTTTTTGAGGAACTTCCATACGGAAGTTTCCCAAAATGGCTGTACCAATTTACATTCCATCAACAGTGTACTAGAGTTCCTTTTCCTCTACATTCTCACCAGCATTTGTCATCTATCACCTTTCTAATAATAGCCATTCTAACAGATGTGAGGTGATATCTTGCTGTGATTTTAACTTGCATTTTGCTGATGATTACAAATGTTGAACATTTTTTATATATCTGTAAGCTATTTTTCTGTTTTGGGGAAACCTCTGTTCAGGTTCGTTGTCCATTTTTAATTGGTTGTTTTCTTGCTATTGAATTGAGTTCCTTATATATTTTGGATATTAGTCCCTTTTCATATGAATGGTTTGCAAATATTTTCTCCCAGTCTGTGGATTGTCTCTTCAATCTGTTGATGTTTGATGCAATCCCATTTGTCTATTTTTGCTTTGGGATTCTATTGAAGAAATCATTGCTCAGACCTATGTCATGGAGATTTTCTTCTAATAGTTTTATATTTTCATGTTATACATGCAAGTCTTTAATTTGTTATGGTTTGATTTTTTATATGATGTGAAATAAGGGTCTAATTTCATTTTTCTTCATGTGGAGATTTCATTTTCCTAACGCCATTTGTTGAAGAGACTATCCTTTCCAGATTGTTGTTGGCACTTTTGTTAAAAATCAATTGACTATAAATATTTGGGCTTATTTCTGGGCTTTCTTTTCTGTTCTATTGGCCTATGTGTCTGTTTTTATGCCAGTGCCATGCTGTTTTGATTAATATAGCTTTGTAATATATTTTGAAATAAGGTAGTGTGATGCCCCTACCTTTGATTTGTTTGCTTTTTGCTTAAAAGAAATGAAAATTGCCTTTGTTACTGTACTTAGGGTCTTTTATAATTCTCTATAAATTTTAGAATCCTTTTATTTTTATTTATGTGAGCAACATTATTAGAATTGTGATAGAGGTTGCATTGAATCTGTAGATCACTTTGGGAAGTATGAACATTTTAACAATATTCTTCCAATAAATGATCATGGGGTATATTTCCATTTATTTGTGTTGTATTAAATTTCTTTCATCAGTGTTTTAAAGTTCTCAGTGTACAGGTTTTTCACCTCCTAGTTTCAATTTACTTCTAAATAGTTTAGTTTACTTTTTGATGCTATTTTAAATGTGATTTTTAAATAGTCAATTGTTAGTGCATAGAAATGCTACCCTTTTTGTATGTTGATTTCATATCCTGCAACTTTATTGAGTCTAGCAGTTTTACCTGTATTTTGGTGAAATCTTTAAGGTTTTCTATATATAAAAGTAAGGTGTCAGCAAGATCATTTCGCTTCTTCCTGATCTATTTGGATGTCTTTTATTTACTTTTCTTGCCTAATTGCTCTGGCTAGTACTTCTAGTACAATGTTAAAGAGTAGTGGTGAAAGTAGACATCCTTGTCTTATTCCTCATCTTCGAGGAAAAGATTTCAACTTTTTACCATTCAGTGTGTTGTTAGCTATGGGCTTGTTGTATATGGCCTTTATTGTGTTGAGGTACTTATTTCTATACCTAACATTAGAAATTTTATGAAAGGATGTTGACTCTTCTCAAATGCTTTCTCTGCAGCTATGGAGATAAGTGTGTTCTTCTTTTATTCTTCATTTTTATTATGATATATTGCATTTATTGATTGCCTATGTCAAAACATCCTTGTATTTCAGGTATACAGATTTGCTTTTGAAACATATGTATGTAGATTAGTCTGCATCTGTCAGGGACTGCCTGTATACATGGGGATATTCAGAATTAATTTCTAGGCAAAACAGAACATCTGTTAAAGAATAAATAAAAAGTTGCTAATTTAAAGCTTATATATTATCAAAATGCTGCATTCGCAATTGTTTAGTACCTAGACTCCAAACAATTTTATTAAATGGAATAGTTTACCACTGACACTGTTTAGGCTTGATGATAAATGGTGATGATACAAAACAGACCACCTTTTAGTAAGTTTTATTATTTTACATAATCTTCTTAATGCATCTTTTTATTGCTCAAAACTAGGTGAACTCTTCCCACTTCTCTGTTCCTAGTATGTCAGTGGTTAGGCAATAATTCCATCGTAGAGAAAGGAAAGTACATAAGCCTTTTAAACATTAAGAAGGTTAAAAAAAAAAAAAAAAAAAAAAACTTGCAATTTATAGTTAATTTATATAGGTAGAATTTTTTTTTTCTTTTTTTTGAGATGGAGTCTTGCTCTGTCACCCAGGCTACAGTGCAGTGGCACGATCTTGGCTCACTGCAAGCTCCGCCTTCTGGGTTCACACCATTCTCCTGCCTCAGCTTCCCAAGTAGCTGGGACTACAGGTGCCCGCCACCAGGCCTGGCTAATTTTTTGTATTTTTAATAGAGATGGAGTTTCACCGTGTTTGCCAGGATGGTCTCAATCTCCTGACCTCGTGATCCGCCCGCCTCGGCCTCCCAAAGTGCTGGGATTACAGGCGTGAGCCACCGTGCCTGGCCTATAGCTAGATTTTGAGTACCATGACAAAAATTAGTAGAATTCTAGTTTCATATTATTACTTTTTAGCCTAGATAGGAAGTGTGAATGGCAGGTAGTTTTTGGAAGCCTACCCTGATCCAATACTTGTGAATACATAAAAAAGTGTCCCAAATCTGGGATTTAATATTAGCAAACATAATAGACTTAAAATTATCTTTTCCTAAGGGTCTCTAACAGTAGGCCACCTATCTAGAGAAGTGATTTTTTTTTCTTCATCTTTACCCTTGCTTTCTTTCTGGGGTTATTCTTCAACTGGCCAAAGAATCCAGAGCTGTTTTCCATGTGACCCCTCAGAGACACAAACAACCACTCTTAAGTCCAAGTTCATTCAACTAATCATGCAAAAAGGTAGAATCAGCTCTACCTACTCCAGTCACAATGCCAAGTCAATAATCTCATGCAAAACAATGTTTTACTCTCTCTGTGTTTCAGTCTGTTTCCTCATGTATTTCCCCAGACTTTTATAGAAGTTAAAAAAGTGGAAACTTTTATAATTTGAGAGTTTCACTGGCTTTGTCCTCCCAAGGTGAAATTTGCACTTCCTTTAACTTCTGGGCCATGCATGCTGGGATCAGTTTCTAATCACGGTTTGAAACAATCAAGGTTGATGATAGACTACAAGAAGAATTGGCTTCCTCTTGCAGGTCTCCATGGACAAGGTCATTTCTAGGTCTCTGGAAAGGTCAGTCACTTCATAAAAGAGAAACAATGCTGCTTCACTTGACACAAAGAATTAATGAGTGTTTGGGTGCAATAAAGTGTAGGGACAGGCATAGTTCAGGAAATTCTAAATTTTTCCAAGGTTTCCTTAAGATATCATTCCAGTTTTTTAAAGTCATACATTTTTTAGTAAATATCTTAATTCTCAGGGAATACCTTATGAGACTATAAACTTAAGTGAGCATATAATTATGAAGTCTATTAACCAGTCTTTCTGATGCAAAGAAGAAAAATATCTTAGCCTTTAGCCTTCATGCTGCAAGAAATGAGAGATTCTTTAGACACACACATACACACATACACACAACACACACATAAACAACTATAGCACAATCATAGACAAGCAGTCTATAACTTCTTTGGAGAATTTAGGAACTTTGCCATGGTAGTCTTTTTCCATTAGCTTTCCCAACATTGCTGGACATAGTCCCCCAGATTCATAATCCTTGAATCCCCTCATCCCTTTGTGGCCAAGTCTGCTTAGTTCTCCAACATTTTGCTTTCAATGGGCACTTCATTTTAGGTGACCACAGGTGATAATTAAATTAGTTTCTTCACCACTGCTTGCTATGAAGTGCCAAGGTCATATTCCCCAAGACTAGCTGATTTTTATTGCCTTCAGCTCTAACCAATTCCAGATACCCTCCATGATTTGCTATGTGTGACCACCCCTGGAACCAATTTTTATGTCAATCTAAAAAAAAGGTTTTAGTTGCTAGCAAATGAACCGACTATAGATGGTTCAAGTAGCAAATAAATGTTTGAAAGGGCTGTTAGGGTGTTCATACGCTTACTGGGAATGCTGAAAAAACAGGCAGAGAAAATTGGATAAAACAGAGCTACTCGAACCAAAAATAATATATAGATCCTGTTTTGTGGGGACATATATGCTGCTGTCCCCATGCCCAGGAAACCAGAGGTTACTTTGCAGATGCTCTTAGCTTAGATGCTTAGTGGCCCCTACCATGATGAGATCTTGTTGCCTTATATTTCTAGTTTCAGTTTCAAAGTATATCCAATTGGTCTGGCCTAGGACTCGTGCTCAGGGCCTTCTGTGCACCAGGTTATTTGGTGCTGACGTTGACAAGCTTCAAAACCAAAACAATTAAATTATTAGTTTCTGTATCAGGAGACACATTCTCCTTCCCAACAGACTATGTAAGGTGAGAAATTCTCTAAACATTAGGAAGAAAGCTGCCAAAAACTGGCCAGTGTTTACTGCATCTTCATTCTCTGAGTCAGCCATGGCAGCTACCCTCCTTCTTTACCTGAGACATTCCAAGCTTCTTTTTTTCTTAAGACCCCCATTGGGAACTCTGTTGCCCAGATCTTATATATGGCTGGCTTTTCCTAATCATGTAGGCCCCACCTTAAATACCAGTTCCTCAGAGTGGCCTTTCTCAACTCCCCTATGTAAAAAAACTGGCTGCCTTCTCCCAGCTTCACCAAAGATGCTTTACCCCATTACTCAGTTCTCTGTTTTTGCCTCACTTATCACTCTCTAAAATGATGTCATTTAGGTATTTCAATGCTTATTGCCTGCCCTTCCCATGTAACATATAAGTGTCACGAGGTCAAAGACTTTGTCTATGACTTATTCATTGTTCTTGCACCATTCAATCCCCAGCATCAAGAATAGTGACTTGTACCTATCAGAGTTCAATTGGTATTTAAGGAATAAATAAATCAATCAAGGTGTAGGTTTGGAGTTGGCAGAGATTCCAATGGAATCAGAGGCCTGGACTAAGCTGGGATGTAGGACCTCCCGTAACTCCAGTGTGTATTATTACTGGCTTGCATTCTCCCCAGCAGAGTGCTCAGCGTGGGGCGTCAGTGCCGGAGCCCAGCCTGAATCTAAATAATGCATGATTCTGAGAGATTTTGAAAATAGAAAAGACCACATCAATTCTAAGTCTTATTCTCAACGCATGTGGATTATTCTGCAGGTGCCACTTTCTGGCCAATCAGACTACACATTTTATGTGATATCGAGGTCCTACTGAGTAAATTGTCATTGCAGCATATACTGATTTATGGCAATTTTTGTTGGAATGATGAACTCTGCATGCCTCTCTGATATGTGCATTTGACATGAGCTGGGCAATGTTACAAATGTCAATCACCGGGGTTTTTATCTTTTGTCTTAGGGAGGTGAAGACATTTCCCAATGTCTCTGAAAGGGCCAAAAAACATGTAAATGTTCTAAAAGGCAAGTCCCAGGGATTCTTGGACATGAGACAAGGTTTTAAGGAGTACCTAGAGAAGGCAGTTCCCATATCTTGTGTCTAAAATGGCATAAAATGTAGTTTATGCACACACACATCAGTAAGTCAATGGTCATTTCTGTTCGAAGCAATTATATTCTGGCTTTGGATTGTTAGCTTGATGGTAAGGTAGACATAAATTGTCCAAACCCGCAGAGCTGAGGTCATAAAACATAAAGACTGCTCTCATTTCTGCCATTATCTTAATTTTATGACCTTGGGAAAGTCTCTTTACATTCGGAACTGCAGAATATTGTATAAAATAATCTCTAGGGTCATTGTACTCATATTCCTGCTCTTGGAGTTCCAAGAAATGACCTCTCAATTATCTTCATGGTGATGTTGGTGGGAACCACCACATTCTGAGATGAAGTTGAATTTTGATGCACATCATGTCTAAATGCTGGATCCAATTTAAAAAAAAAAAAATATATATATATATATATATACTCATCCCCTTCCCTGTGAAGTATGAGAGAAATATTTTTCTAGGTTTTTCCCCTCTCAGAGAACTGTTGTATATTGACTAGAACCAGGTAAATATTTCAGATTTCCACTCTGGATGTGTCTTTGCCAGGAAGCCAGGGCTGTGAACACAGGCAATGCCTTTTGAAAGCTGCTTCTGATCACTGAAATTTTTAGCTTTGGCATGGGGAGGTTTCCTATCATCATTCCTTCTTTTTTTCTTAGTGCTACAGAAAATCATCTCCATTCTTACTGCTTTGCTTTCTCAGTGATTGCAACGTCACCCCTGATGTCACTGCATGAAACTCCTGATCAGCTCTGGCTGACTGGTTTGCCTGAGAAGAGGGTTGAGGCGATGCAAGCAGCTCTGGTTTTGCTTGAAGGGCACAGCAGCTGGGGCTCAGCTGCCAGTTTGATAAGGAACAGGAACTCTGCGCCATCCAAGCAGAAATCTCAAAGTCTCAAGGACTGCTAAGGCAGAGAAAGGCAGAAGACACATATGGCTGGGTTCTGAGCATATGTACTCAAGCCAGGGGAGAAAATTTACGAGAAGGACAGTTTTCCTGTGCCAATTAGGCATCTTTATATCATTCATTTGACAGGCAAGCCTATATCACTTGAGATTTCTAAAGGACAACATGTCTGTCACAGATGGTATAGAATATTTTTATCTCGAAATTCACATTATCTCAGAAGGCTGATTATAAAGATGGAACTATAGCAATATTTCTGGGATAAATATCAGTCACACTGAGGGCAAATCTCTCTTATGTCCCTCCCTATCCCACCCCCATTGGCTCCATGGAGACCTGAGACCTCTACTCCCCCTGGATCTCCTCCTGATATTTATAAATCTTTATTTAATTAAAATGGTCAAATTCATTGCAGATGCATCAGATGGCCATTTCGATGAACAAAAAAGGGAAGTATTGTTGTAGTCAATTTGCATACTGCAAAGTTTTCAAAATGGTGAGGCCCAGAGATACTGTAAATTTCTACCACATGCTGTTATTGTAAAAATAAAAACCTAAATGGACATGAAAGGATACATCATCCTCTAGGCATAGACTCTTTATGATGAAGCTGTTCAACTTAAAGCTAAGGTCACATCCTGCATTTGTATTCTGTGATTATACATCTTTTCCACCAAACAAACGGCAGTTTAAAAATGTGTTCGACTCGCTGCAGAAACACAACAAAACTCAAGCTTCTTGATGTCAACTACAGTCTCACAATAGATTCTTCAAGCAGACAGTGACTTAGCTACTTTACTCTTGGTAAAATAGATTTTAGGCACAGCCATACCCACCCTGGAAGTCTCTGGTCATTTCATTCTCTCTCACATGTATTTTATTTTAATTTTATTTTTTTGAGATGGAGTTTTTTGCTCTTGTTGCCCAGGCTGGAATGCAATGGCACGATCTTGGCTCACCGCAACCTCTGCCTCCCAGGTGCAAATGAGTCTCCTGCTTCAGCCTCCCGAGTAGCTGAGATTACAGGCATATGCCACCATGCCTGACTAATTTTGTATTTTTAGTAGAGATGGGGTTTCTCTATGTTGGTCAGGCTGGTCTTGAACTCCTGACCTCAGGTGATCCACCCGCCTCGGCCTCCCAAAGTGCTGGGATTACAGGCGTGGGCCACTGCACCCGGCCTTCACATGTATTTTTAAGTCCCTGTTATCCTGCGATATATCTGAATTTTCCTCCATGAGTCGATCAAAAACGTGCTTTGCTGGGTTTGGAATTCTAGAGTCTCTTCCATATTTGCTGAGTTTGAGGAGCAGAATTAGAGAGGTTCTCAGGAGTCCTGCTTCAGTGGTGATGAGATAAAGGGCTGGAAGCTTTTGTAGTGTGGATCTTGGGAAGTGGGATACCTGCCCGCCATTCCATTACACTAAGGGAAAGGTGAAATAAGCCAGGGTCTAAGCGCTTGTGCTGGATGCCCACTTTGAGTCTAGCTCTGCTGTTCAGTACCTTAGGAAGGTCACTTGAACCCTCCGTGTTGCAATTTTCTAAAGGACAAAATAGACATGATAATTACAGAAACTACCTCAAAGCGGTGGTGGGGATTTAGACGATTACAACATGCAAGTGTGTGTAATGATATCTGGCGTGCAATAAGCACGATGTATATGTTATTATTATGTGATATAGCAACATATAACTTAAGTGCGTAATTGGTAGGGGCAGAAGCAATTTTAATATTTTAAACAATGTCTATGTGAATAGATATTTCACTCCGTTTGTAAGATTCCTCTGTAAAAGTAGTAGGAAAGATAATTTATCCCTATTTTATTAGTAAAAATCCTGATATTCCCTGTTGTAACCTATGAAGTTAGATAGAAGCAGGAAAATTATACCAATATTCAATAGAAGTTTAGTTTAGTGCCTACAATTGATCAGACATAGTTCCCAGTCCAAGGAAAATAACTGAGAGAGCTGTTTTGAAGATTATACTCTTCAGAATTAAAAGCAGATATTTGATTAAAATCCATTTGATACTATAGTCATGGTGGAAAAATAGTGTAGAGGGAATAAAGACTTCTGCTGGGAGAAATCAGGGAGGGCTTCACAGAGGACGTGATATTTTTGGATGACCTTTGAAGGAAAAGTCAGGATTTTCTAAGACGAAAGAAACAATGGCCCCAGAAGGATATGTCTGATGACTTCCTGATAGATTTTGCCTCATAGCCAGTCTGTCCTCATCAGTTAATAAACAATGCCTATCACCTCTGGGAATGCTGAGACCTAGATCCAGCCAAATGCACACTCAGGGTCTGCTCTCTGGGTCTCCTAATCATGGTATTCTGAAGGCTCCATGAAAGCACTGGGGTTGTGCTTTGGGAAAAGCTCTGTTACCTAAGGGAACAGTTACATTTTTGTTCTGTAGCCCCATCTAATATTTGTGTAATAAGGGAAGACATACTAACGTCAACCCCACACAGTGACAGCATGGCAGGTGATCTCTTGCAAACTAATAGGTAACATGAATCAAATTCCATCTGCAAAGACTTTAAGGTCCATCTACCACTGGCTCTTAAAGAAATGTATTGGCTTCTATTGTTTTCTTCATAATATTGAGGCTCCTTTACATCCATTTTCAGCCTAAAGTGTTGAAATTCACCTAGTAACCCAAGAGAACACTATTGGCACTCAACCCTGTTGCCTGATAAACAGAAGTGATTATTCTGGAAACATCCTGACTGTCGTGGTCTCCAAAGTTTTGTTCAATCTGCCTTCCCCAAGCACTATATGCAAAGTAAGACCGTTGTGGAACTATTTTTAAAGTATCAAGACAATTGTTACCCTCCCAACTCTGTCCTTGTGAGAGAGAAATACATAAAAACAAAGGATAAGATTGGATTTATTTAAAGTAGAATTCAGACTACTTTCTCATTCTTTTTTGTTTTTTTCTTAGTATGGAAATGGCTCAACATTTTCTCTTTTCCGCTGGTTTTCTGACGATTTTTAAATAACAGTTTAAAGCTATGCTGTCCAACACAGTAGCCACTAACCATGTGTGCTGCATGAGTCCTTGGAATATAGCTGGGCTAACTTGATGTATGCTCTGAGCATAAAATACACACAGGATATTGAAAACTTAAATAAACAGGCCAGACACTGTGGCTCCCACCTGTAATCCTGGCACTTCGGGAGGCCGAGGTGGGTGGATCACTAAGGTCAGGAGTTCGAGACCAGCCTGACCAATGTGGTGATCTCACCCCATCTCTACTAAAAGTACAAAAAAATTAGCTGGACATGGTGGCGCATGCTTGTAATCCCAGCTATTTGGGAGGCTGAGGCAGGAGAATCACTTGAGCTCAGGGGGCGGAAGTTGCAGTGAGACGAGATGGTGCCATTGCACTCCAGCCTGGGTAACAAGACTGATACTTCATCACAAAAAAATGAAAAAGATAAAAGCAATGAGCACCATTATTGTTTTTATATTGGTTATGTCTTGAAATCACTATAATTGATACATGTTGGTTCAATAAAATACAGCGGTAAAATTATTTTTTCCTTCTAACCTTTTAAAAATATGGCTACTTGGAAATATAAACTTACCTATGTAGCTCATACTGTGTTCATATTGCACAGCAATGCTTTAGCTGTACTCTGCTCTCTTTGCTGACACCCAGAGAGAATTGACAAATGCTGTCATTACTGATGCAGCTGATTTCTGGGACATCTAGGATAGTTTACAGAAAATACTTTTAGTATACACCTGGATATCCTGTCAGCTTTTCTCTAACAGTCCATGCTGTTTAAATTATCATCATCCCATGAAAACATCTTAAATTCAAATCTCTTATTTAAACTTAAGTAACTATGGTAGTCACTGTGGTCTAACTGAGCTTTCATTTTCAGCTCCCTTCTCCCTGTTACTGAAGCAGCATTATTGTCTGGGGTAAATACCCAAGGTTTGTCATCTCCCATTAGGGAGATCAAGGATGGGGACGCACAAGAAGTGAGTTTAAGAGCAGAAGTTTAATAGGTGAAAGAAAGAGAAAAGAGAATAGCTCTCTCTCCTGCATAGACAGAGGGTCACCAGTGGGTCTTCCAGTCTATGGTGAAGTGCACGGGGGTTTTATAGACTGGTTGGAGGAGGCGGTGTCTGATTTACATCGGGTCCAAATATTGGTTAGACCAGGTGTGCCATTTACATAGCACAAGAGAAAGCTGGACACTCCACCCTAATTTTTTATCATACAGATGGATTCTCTACCCGCCGGATGCCACGCTGCCTGTTCCTTACTGTACACGTGGTTGATAAAAGGGAAGATGAAGCCATCATGTTGAATATGCCTAGGTCCCAGGTTGACTTTTCCTATTGGCAAAGCTTCTGGCATTATGAGTGCAAGCTTCCAGTTTGCTTTTCTATGTCTGCAGCTCAATTTTTCAGGCTGCTGTTTGTTAGAAAAGCGATGATTTGGAGACTTCTTTTCGTTAAAAGGAAAACCTTACTGAGGACTCTCTTACCCTCACTATCTGCCTAAAAAATTTATTTTTATCTCCTAAATCATTACCTTAAACTTTGAAGGCTGTAGATTTTTAAAACTCTCTTACTCAGTCTCCGCATGTAGCAAGATATGGCCAGATAATATAGTTTTAGACAATGAGACATGTTTGAAGCCAGCTGAGGTATTGTTTATGAAAAAGTTATTTTGTATCTGCTAAAAAAGGACTGTTGGTGCTACTGGAGTGCCTTTCTCCCTTCTCCTTGTCTCAGGTGCAGATGGTTGCCTAACACCAGTGTCCATCTATGCTTAGCAGGAAAGGCCAGGAGAATCACATAGATTCTGAGTCTCTTATTTGTTCAGCTACTGAATCAATGTCAGAAATCACTCAACTCAAGACTTCTTGGACTAAGGGAAAGTAGGCTGCCAGTTGTTATAGCTGCTGCAAATTAGGTTTCCTGTTACTTGCCGCTGAACATATTCCCAACTGACACACCAAGGCAATTATTTTCTGAGTGTCCAGAATTGGAAACTTGGTGTCATTGTTGACTGCCTCCTCTTCATTAAAAAACAAAATCAATCGCTAAGCCCTGCAACTTATCCCCTTTGATATCTGTCCCATGCTTCCTCCCTTTTAATCTTATTCTTGACATGTAAGTGCAATCTCTCCTTACATAATTCCTAGAATCACGAAACTAGAGATGCGAGATGCCACTTCCCTCCTCAAAACTTGTTAAATGCATCTCCATTTCTAATGAAGTGATGGCCAAATGGCCTAACCTGGTAAACAATTCAAGGATCTCTACAATCTGCTCAAAATCTACCTTTTTGGATTTATCCATTCCCACTAACATACATATACCTTTTATCCCATTCACATGATGGTTCCCAAAGCCTCTTTATGTATTTATTCTCCTCCTGCACAGCCTTAAGTATACCTCTCTCCCTGTCTGAAATACATTGCCTCCTCCATGCCACTGTAGAAAACCAGCCTTATCTTCTCAAAGCCAGATGATCTGTTTTACTTTCCTACTCACATTCTTGGGTTCCTCTCCCTTGTTGAGCTCTTTGAGTCATGCACACATTTTATTAAGACCCAGGTGTAAGTAGCAAGCATCATGTTAGGTACTTGGAATTGAAAGATGAGTAAGACACAGCCTTTGCCATCAATAGATGGGTGGAAGAGGCAGAAAAAGATAATTTCAGTCTGCAAAAGTCACTCAGCTCGGTCTTGAAAGTTTAGCTGAGAAGGTGCTGCCTGAAACCAAATGAAGAGTCAGTCACCAAGTGAAAAAGCAGGCAAAGTTGTTCCAGGCAGAAAAAAAATAGTATGAGCAAAAACCAAGAGATAATAAACACCATACTATGTTTAATGAGCAGTTCACCATCCCTCACATTTTCTTTCAGTTAGTGACCAAACTTGATAGAAATTAATGTCAATTCAATGGCTAAAATGTCCTCAAATTTGTTTTGGTGGCAAAACTGGCATTAAAACACTTGTTACAATATCAGATCTTCCCTACGACTGTCCCATTAGTAACGCTTTGTTTTGTTTAAAAGAAAATAAAACACATAATGACCAATGCACATAACTCGATGAAACTGTCAATCTCTCTTCTTTATTTGCACTGTTCCTCTGAATTTTCTATGGAATACAGTCTCCAGTGGGTGTTTGTTACAGGAAAATAAGAAAAAAAATAGGCATACCGAGATTTTAATTCTGAGTTTCTATACAAGGAAATAATATGTACTTAACAAAAGACTTTATATTTTAGAACAGTTTTGGTGTCACAGCAAAACTGGGCAGAAAGTAGTTTCCATGTATACTCCTGCCCCCCATACGCACAGTGTACCCCAGTACAACATCTCACATCAGAGTGAAATATGTGTTCCAATCAACGATCCTATACTGGCACATCATTATCACTGAAAGCTCATAGTTTACATTAGGGTTCTTTCTTGGTGCTGTTCTTTCCATGGGTTTGGGCAAATGTTTACTTGACAGGTGTCTACTATTCTAGCAATAAACAGGATAGCTTCACTGTCCTAAAGATGCTCCGTGCAGTGATGACTCATCTGTCTCTCACATGTCTAACCCCTGGCACCCACTGCTCATTTCACTGCCTCCGTAGTTTTGCCTTTCCCAGATGTCAATATATACATATTACAAGGAAAAGATCAATGGCCTAATTCTTACACTATCAGATGAACTAGTTTTTGAGGAATGACCCACTAGGAAGGTGTCAGTGCTAGCTGTACCAGATGAAGTCTAAAATCTCAGTTGCTTAGCACAGTAAAAGTCTGTTTCTGGCTAACTTAACAAGGGCAGTTGTGAGCCTTCCTGCTTGAATGAGACTCCTCCCAGTAGGGATTTGGAGATCCTTTCACTCCAGCGGCTGGTTCCATCTTCTTCATCATGTGGCTTCCAGGTCCACCTTGTTACAAATCTAGTGGTTAGAAATTGAAAAGGGTTTACTGAGCCTTGTGTAGGTGGCTACTTCTGCACACCACGTTATTTCTGTACACATTGCTTTGATTGGAACTCACTAAGCAGAAGGAAACTGTGAAATTATGAGCCACTTGGAGTGGTTAATGATTAAATTAATTTATCCCAGTGGACATGTGATAACTTTACACTACAAATGTAACAGGTTAGCATACTGGTTAGGAAATAAAACTACATACCGAATTTATATTGTTTTTTTCTTTTAAAGGCACTTAATTATATTCATTTATTGATTCTCTGACTCATTAACTTCTGTGTGTGTGTGTATGTGTGTGCTTGTGTGTGTATGTGTTTGAGATAGAGTCTCACTCACTCTGTCACCCAGGCTGGAGTACAGTGGCACGTTCTCAGCTCACTGTAACCTCAGCCTCCCAGGTTCAAGCCATTCTCCTACCTCAACTTCCCAAGTAGCTGGGATTACAGGCGTGCTCTACCACACCCGGCTGATTTTTGTAATTTTAGTAGAGACAGGGTTTCACCATGTTGGCCAGGCTGGTCTTGAGCTCCTAACCTCAATTAATGTGCCTGTCTCCGCCTCCCAAAGTGCTAGGATTACAGTCACTCATTTATTTCAACAAGCATGCACTGAGCACTTACCATTAAGCTAGGCAGAATATTAGGAGTGATCAAAGTGACGCATATCAGAGACACTGATATTGTTATTCCATCTGGTAGAGTGTTTGTCTCAAAATAGGTGTTCACTAAGCATTCATTGAATTAATTATTCAATAAATAATCAGCGCAACATTGAAAAATGCGCTGTCATAGGGCTACAATAATTGCCACAGAGGGGACTGACAACATTTTATATCGTATTGTACTCTCTGAATTCCAAAAAGCTGCCCTGGGTACATTTTGGCTGTTTCTTGGAGAGATTAAAAACCTCATATACCGATTTGCTTCTACTGTTCATTAATTCCTTAGCTAAATACTGCAACACCTAGAACAGTGCCAGATACCAAAGGAACACTCAATTATGTGCTTTTTGATGAGGGTGATGACAATAAAAGTTACAAGTCTGGAAAATGAATAGCAATGCTATGATTCCGTTTTAACAAGCTGGATGGTCCTTCAAATTTGGAACATTTGGGAATTTGAGCTTTTTTCTCTCTTTCTTTTGCTCTCCTTTTTTTTCCTAAAGAGTGTTTCCTAAAAGAATCAGAGGGCTCTTACCATGGAGTATGGCAGTTATAATTCTTTATTGATAATTGATTATTTCTGAAAAATAATAGGTTTTTACTGGGTGTTAGTGAAGTGACCCTAAAGAGGAAAATCTGTGAATTTGTGGCAAGGGAGTATACATTGGTCAATTTATCCAATGACAGGATTTTTGGAGGTAAGACATATTATGAGATTAACGAATCAATAAATGCTTATTATAAATATAACACAATGAATTTAGCTTTGTCATATCTTTCCTTCCCTGAGCTATAAACATAGAACAATAATAGATACAATCGGCATGAGATAGCCAATAGGATGTGTCCAGCCACATGAACGAGGTAAACGTCTCTGTAGATGCAGAGCACAGAAACCTTAAATCTGTAAGAGATGCAGGAAGTCGCAGTCAGGAACATGGCTCCTACCAGGGAAAAAGATCTAAAAGTGTTTGATATACACTGGCCTAATATGATGTAGGCCTATGCCTAAAGTCAGGGGTTGGGGAGGTCCTTAAAAATATTCAAGAAACTCTGGCATAACTGAAACTGCATGAGCTTGTAACTTCATGAGGAACTCTGGGCCTATATAAGCCAGGAAACAAACATAAATTCTGATAACAAGAAACTGGGAAAAAGTAGCTTGTACTCATGAATAGGTGTGTAGATATCCCCATATCTTCACAGAATAGGCTCCAGAACCTAGTTCTTGACTGGGGGCTACAGACAATCAAGGAGAAGAAATACCCAAATTTTTAGATAGGAAAGGGGGATAATGAGAAAAAGAAAAAGTCAAGGAGAATTCAAAACATACATTTATTTTAAGAAAAATAAGCCTTTCTAAACAACCATTTCAAATATATAGAAAAAATATATATTTTACATATTTGAAAAATAATGTACTAAGAGAGTGTAAATGCAGTATATACCTTCCCAGATAACAGAGGCAAAAGCTTGGAGTATAAAAATAACTTTATTAATTCAACAGAATATAAGAGAGAAGAAAATAAAGAAGCAAAGAAAAACAAGTAGTAATCTAAAAATAGAATAAGAAGTTAGCAATGAATCTAGATAAAACAAGAAAAGTAAAATACAAATGCTTTCAAAGATATGCCCAACACAAAATAAAATTCAAATATGAAATAGAAAAAGTTAGTAAAACATTAAACCAAGGATACCTGGGGCAGAAATGTTAATATCAAGACAAATAGATAACTCAAAACACATTATTAGGGCTAAAGAAGGTAAATTATATAATAATGAAAGCAGTTACCTTCAAGAAGATAGAAACTTTTAGGAACTCGACAACATAAAAAGAAATTTTAAAGCACAACTGATAGACATACAAAGTAAAATTGTCAAATTTACCACCCTTTTGGATATTTTTAAATACCTATCAAACAGAAACAAATTAATCCAGCCCAAAAAATTATTAAGGATACCGAAAATTTGAATGAGAGGATTAGTGACCTTTATATAACAAAAATATATAGAACCCTGCATGCAACCTACAGAGAAAATACTTTATTTTCAACAGTACATTCTCTACAATTTTTATTATGTTTGTTATTTATTATTTATTATTTTATAGTTGCACGAGCTATAATTACAGAATAGTGCTAATTGTGATTTTTTTAGTTGGTGTTCTCTTGTTCTTAAATTCAGTGTGAATGCTTTTATGTGTAACTTTGGCTTTAAGTTTTATATAATCAATTTAATAGTGTGACTGTTTTTCTTTCGTTAGATTTTTTTCTTTGAGAAATGAAAATTAATATATTGGTATGATATGTTTTTCTCTTGTGACCTATTTGTTATTTCTGTAATGGATTGAATGTTTGTATCCTTTCAAAAGTCATGTGTTTAAATCCTAACACCTGGTGTGATGGGTCTTTGTAAGGTGATGATTAGGTCATCATGAATGGGATTAGTGTTCTTTAAAAGAGATATCACAGATCTCTTTCCATCATGGGAAGATACAATGAGAAGTCAGTTGCCAGTCTAAAACGCCAAAGATGGTCTTCACCAAAACTCGATCATACTGGCACCCTGATCTCGAACCTCTAGTCAACCAACTTTGAGAAAGACACTTCTATTTTCTAAGCCACCCAGTCTATGGTACTGTGATATAGCAGCCTGGACTGACTAGGGCATAAACTTACGGTGTTTCTCAACATTGATCTATTCTTGCATTTCTCACATGAAGCCCATGTTATTGTGGATGTTTCTCTTTAAACATTTATTTATTTATTTATTTTTAAGATAGAGTCTAGCTCTGTTGTCCAGGCTGGAATGCAGTGGTGAGCAGAGCTTACTGTAACTTCAAACTCCTGGGCTCAAGCCATTTTCCAGCCTCAGCTTCCTGAGTAGTTGGGACTACGGGTGCACACCACCGTGCTTGGCTAATTTTTATTTTTTTTTTTTTGTAGAAACAGGGTGTCATTATGTTGCTCAGGCTAGTCTTGAACTCCTGGCCTCAAATGATCTTCCCGCCTCAGCCTCCCAAAGTGCTGGGATTACAGGTGTGAACCATCACACCCAGTCTGCACTATTAATTGTATTTGCTTTGTTTTTTCAGATTTTTTTTGCATTGATATAAATTTCTTAATTCAACATATATTGATTGCATTCTCTCCTTTGACTGAGAGAGCTAAACTTGAGCTTTGGGCATGTAGGAGAAAGTGTCAACTAACCCTTAATGATGTTAGAATATCACATTTAGAAGCATCTCCCTACTCAATGCCAAAATGAGAGGGACCCAAATTGGAAGCTGATGGTACATCACTAAAATCTGTCACCTGACCATACTATTTTCTGGTGAGCAGATAAATTCTTCAGTTTTATCTGGACCAAACACAGCCCAGTCTCCTCCAAACACTTTGTAAGGGTGAAGATGGGAAAAAGCATAGTAATACCAGCCATTAGGTATTCACTTCTCTGATTACTTACTCAGATTGCTGATTACTGGGTCCTCCAAAATTCTTGTTTCTGTCCCTGAAGACTCTGAAACTCTTCCCTAAAGAACAGTGGACTGCAGGTTTCTCTTCTTGTCTCTCTGGGCTATAATTTTTTTTTTTTTTTTTTTTTGAGACGGAATCTAGTTCTGTCACCCAGGCTGGAGTGCAGTGGCGCATCTCGGCTCACTGCAAGCTCCGCCTCCCGGGTTCACGCCATTCTCCTGCCTCAGCCTCCCGAGTAGCTGGGACTACAGGTGCCCGCCACTACGCCCAGCTCATTTTTTGTTTTTTAGTAGAGATGGGGTTTCACCGTGTTAGCTAGGATGGTCTTGATCTCCTGACCTCATGATCCACCTGCCTCGGCCTCCCAAAGTGCTGGGATTACAGGCATGAACCACCGCACCAGGTCTATCATCTTTTCTTACTTGATCCATCCCTTGATTTAGTCTCATTCACTTTAAATGTACAGAAAAAAAATAAAATACTTTATCTGTTAGTCTTTCTTCTTTCCATTATCTGCGCCAACACACATTCATTCTGTTATGTATTTCTTTATTGTCATTTTAATGAGATTTTCTGAGGAATGGTAGAAAATTGTGGGTGCCTATTTCAGCACTTTGAACACAGTGCTTCTCAATGTAAATTTTAAACGATTGTTGACAAAATAATTGAGATCTTATTCATCACAAAGTTTCTCAATCTATAAATGGTAGTATGATATATACTCTGGTCTCTTGCACAGATATAGCTCCTTAGGTTTAGGAAATTTTTTCAAACCAGAAATTTGTCTCGTGGTTGGATTTGAAAGTCAGTTGAACCTAGCTTTTGGCTGTAACAAATAGTTTTAAATAATATGTGAAGGTGATACAATTCATTTGAGATATACATCTGGTTTTTAGTTCCAGGAGCAGTGATGGACTGTTATTAACTCAGTCATTTCCTCCTACACCAAAAATTATTCTACATCAGTGACATGGTAGGAGTTCTTAAGAACAGTGTTGAGAAAGAATGGGAGATGGCACTTTGGGAGGCCAAGGTGGGTGGATTGCTTGAGCCCAGGAGTTCAAAACCAGCCCAGGAAACATGGTAAAACCCTGTATCTAAACCCCCAATACAAAAATTAGCCAGGCCTGGTGTAGAAATTCTCTACATTTTAAAAATGCATCCTTTGTGGATAAAGGCTTTGAGGACTTCTGGTTTATGATCTAACAGATAATGAACTTGGAAGTTGCCACTCCTAACAAAAATATATAAAGTTGAACAAACTGAAAAATCACCACATCTTCTTAGATCCACCAGTGAAGGCAAATCCCTGACCCTCAAATTAGGGACACAGATGAATACAGAGAACTAGAATTGAATGGAGCAGAAAGCTACCAGCAGAAACTTCCAAGGGAACCAGTACAGGGGTAGGGAAAGGAGAACCATAATGGACAAATTGCTGCAGGCGCATTGGACAAGCCTGAGGGTTAGAAACTATAGAGGGACTCAGTCACTTGTAAGTTTTTCCTCCAGGAGCACTACCAGGTCATCACGGGAGCACTACCAGGTCATCATGGAGAACATCAGAAAACCCCCCACCTCCATGATTAATGCAGGGGAAAGGAAAACAAAACAACTGAAATACTCAAGAGCATTATGTTCTTAATAATGCCTGCGCTCAGGTGAAACCAGCTAATCACAGCTTCTCTTGCTGGGGTTTTATCAGAGTATAATCTAGCTGGGGGATGGTAGATGCCCAACTTGAGTCCCCTCTAGTCATTCTCTTCCACCTAAGGAGAAAGGGAGGAACCAAGACGTGCTTTCGAATTAACATTTCAGAAGCACAGTCTCACAAAAACACTGAGACCAAATCACAGGAATACAGACTGCTTCCTCTTCCGCCACACCCTTCCAGCACGTTACTAAAGGCCTATTTGTGGCAGCAACACCTTTTATACAGTCCATCATGCCTGGATATCAAAAGAAAAAATTACAAGGCACACTAAAATGCAAAAAACAGCTGAAGTGCACAGAGCATATTAGGCCCTTCTTGCATTGCTGTAAACAGATCCCTGAGACTGAGTCATTTATAAGAAAAGGGGTTTAATTGGCTTATGGTTCTGCAGACTACAGAAAACATAACAGCATCTGCTTCTGGGGAGGCCTCAGGGAACTTTTGCTCATGGCAAAAGGCGCAGCTGGAGTACATACTTCACATGACTAAAGTAGGAGTCAGGGAGAGGGACAGAATGGGAGTGTTGGTGGGGAGGAGGTGCCACACACTTTAATGAGAGCTCTAGTATCAACAAGGGGATGGCCCAAGTCATTCGTGATCCAAACAACTCCCACCAGGCCCCACCTCCAATGCTGAGGATTACATTTTCACAAGAGATTTGGGTGGGGACAATTATACAATCTATATCACAGAGCAAGTATTGGAACCAAAGTCAGACATGACAGGAATGTTGGGATGATTAGACCAGGGATTTAAAACTCTGACTAATATGCTAAGGGTTCTCACAGATAAAGCAGTCACAGCATACAAGTATTACAGGAAAGGGGTCCAGATCCAGACCCCAAGAGATGGTTCTTGGATCTCACAAGAAAGAATTCAGGGTGAGTCTGTAGAGTGAAAGCAGGTTTATTAAGAAAGTTAAGGAATAAAAAATGGCTACTCCACAGAGCAGCCCAGAGGGCTGCTAGTTGTCCATTTTTATGGTTATTTCTTGATTATATGCTAAACAAGGGGTGGATTATTCATGCCTTCCCTTTTCAGACCATATAGGGTAACTTCCTGATGTTGCCATGGCATTTGTAAACTGTCGTGATGCTGGTGGGAGTGTAGCAGTGAGGCTGACCAGAGGTCAGTCTTGTTGCCATCTTGGGTTTGGTGAGTTTTGGCTAGTTTCTTTACTGCAAGCTGTTTTATAAGCAAGGTCTTTATGACCTGTATCTTGTGCTGACCTCCTATCTCATCCTGTGACTTACAGTGCCTTAACCATCTGAGAATGCAGTCCAGTCGGTATCAGCCTCATTTTACCCAGCCACTACTCAAGATGGAGTTTGTTCTGGTTCATCACACCTCTGACACAAGCACAGATGAGCAATGTAAACAGTGCATTCTTTCCTCTGCTAGCACTGTGTGTTTCTGACTGTGGAGGCTGTGAGCCCATGAACTTAATCATTCATTTACTCCTCTTGGTCCTGATGTTTGGCTGAGGCTTGAAATCCTAACTCTGGCAATCAACATTTCTTAGCTCACTTTCTGTTTTCTGCCATGGCATTCTCCCAAACCCTTTCCCAAATTTGCCTTTAAAATTACTTAAAAAATAAATTCGTTGTGGCCCACTAGCCTGATTTTAATGCTAATTAACCCAGTTTTTGTTTTGTTTTTAGCTGGAACGGTATTTGCAAATTTGCAAGACGACTGGCCAGAATTAAGGGGGTATTCTGTGGCCATTTAATGAAGATTTGTTGTATGTGAATGAAATTTTCTTCTATTGTATTGTCCAAGATCAAATAGGAAATTAAACTTTTCGCTGTATTTGCATTCACAATACAACTAATTACTACCTCCTTCTTCTTGCTTTTTAATTTGATGTCATTTTAAAGTGCAACCAAGTTCATGATGGAACACACAGATATCAAATAGCTCTAATAAAATACAGTCTCTCATTTTTTTCTTCTCATTTTGTGGAAATAGTATTATCCAACAATAACCTATAAGTCATGCTTCACTGCCACTGTATTTTATAATCTTGTGCAATGATATTTTTATTCTAAGCTGTGACAGCATGGGTGGATCTGAAACCAACAGGGTTGTATTGCAAATGTGGCCATTTTTCAAACTAGCTGTAGTACAAAAGAGAAGTCGATGAGATAGAAAAAAGGACATTTAATTTAAAAAAAAAGGGCTGTGTATAATTTATATTTTATAAACTGTAATTTAAACAATTTACTATAAAAGTATGTTTGATTTCCAGTTTCTCTGTTTTCTCTGACTTTATCCCATATATATAGGGGTGTGTGTGTGTATACGTGTCTAGGAAATAGGTTATGTTTTTGCAGTAATCTGATCTCAGAATGCAAATTCAGGTAGATCTCCTTTTAAAAAGCGTAATTCAACATATACAAAATAATGTAAATGAATTCCCCAATTCATTCTTTCTTTTCTTGAATGATATTGAAGGATTCCAAGTCATAAACCCTAACCATACTTCTCTCATCTGTGTCTGCCCACTCACCAGATCCTCAAAGTGTTCCTCCCAATCACCTCTGGCTCCTTACCACTGCATCCTCAGGCACAAAATCCACCACCCATCAGGCTCTTTCAGAGTCCTGACTGTCCCTTCTGAGGGGATAGTCTCCTTTCTGTGCCTTCCTGTTTCTTCTGAGCACTCCTGGTTGTCTGTGTTCATCCTGTCACTCCCCATTGCAGTTCTGCATCTTCTGAGGAGAATGGATTTCCCAAGGATTATGGGATGTGGAAAATAGACCCTGTTCCCATGTGGCCCACTTTCAAAATGGCACCCTTGTGAAAGGAAGACAATGGGATAATCAAAAAGCAACTTTGAATGAACTTCCTGAATTTCATGGACATCTTCCACATTTAGACGTCTCTTAAAATCTATTAATAGTGTGTTTTAAAAGTTTAAAGGGCAGCCTTTGCTTTTTTTAGTGACATATAATGTAATTTCTTTTAATCAATAGCACCTTGGATTTGATGAAATTTAGTGAATGCCTTCACCATGTTTTTCAAACACTCAGAAGATATTATGTAACTAGAGCAATCATCCTAAAATTCCTCTTTGTATATTTCGGCTCCTTCTGATTGAAATCCTCTTTCCCCAGGCCTGTCCAATATACTACTTTTCCTCAAATACTGTCCCTTTTTTCTCTGCTACAGCACACAAGCCTAGAGAAGATGACTTGTGAGAGAGGAGAAGGAACCACACTCAATCAGAGTTCGGTCTGGGGAGGGCAGAGGAAAGAGTAAAGCTTTCAACACTTCATAGGAGTCATTTATATTCTGTTACATTTACCAAGAAGAGTGTTTTGTAGCAAGACATCTAATATCCCTACAATTGTTTTGGCACTTACACTGATATAATTCACAAAGTTCATCATCATATCATTGATTCATTGCTCTGAGTTCCTGAAATAACATGGTACTATCAATATAATGAATGGTTTGCTTGTGCAAAGTACTGCGGAACACATAACTCTGGTTACGTCGTTGGTTGGTTGGGGAGGTCAGTTAGGGTGTTTCCCTTTAACTAAAATCTTCCTCAGAAACTGGACTCAATTTAAATTCTTGCCATGAAGGTCTTGAATTCCCTAAGAAAAACTATGAGCTTTTGGTCAGTATTTTTTGGGAAATGCTTACTCTGGTCTAATGAAATAAGTTAAAGTAGAGAAATGTATACCCATGTATGGCTCAGCAAATAAATGCCAAAAAACCCCCACGTTTACCACAGATGCATAACAAATACCTTAAATCCTCTTTTAATTCCACATGGCTGTGAGGCTTTGCCTCGGGGAATTTGTAATTTATGCCATCGAGGTAAACAGTAAGGTTTTCTTGGGTTTGTTTTCTTCCTTTAAAATATCTTATAAGTAGCAATGTGAAATTTGCTACTTCAACATTACTGCCATTATGATAAATAAGAACATATGTATCTTCTCTGTTTATTCGTGAACAAATTAAGCAGCATTATACTAAGATACACTAATATGGCTATTTGCTAAATTGTATTTTCATGAACATATCCTCCAAGATACCAAGAGAGGCCTTGCAAGTTACCTCCTAGGTTGAAATAGTGACCCCAAGTCCTAAAAAAATGCCCTTTTCCTTATATAGTCTCTTTTCTCAGCTTTTATTTCTGTCTTTAATCTTAGCTGTATACATTGAAATTGGAGGGATAATTGATCATTACATTAAGCTGGTATCTCCTGAGGTTAAACATATTTCAAGAACTGTGATTATCGGATAGTTTTGGATTTAATATTATCAGTGTCTTAGCAATGTAAACGATCAAATTTACTCTACAGCTGTGGCCATTTAAGCATGCAGATGCGTACTGTGTCGTCATTAGGCAGTCCGCTGTTTTGATAAATAGAAGGGTTCCTATTCCTTCAGTAAAAATCTACTACGTGCTTTTCTATATATACTAGAACTTTGTTACCGTACACATTCTATGTTACCATACACATTCTAGATAATTTCATCGAATCTATTTTTCTAGGTCATTAACTTTTTCGATATTTTAAATCTGTTATTTAACTATCCATTGACATTTTCATTTTCTTAACTAAAACTTTTATTTATTTCTTGTGTCATTTTTTCTTTTTTGAAATAAATTTGGTCATTTGATATGTGAATTGTTTTTCCTCATATTATAATACTTTATGTCTGTGCTATTGAATATTTATAATCTTTCTATTGCATTACATGGGGTTTTTGAGTTATAATTTTATTATTTCTTATGTGAGATCAGTTTTGTGTAACTGTGAGGCCTAGCTTGAATATTTTTCCCTTATGAAAAGTTTTTATTTGCTTCTGCTAATTAATTCTGAGAACTGTAAGGCTGGGACCACTTTTTAATATTAATTTCCAGCCCAAAGTTTTCTGTGACTCGCAGATAGTACACATTAGAACCCGAAACCTTTTCAGTAGCACATCTAAGACCACACATTCTCATGACAGACCACATGGTTTCTACCTAGAGAGCAAGTCAAGATACTCAAGTATCCCTGTTGTTTTTATCTGCTGGACAGGTGGGCAGCTTTTCTAGTCTACCTGCTCATTGAGGATGTAGCCTCAGAATCCTGGCTTTTTGTAGAAAGTCTAAATGTCAACTAGTCATCTCATCTAGAACCAAATCCTTACCTCCTATTCCCCATGGCCATTAAAATGCTAATTCCTTGGTTATCAAGACATGCCGCGTTTCCATTAAAACCTCTTTCTTAACTCATTTTGCTACTCCGTTTATGTTTTCATCCCAGAATATTATTTCCCTAATTTTATAAGCTTAAATCTGCATCTTAATAAATGTTTGTTATAATTTATTCAGAATTGCTCTTTGCTTTGTATTGGAGCTTCATCAAATTTTCCAGTATATCACATTATCATAAACAAATACATATTCTTTATTAAGAATGTTCTTGATTTAATTTCTTTATATTTAGTTCTCATAGTCTGGTATCATCATTAATCATCTCATCTCCTAAAACATCTTCTTTCTGGTTCTAAGAAATATGTATACTATTATTCTGTGGTGTGGAATTTTTTCCCAATTTTTCCCCCAGTTAATCTCTGGTCTACTAAAAGTGTAGCATTCATGGAAATCATAGCTGCATCCATAGATGCAACAAAAACCGTTATTTTAATACACATAGAATGAAAATTGGCCTTATTCATTAACATACTACTATACATTAGAATGGTTAAAATTTTTAATGCTGCCTAATTTAAAACCTTTCACTTTCTTCATCTGAAATTTTTAAGAGCACACATAACACAACTTCTGGGTAATGATTCAATATGTCTCTTGACATTTTTTAGAAATGCCACTCGAATTATTAATGTTAAGTATATTGTTGCTGAAAGAAAGGTTAAGAATATGTTGAATATCAAGATGCTGGTGTTCTAAATAATATGACACAGGCTATTTTTCATAATTGCTGTTGAATCTAAATTGGTCAAATAATATATTCAGAGATTATTAGAAAATTATTTTCAGTTTCTGGCCATATTTCATGGCCATAACTATTACCACAGCTATTTGATTTAAGTTAGATGTACCAAGTTAAGGGTTATTTAGACTCAGATGTAAGAAGAACCCACTGAAATGCACCAAACGTGCCATGCTGTAAAACTAGTATTAGTAGCAAAGAGGAGGACAGAGTAGTGTAAGAGGAAGGTGAGAATGGATAACAGGTGGAAATTTAGTGAGCATATCTGTGTTAGAGTTTAATAATATTGGCAATAATTAACTAGCTGTCCTTGCACTGTACAGCCAAAGCCAATCAGAGAGTTACAATTTTGTAGTAGAGATCTAGCTCAGATTTCAGATTTTGAAAAGAATATGGAAATGAGTAACGAAGAGTGACATTACTTCTAGGTTGTGGTTATCACTGGCAAAGAAATCAAAGAAGTATGTAATAAAGGTCAAAACACAATGAACCAGGTACTTAGAGTTCAATCTGGGCAAGAACCTGACTGAATATTTTGGTGGACAATTTCCTGCTGTAAGATTATTTTTGTATTCCCTTGGTCAGGGACCAAACTGGTAACAAAAACTAAGACAAATCTGGATAGTTAGGTGGTTTCCAACAGAAGTGGAGAGAGGAAGGACAAAGGGCAGAGCTATATAGATAACAGATCAATGTCTTAGAAGAACTGTTGGAGGATTCACTTGGAGGAAGTTAATCAGACAAACTTCTGGGTTAGCAGGTTTTCATACTATTGTTGGATTTGCCCGTAATCATAATGGACATTTCAGTTCATGTCAGCTCCTTCAGTTTCCTTTCACTTACGGTTAGAAAAGGAAAGTTTTACTAATCTATTTTCATGATAATTGTGACATAGCATAAACTGTAGATGAATGTTTTTACAGAGTGAAATGTTCATTTGAAAATGACCATGGCTAGTTCTTAAATACTAGAGAACGATATAGTTAGGATATATTAGATAATATAGACTTAATAAATGGAATGTATTTTCATGAACAATTCCTGAATTTTTAAAATTAGTACCTATTTATAAAGGTGGGCTTTATGTTTTACATACTATTGTTATAAGAGGTCCATCTTTTTCTCAATATATTACACAATTTATGCTTTTCAGGATTCTTCCCCAATTATCTTTGCTACTTGTAATTGCTTTAAATTAATATATGAAGGTAAAGTTTTACAATGGAAACTCAGCTTGAAAAGTTATACCCAAAGCCTTTTAGAAAGCCTTCTATCTCACAGTGGTATGTAAACAATTATGTCATAGTTCATTTTCTGCTGTTATAAGAGCACACCACACACTAGGTAACTTGTGAAAAACAGAAGCTGATTTGGCTCTTGGTTCTAGAGGCTGGTAAGTCCAAGAGCACAGTGCTAGCATCTGCTTGGCATCTGGTGAGGGTCTTCTTACTGTTTCATAACATGGTAGAAGGGCAAGAAAGCAAGCAAAAGAGCAAGAGAGGAAAAGGAAGCCAAACTCTCATGATAACTAAGTCACTTCCTCAATAAAGGCATTAATTCATTCATCAAGATGGATTCCTCATGATCTAATCATCTCTTAATACCATTACAATAGCAATTAAATTACAAGATGAGTTTTGGCATAGACATAAAATCATAGCAAATTAATAATCAAATTTTAAAAGAAATGAAGGTATCGGCTCTACATCAATTTGAATAACAGTTTTTTTGCATTGTGTCAGTCTCAATGGGAAACAGAAATCTCCTTATCTGCACAAACCATTGTTTCACTCTTTTTTCCTTTTTTTCATTAATTGTGAGTTAAAATTAGCTTATGAATTTTAATAATAATCTAGAAAGATATTGCCATTTATATTAATAGTCAGGAGCTAATTTTTTAATTAAAATGTTTCTTGCTAGGAGAGGCAGATCTGTGAATTCTTCAAAACTTGGGCATGGAAATCCCCTGAATTTTCTTTTGACTTGGTCTGCACATGGCAAGCGTCAAAAAAAAAACACTGCCTGCTAGGCTGCCAGCTAGCCTTTTTCCCGTCCATTCAAATATATTACTGTTCTGTCTTGGCAAGTGACTTTGTGATTCACGCTAAGAACATTTAGACCTAAAAAAACCCACTTTCTTTATGATATGTGATTTCAATGTCACATACTCCATATCTTATACCAAATATTAACTATTTTCACATTTGCTAGCGATTATAGATCTCTAGGAAATGTCAAATCAAGTGTCTCACATGGTATTGCTATTTAGTTTTGTAGCATATTATTTGCTGGTTTCATGATCAAAAGACAATAATACATGATTGTATTGTTCTTCCTAATTATATTTTTATGAAAGAAATGCATGTCACTGGCCATGGCCATGTAACTTGCAATGCCTCCATGCCGGAGAATACTTCCTAACTTGACTGTCATCAGACTTTGCCATGACTTGCTTTGCCCGACTGCATATGACTGGAAGTAATGCAAGACACCCTTAGGACTTTATTTGGGAGCGAGGAGGGACACCGTGGGCTTGGCCACTTATCTTTCTGTCCTTGATACTGATGGCTCTTTTAGCCCAGATCCAAATATAAAAAAGAACTCTGCAAAGCATCATGAAAGAATAGACTCTTCTACCTACCCCGTCCCCCAAAGGGTATTATTTTCTTTATTATCTTTAAGGGTAAAGGTACACGTTTTCTCAGGTCATTTGGAGGACACTAGGCTGAGTAAGGGGAGAATTAAGACGTATCTGGTGAACATTTTGCAGATTTTAAATAGAGAGATTTCGGCCTTTATCCTCTGTCCTCTTGTTTTGCTGTTTTAATGTTTGTGCTAGTAATTCTGCTATTAAATAATGCTAATCTAAAAACTTAGTCACAGTTCACAAAGTGTTTGTTGCATTTTTATTTTGTTTTCATGAGACAATTTGCTCTAATTTGAAGCCGATGTCCCAAATCAGTTTAAGAATCCAACTTTGTAAGACAAAAGATCAGCTTTTCCTACTTTATATCCCTGTGGAAGAACACTTCTAAAAGAATAAGGATTGAACTGTCTCTGAGCTTTAATATAAGCTACTGTGCTTCAACTGAATGGTTTGAGGCATAGTAAAGTAAGCTAATGAAAGGCTGCCACATGTTCAGTGTGTAAGTAATGGGTACATAAGAACATTCTGGTGAAGGGGAAGTTTATGTTGGGAGCAACACGTTTCTCTTCCCTTTGTGATTTGAATTCTATTTCAATTGTTTTGGAGAAAAGAAAAATGCCAGAAAGAATTCATGTGTTTAGCTTGGGAGACTGGTGTTTTAGAAACCTCAGGGCTGATTGGCAGAATACTTTTCTACTTCAAAAATGTCACATGCCCTTATGGAGTGTGTATCAAATGTACAAATTACCTTCCTCATCCTCTCTACCTCTAAGAAGGAAGGGGGAGGTAAGCAGAATCCAATGCAATCACATCTTCCTGGAACAGTCTATTTAGCAGATCTGGTAGAATCTTCCTCTGATGAGGTTTAAGGTTGACTGCTTAGAGATGTTTTAGTAACTTTTCAGCCTTCATAAAAATAAATAAAAGCCCTACTCACAAAGGAATGATATTTGAGAGTCATCTCTAAAATTAATAAGTACTACTTATTAATAAAATACAATAAGTACTACTCTTTAATAAAATGCAAACTATAAAAGTGAGACTTAACTGTTTGGAACCTTAGGATGAGAATACAGACCTTCTGTGAGAATGCTTGCAAAGTCTTTTTTTTGCTATTCCCAGCTTCACCCAGCATAACCTTATTACAGCGTGAAACTTCAAGAGGTGAGGAAGGAAAGAGCTACTTTCATTCTGACTTGCTGGGTTGTTGAGTGGAAACATTTTTATTCACCCTTGGTCCTAAAGTTTTTATGCACAGACACTGTAATTTATTAAGATTCTCCTTCTCTTTATGAATAACTTTCTTCTAGTAAACTTCCATCTATCCATGGGAAATTTAAGACATTTCTGCATGTAATTATTGGCAAAATCACACATATTAATGAACATATAAATAGTGGAGAACGTGACTTATAACCATCAAATTGACATTATCTATTTAGGGCTGATGAGTAACTATTAAAAACTTGAAGAAAGGTGTAATGATCATGTCTATCTCTCTGTATTACCAAAACCAAAACTTTTCATCTTTGAAAAGGATAAAGTTAACATTTTTCATTTTGCTATTCCAGATCCTCTACAATATGACCTCTCTTGCTTATGCTTCTTTCCCTTGCTACCTTTCTTTCTTGAATTTAGCAAATATTGCTCATGTAGCTAATAAATATAAAACACAGCTGGTCTGGGTGCAGTGGTGTTTACAACTAATTGATCACAACCAGTTACAGATTTCTTTGTTCCTTTTCCATTCCCACTGCTTCACTTGACTAACCTAAAAAATAAAAATAGAGAAATGAAACATATATATATCACACTACAGTTGTAATATAACAACAAACATAAAAAAGGAGAAGTCTTATAATTTATATTCTTGTGATGAGAAAAAATATATATACACACACATACATATATGAAAAACAGGCTTGCTTACTCAACTTATTCAGTTATCTCACATTTGTCAAATTATACATATTCGGCTTCACACCCATGCATCTCTCCTTCATGCTCCCTTGAAATGGCCTAAATATGTTCTACTCCTTCAAGCAACAGGTCAAATCTCACTTTCTCAGCTAAGATTTGCTTTTTCATCTCAATCATAGTGATCTCTTCCCCTTTTCCACAAAACTAAATTGTTTTTGGTATTACTCTGTTCTACCTTCCATCTTTGATGGATAGACTCTATCTTTATAAACGGAGTATGAATTACATACAAGAAAAAGTCCTATGTCTCCTTCTCTGTAACCCCAACTTTTGTCTTGCAATTTATCATAGTAGAAGATAATTTAACAACAAAAAGTAGAATCCAAGAGGGCAGAAAAGATGTCATGTAAAATTATGCTCCATCTTCTTTCATGTTTCCTTGGTAACAGAAATGTCTTGTCCACAGATTTTAATTTCCATTGTCATATCTGTGATGCTGTTTCACAGTGTTACTTACAGTTTTGTAAATTAGTGCTTATTCAACAAATCTAAAGTTTTAGCAATCTGTCACCAGGTGGTGACAAAGTCACAGTGGTACATAGTTTGAGCAATATGAAATGATAAATCATAAACACGTCTAATGCATAATAATGTTACACAATCTTATATACATGTAATTTCAGATTTTTCTTTAGTTACCTTCTGTTCTATATTCTGGAAATACACAAGAGATTCTAAACTCAGGTTTAAACACAGACTCTTTTCTATTCACAGATATCCACTTTTGTATATGTTTTTCCCTGGCTCACGGGAAGAGAAAGATACTGAACTCCAAGATTAAGGTTCACCATTCATATATGTGTCAGTTTCTCTGATTGCTCAGCTCTCAGGGAGACCTGAATGTGTCAAAAAGGTTGGCCTCCATTTTCCCTCTCAGTTAAAAATTACTGACAGTCACTTTCTTGGTTCTGGTTAAAACCAACCTTCCTGTCTTTCAATGTCAGGAGAAAAGACGCAGCAACAACCTTCATTCAAATTGTCTAACAGTTTTTTTAAACTCCACAGCTATAATTTAGCAATTAAAAGGATAAATTGGGTCTCTCATTCCAGGTGCTTTCTCTGATCATTTTTTCTTACTTTTTTGTACTTAACTCCCACGCTACCTTATATGTACCAATTAAATAGGGCTCCAGTCCCTGTCCTTTAAACATACTCCATATTTTTCAGACATGGTATCTTTGTCTTTCTTGCACATCTCATGCTTTTTCTCCTTGTCAAAATCAGAGCATCATTTTGGTACAGCCCAAAATTTACCATTACATAAAATCTTTCCTGAAGCCTGCTGCTGTTTGAGATTCTTTCCACTCCTAAACACTTGTATGTATTCACTCAGTTCTTTAGGACACTTGTATGCTGGCAAGTATTGTATTTATTTTCATAGATGTCTTCTGAAATCAAAGGTATCTTAGAGTATAGACAACATCTAATTATCTTGATGTTTCCTAGTAAAACTCACTGCATCTGGTTTCTTATTTCTCAAAGAAGACCCTCTTGAGTCAATATGAACATAATTTATTATGTCATATACAGTATGAGTTGGCATTTGAGTTGTGTTGGTTATAGCCACAAGATTTTTTTAAAGCAGAACTAAACATTAAAGAGAAATTAGAGAAGTATGTGTTATGCATATGTACACATATATGCACATATATAGTGTTAAACTGATTATGTTTAGATACAAGGATATGCATTATTGGGCAATAAATTTTACTTTTTTTGTTATCTCTGACACTAAACAAGAAAATACAGGGAGGAAAACTATCTTTCTTTTAGATTTTGGTCTAATTAGGACTTTATTAATGTTTTGGGGGAAGAATTTAGAATATATTGTGTCAATGACCATATTACATGAAGAAAGAGACATAAGAAGAAATTTGGCCGGAGGGGAAATTATGAAAGCACTGAGTGATTGACTTGAGGGAAACAGGAAAAAAATGAGTTCATATAAATCAATTACTAACTGAAGTTAATTATTAAGGGTAGACTCAAGAAACTTGAATGTTTATATAGAAAGCAAGTGGATTCAAGTGGAATGATCCCAAGAGAAAGCTACATAAATGGAGTGGGATAAATGTGCAATTTTACAGTAAAACATTTTAAATACAAAGAAATGAAAGGAGAAAAAAATGCCTATCCAGTTTTTAAAAAGTTTCTTTAATAAAAATGAGTACAAATCACACATAGAAAATGACTCGTTGCAGAATGAAGGGTGAGCCTCAGATCTGTAGGAGTCATCTCAGTGTGTTGACCTTGGTAGATTGAAGAACAAATATGGGATGCCAACAGGGCATTCCAGGCAGCACAAAAGGAGGCCAAGAGAACATAAGAGCCATAGCTTTGGCCGGGCGCGGTGGGTCAAGCCTGTAATCCCAGCACTTTGGGAGGCCGAGACGGGCGGATCACAAGGTCAGGAGATCGAGACCATCCTGGCTAACACGGTGAAACCCCGTCTCTACTAAAAAATACAAAAAACTAGCCGGGCGAGGTGGCGGGCGCCTGTAGTCCCAGCTACTCGGGAGGCTGAAGCAGGAGAATGGCGTGAACCCGGGAGGCGGAGCTTGCAGTGAGCTGAGATCCGGCCACTGCACTCCAGCCTGGGCGACAGAGCGCGACTCCATCTCAAAAAAGAAAAAAAAAAAAAGAAAGCCATAGCTTTAAGCTACTATTGTGCAAAAACTGCTTTAAAAAGACAAGAAACACGGCACTAGGAAAACAAAATCCTGGGCATGATTTGTGAAATGGCTAAAATTACATTCGTCTCCATTGTGAAAATTCTTCAAGGCTGCTGAAAACCAAAAAAATACATATGTCAAATACAAGGTTTTTAAATTAAGTTTTGTATTGCCCAAAAATGTATTTAAAATTTATTTTTGCAATTATATATTTACATTTGTATATTAGAACCAGACTAATCTTTGCTCCAGCCACAGCTCAGTCAATGCTTATTTTTGTGATTGTGGGCAAATGCCGAAACTTTTCCATTTTGATGTTTTTTGTTGGCAACATAGAAGCAATACTCTCTGCTTGGTGATGGTGAAGTTCTTGAAGAGTCAGTGAAGTGCATGAGGCAGCATTGTGTACGGATCTGGTCAAGAAATAAGCCTTCAATGAGCTCTATTTTACCTTATAGTGCTTTGCAATTAAAAGTTTTAACTCCTGCTTTTTATAGAGAGTTTTTAAGTATATAACTACGTGTTAATTTATTTTAATTTATTTTGTATTATACTTTAAATTCTGGGTTACAGGTACAGAATGTGCAGTTTTGTTACACACATGCCCATTAATTTGTTAAACAGGCTTCAGTCCAACTGATTTACTCCATGACTTGAGCTCAGCTCAAGCTGAGAGAACAGACCCCACGCAAATTTAAAGGCCTGGTTTCTTTAGCGATCTATGCCATTTCATGCAAATCCTTTTACTCACCTCTGCAACAGGACCTCTACACCTCTACACCACCTCCCAGCATTTCCACAAATTAGTCAAGAACTCAGACAGATTTTACTATTCAACAACAAGGTGTTTATTGTGTCAAGACAAAACCCATCTTCTAGAGTAGAAGGATCTAGGATACAAAGTCAACAAACCAAAGTGGAACAGAAAGAGATCAACAAGGAAAATGTTTGGCTTTCAGAGTCAATGTGTAAGATATTGTGCCACAATGAATTACTCATTCTTTAAAACCTATGGGATGTTTAAACTCTTCTGAAAGAAATAACACCATTATATAAAAGTTAAGTGCTTAAAGCTTCATCAGGTATTCCCACACATGTGCACCAATAAAACTGATGAAATATTCCACAGTGGCAAGTTTCTAGTAAGGCCCAATCAACTCACCCATTAAAATTACATTTGCTGAACCAAAACTTAGCAGCTGGGATGCCATCTTGTATATGCCTCAGTCATTCCATGAGCAATATTTACCTCTCTTTAGCTTCATTCATTCAAAATATTATTTTTTCCTATCTGACATATAGCAGATACTCTATAATTATATAAAATGAATAGGAACTAGGAGAGTTTGAGGAATCATTTTGAAATTTATGTGCTATTTCAGATATTTAAATAATTTGAATTCAAATAGATTTAATTCATTAAATTATTTTGGCATTCATTATTTGCAAGGCATCCTTACAGGTATCATGGGATATGCAGAGAAAATGATGAAATTCTTATAGTCACCAATGTAAAAATAATAAGAGTGTATCATAACTAGATAGGGTTTATCAAAGGATGAGTGGAAGGGTTTAATGTTAAGAGACTTCAGAAGTAAACTTATATAATCATATTGAAACAGGCAAATAAAACACAATTTGTTACTTTTTTTTTTTTTCAATGAGAACACATGGACACAGGGAGGGGAACAACACACACTGGGGCCTGTCAGGGGGTAGGAGGCAAGAGGAGGGAGAGCATTAGGACAAATACCTAATGCATGCAAGGCTTAAAACCTAGTGATGGGTTGATACGTGCAGCAAACCACCACGGCAAACCACCACATGACATGTATACCTATGTAACAAACCTACACATTCTGCACATGTATCAGAACTTAAAGTAAATTAAATCAATAAATATAAATTAATACTTTCTTTTCTTTTTCTTTTTTTTTTTGAGACAGAGTCTCACTCTGTCGCCCAGGTTGGAGTGCAGTGGTGCAATCTCAGCTTACTGCAATGTCTGCCTCCCAGTTCAAGCAGTTCTCCTGCCTCAGCCCCTCGAGTAGCTGGGATTAGAGTCGTGCACCACCATACCCAGCTAATTTTTGTATTTGTAATAGAGACGAGATTTCCTTATGTTGGCCAGACTGGTCTCAAACTCCTGACCTCAGGCGATCCACCCGCCTTGGCCTCCCAAGTGCCAGGATTACAGGCATGAGCCATTGCACCCAGCCTAACATTTCTTAACAAATACGAAATGGAAAGGAATCACATGAATAGGTCATGATCGCTACCCAAAATATACAACAAACATCCTGTTTATCAGTGAAACATAAAAGCATTCTTTTTAAAAACTGGGTAAGACTCCTGGCTAACACTGTGAAACCGCCTCTCTACTAAAAATACAAAAGATTAGCCAGGCATGGTGGCGGGCGCCTGTAGTCCCAGCTACTCGGGAGGCTGAGGCAGGAGAATGGCCTGAACCTGGGAGGCGGAGCTTGCAGTGAGCCAAGATCATGCCACTGCACTCCAGCCTGGGCGACAGAGCGGTATTCCGTCTCAAACAAACAAACAAACACAAAACTAGGTAAGACAAGGATGTCTGCTTTCACCACTGTTGAGAAGATAAAACCAAGAGTTCCAGGAGACCAAGACAGCTGGAGATTGCAAGTTCACAGAGAGGAAAGATCGCTGAAGGAGTTCTAGAGATCGACTGAGGGTCAGCCTCAAGTGTACTGCTAAGTACCAATCAGTGCGTGTGTTCAAGGAAACTATCTTAAGATGGAATAAGAACCACCTGAAAGTAGTAGTCTTTCACTAAAGAGCTTACCCAGAACAAAATACACAGGATATCAGGTATTATACTGTAAAATAGATTCAGTAGTAGGACAGAATTAGCCCTAAACTCACGTCTGCTAAGGTTCCTCTAACAAAGCTTAAAAGCAAGCATCAAAAGGGTGGCTATATATTTGGAAGTTTTCTCCCTCAATCTTCATGTTGCAATTTGACCCCAGTGTTGGTTGTGAAGTTCAATGGGAGGTGTTTGGGTCATGGGTGAATCTCTCATGAATAGATGAATGCCCTGCCTTAAGGGTGTGTAAATTCTCACTGTTAGTTCCCTTGAGGGCTGATTGTTAAAAAGAGTCTGACACTCCCTAACTACCTTGCTTACTCTCTCACCATGTGACCTCTGCACACACTTCCTCTCCTTCACTACTGTGAGTGGTAGCAGCCTGAGACCTTCACCAGGTGTGTATGCCAGTGCCATACTTCTTGTACGGTTTGCAGAATTGTGAGCCAAATAAACCTCTTTTCATTATTAATTACCCTGCCACAGGTATTCCTTCATAGTAACACAAAATAGACTAAGACGACTATCAAGCTGTTTCCAAGAAACTTGGTGGAATTACACAAAAAGTTCAAGAGTAGTTTTTTAAATATGAGATTATCCAGGACCCAATAATTTAAAAATACACAATGTATGTATGCCATCATTTCAAAAATCAATAAGCATGCAAAGAAGTAAAAAAAAACATGAGGCCGGGCGTGGTGGCTCAAGCCTGTAATCCCAGCACTTTGGGAGGCTGAGGCGGGCGGATCACGAGGTCAGGAGATCGAGACCATCCTGGCTAACATGGTGAAACCCCGTCTCTACTAAAAATACAAAAAATTAGCCGGGCGTGGTGGCGGGCGCCTGTAGTCCCAGCTACTCGGGAGGCTGAGGCAGGAGAATGGCATGAACCCGGGAGGCGGAGCTTGCAGTGAGCCGAGATCTCGCCATAGCACTCCAGCCTGGGTGACACAGCGAGACTCCGTCTCAAAAAAAAAAAAAAAAAAAAATGACACATAATGGAGAGAAAAATAATCAGAACTGAACCAGAACTTTAGTGGTCTAACATGTAATAAGCTTAGAAGTCACTCTAATACTCACAAAAAGAAAAACCTGAATAAAATAAAAATCAACAACCCTTATATTCAGCAGAAAACTAAAATCACTAGGGAAACTTTAGCCCACACATTGGAGACACAGGTAAATACAAAGATTTACTGACTCCTGGAGCAGAAGTCCAGGAACAAAGGCCACCACAAAAGCCAATACTGGATTCCTTTTACCTAGGAAATTATGTTCAGCTTTCCACAAAAAAGTACAGGGCATATTAAAGAGAAAAACAACGTGTAAAGGGACAAAGAAAGCATGAGAACCAGGCCGAGATATGACAGATATCTTGGCATTATCACACTGAGATTTTAAAGTAACTATATTCAGTGTGCTAAGGTGTACAATGGAAAAAGTAGACATTACATAAGAACATATGGGTAACATAATGAGATAAAGACTCAGTAAACAATTTAAGGAAAATTCTATAAAAACCATAACAACAGCAATAATGCCTTTGTTGGTCACATCAATGAACTGAAAAGAGTGAGAGAAAGAATGAATGAACTTGAAAGAAGTCAACAGGAATTTCATAACTGAAAGGCAAAGAGAAAAAAATAGATTTAATAAAACATACAAGAACTCTGAGACAATTCTGATTAAGTATATGTTGAATAGGAATACCAGAAAAAGAAGAAACAGAGTGAAAATGGAAGAAATATTTGAAGGAATAATGGCTGAAAGTTTTCTAATATTAATGACAAACACTACACTGCAACTGAAGACATTCAGAGATGACCACTCAGGATAAATGCCAAAAATACGTAACTGGGCATATTATCTTTAAATTTTGGACATCCAAAATAAAGAGAAAATCTTTAAGGAAGCCAAGTAGGGTGGGGAGTACTACCTATAGAAAACCAAGGATAAAAATTCCATTGGCTTTTTCGGAAACCATAAAGGCAAAAAGAGAATGCAGTGAAAATATTTAGTTTTACAGAAAAATCCAGCAACCTGAAATTTGGTATCTGGTGATTTCTTTGTGAACCAAACAAAAGTAAGAAATTTGTCACCAATAGACTTACTTTTCAAGAACTGTTAAAATAAATTATTTAGAGAAAAGGAGATCTTCTGAAACAAAGAAAAATTTAAAAATTGTCAACAATAGACTTACTTTTCTAGAACTATTAAAATTTTAGGGAGAAGAAAATAAGCTATGTTAGAAACTCAAATCTGCATAAAGAAAAAAGATCATTAGAGAAGGAATAAATGAAAGTAAGATAAAATATTTTATCCTTATTGAGCTAAAAGGTTTTTTCAAAATAATAACAGAAATAATGTATTCAGTGATTATAGCTTATGGACAAGTATTACTCATTAGCATCTTTTTCTTTTGGCTTGAATAGCTCCCTTTAGCATTTCTTTTAAGACAGGACTGATAGTGATAAACATCCTCAGCTCTTGTTTGTCTGAAATGTCTTTATCTCTCCATTTCTCAAGAACACTTCTGCTGAGTACAGTTTTTCTGGTTGGCAGTTTTCTCTTTAGCACTTTGAATATATTTCCCCGTTCTCTCCTGGGCTGTAAAGTTTCTGCTGAGAAGTCTGCTACTGGGTGCACTAGAATTCCTCTATGTTATTTGCTTCTTTTTTCTTTTTGCTTTCAAGACCCTTTCTTTGTCTTAGAATTTGGACAGTTTGATTATATAGTCATCCCTTGGTATCCATGATGGTCATTTCTAGTATGCTCCCTTGAATACCAAAATCTATGGATGCTCAAGTCCCTCATATAAAATTAGGTAATATCTGCATATAACCTGTGAACATTCCTCCCATATACATTAAATAATCTCAACATTACTTATAATACCTAATAAAATATAAATGTTATATAATTAGTTTTATACCAAGTTTTATATTTGTATTATTTCTGTAATAATTTATATTGGTGTTTTAAACAGTATTTTTAATCTGCAGTTGGTTGAATCAACAAAAGTGAAACCTGTGGATGTAGAAGTTGGACTGTAATATGTCTTAGAATAGTCTTATTTAGATTTAATCGAGTTGGAAACTTTCGGCCTTCCTCTACCTGGATATTTCTTTCTTTCTCTAGGTTTAGAAAGTTTTCTGCATTTTTTTTTTAGATAAGGTTTCTATCTTTTTATCCTTTTCTTCTCTTGATTTACCTGTGATGACTTGAACATTTGATTTTTGGGTACTTTCCCATAAGTCCTGAAAGTTTCTTCATTTCTCTTTATTCTTATTGTTTCTTTTTTTTCCTCTTCTGATGGTATATTTTCCAATAACGTCTCTGGGTTCACAGATTCTTCTGTTTGATGAATTCTGCTGTTGATGCTTTCTATTGCATTTTTTCTTTTGTTTATTTAGTTCCAGGATTTCTGTTCATCATTATTGTTGCTGTTGCTGTTGTAATGTTTCTGTTGAATTTCTCATTGTGTTCAGTTATTGTTTTCCTAATTCCTTTTAATTATTTCTCTGTATTTTGTTGAAGTACACAAATCTTTCTTAAAACAGTTATTTTGAGTTACTTTTCAGGCAGTTGATATATCTCCATCTCTTTAGAGCTGGTAAGTGGTGCATTATTTTATCTGTCTGGTGATGTCATATTTCCCTAATTGTCCTTGATCTTCATTGCCATGCATCAGTGCCTGTGCATTTGAAGAAGTAGGTATTTACTCCAGTCTTTATAGACTAGTTTTGTCTAGAAACACTTCAATGTTAAGCCTGTTTAGAGGGTCTGGGTAGGCCAGTGGGCCTGTTCCTTATGCCCAGCACCGTGGTGGCCATTACAGCACTAGGCCATTTGAACACTTTAAGCCTAGGATTACTTCAGTTGGCATGGTGCCAGGCTATAATCCCATAGCTCCTGAGGCCATCCCATCATTGTGATGAGGCATGCCCAAAGCCCCATATCCAATGACGTCCACCTGTTTGTTGAGATTTGTTCAGAGCCCAAGGCCACTGCAGACTGCAGATGGAGTCCACTTCATAGGGGCTGTGCTTTCCCACTTGGTGCCAAGGGAGGTTTGGAGACTCAATCCACAGATATCAGTTTAGAGTCAGGGGCCAAAGTAGTCTGCCTGGTGTAGCAGTGTTAGTGTCCAAGGCAAAGTATTATATTTATGTCCTTCTCTTTCTCCCAAGTGGATAGTATGTCTCTCTTCACTGGGCTGCTTGGTCTTGGGAGAGGAATGATAGGGGTAACATGAAACTGACCTTTCAACCCTCATCAACAAATCTTTTCTTATTATTATGTTGTAACCATGTATTGTAGCATTCTACTTGGTTTCTCTGGCTATTCTGAAGATGCTTTTATGCATGGATAGTTGTTCAAATTGAGGTTGAGGGATGATTGCTGCAGATTCCTAAATTGCCATCTCACTCTACTCTCCTCCAGTTCATGGGTAAGTAACATGAATGACAGTAATGGTATGAAAGAAAGGAGAGAACTTGGAAATACTCTGTCAAAAAAGTACTTGCAGTACCTATGACATGTATAGTAATTTCAAAGTGGGTTTATATTAGTTATAAATGTATATTGCTAACTCTAAGGTAGCCACTAAAGCTCTTTTTAAAGAAGCATAATTGATATGCTAGCAGGGGAGAATAAATGAAATCATATAAAATGCTCAAGTAAAATTATGAAAGGTAAGAAAAAGGTGAAAGACAAAAATTAGGAACAGAGAATAAGAGCAACAAAGAGAAAACAGTAACAAATATGGTACATATAAATCCAGCTATATCAATAAGTGCTTTAGATGTGAATAGTCTAAATCAACTAATTAAAAAACAAAAGCTATCAGAGTAGGTAAAAAAAAAAAAATACACAACTATATGTTGTCTACAAAAGACACACTTTAAATAAAAAGGAACCATTTGATTTTTTAAAAGGGATGGAGAAAGATACACCATGCTAACATTAATCAAAGGAAAGTTAGAGTAGCTATCTTAACTTTAGGCAAAGCCAACTTCAGAGCAAGGATAATTGCTTGTGAGGAAAACAGGGGCATTAAATCATGACAAAGGTTAAACTCTCCAAAACCTTAATGTATATGCATCTAATGGAGTGTCAAAATATGTAAGGCAAAAACTGATAGCACTGCAAGGAGAAACAGATAACCACTATTGTATTTGGAGCTTTCAATACCCCTTTGTCAGTAACTGACAAATGCAACAGACAGAAATTCAGTAAGGACAAAGTTGAACTCGACAGCACCGTAAATCAACTGGATATAATTGACATTTAGAGAATACTTCACCCAACAGCAGAGCAGAATACACATTCTTCTCAAGCTTCCATGGAATATTCACCAAAATAGCCTACATTCGGTGACACAAAACACATTTTAAGAAGTTAAAAAGAATAGAAATCATAAAAGTATTCTCCTAAACCATGATGCAATTAAGCTAGAAATAGATGCCTGAAAGACAGCTTAAAAATTCCAAAACATTTGCAGGTTAAACAACTTACTTTTAATTAACACATAGGTCAAATACATCTCGAGAGTAATTTTAAAATATTTTCAACTAAATGAAACTGAAAACATCAAGTTTGTATGATGCATCAAAAGCAATACTTAGGGGAATTATATAGCATTGAAGGCATGTATCAGAAGAAAGATCTAAAATCAATAATCTTATTTTGTACCTTAGGAAACCATAAGAAGAAAAAATTAAAACCAAATTTAATGTTAATCCTAATGCTTACTAAAGTAAGCAAAAAAAAGAAAAGATAAAAAAAGAGCAGAAATCAATAAAATTGAAAACAGGTAATGGACAAACTTAAAACTAACACTTTAGAAAAATCAATAAAATTGACAAACTTCTTGCTGGGAAAGAAAGGATAAAAGAGAGAAGACACAAACTACTAATTTCAAAATAAAAAGCAACTATCACTACAGATACAATGGACATTAACAAGATAGTTAAAAATATTAACAACTCTACGGCCATAATTTGACAACCTAGATAAAATGGACCAATTTGTCAAAAGACACAATCTGCCAAAACTCACACAAAATGAAACTGATAATCTGAACACATCCTTATCTATTTTAAAAATTGAATGAATAATTAATAATCTTCCAAAAAAGCACCAGTTTTAGATGGATTCACTGGATAATTCTATAGTACATTTAAGGAAGAGGTTTTATCAATCCTTTACAATATGTTACAGAAAATGGAGGCAGAGAAAATGTGTCCTAATTCCTTGTATAAGACTGACATTATCCTAATACCAAAACCAGATAATGTTATTAAAGAAAGGAAAACTGGAGATCAATTTCTCTCATAAACCTTTGCAAAATTTTCAATAACATATTATTAAATTAAATTCAACAATATATAAAAAGAATTATGCACCATGAGAGAGAGGAATTCATTCTAAGTACACAAAGGCAGTTCAACATTCAAAAATTAATTAATCATATCAACAGAAGGAAAAAGAAAAAGCATATGATTACATAAAAGATGCAGAAAATGCATTTGACAAAATTCACTCATTTATGATAAAACTTTTCAGTAAACTAGGAATGAAGAGTAACTTACTTAGTAAAGAACACCTACAAAAAGCCTATAGTTAACATCAAACTTAATGATGAGAAAGTAGATACTCTTCCACTAATACCAGGTACAAGGCAAGGATGTCCCTTCTCACCTATCCTAGTGAAAATTATGCTAGAAATTTCAGGTAATGTAATGAGAAAAGGATGTAAAAATTGTATATATTGAGAAAGAAGGATATAAATCTTTGCATACAGATAAAATGTCTACCTGAAGATCATGCCACTACACTCCAGACTGAGTGACAAGAGCGAGACTCTGTTTCATAAAAACAGAACAGAACAAAACAAAAATGTCTGCCTAAATAGAAAATCTCAAAGAATTGCAATAAAAACAAAAACACAAAAACAAAAAACTTGCTGGAAACAAAAAGCAATTCATCAACATTGCAGACTATGAGATTAAAATACAAGTCAATTCATTTTCTATATATCAGTAATAAAAATTGGATTTTAGAAATAGAAAAGCAGCGTCATTTACTTTAACACCAAAATTGAAATATTTGTGTACAAATCTAACAAAATATGTACAAGGCCTATATGAGGAAAACAACAAAACTCTCACAAAAGCAACCAAAGGGCTAAATACACAAATATGTCCATGGATAGGAAGACTTGATATTGATAATACATCACTTCTTTACCACTTAAGCTATAGATTCAATGCAACCCCAGTAAAATCTCTACAAGTTATTTTGTGGATTGACAAACTGATTCTAAAGTTTTTATGGAAAGCAGTTGTCCTAGAATAGTGAAGACAATATTGAAGAAAAAAGTCTGAAAACTGACACTACAATACTTTAAAACTTAATATATGCAATATTCAAGACAGAGTGGTATGGCAAAAGAAGAGACAAATATATTAATAAAACCAATACAGACCTGAACAAATATAGTCAACTTATCTTGAACAAAGAGGAAAAGACAATTTAATAAAGGATAGTATTTTCAACAGATAATGGAACAAATGGAACCCACGCAAAATACAGACTTTACACCTTTCACAAAAATTAATTCAAAATGGATCATAGATATAAATGAAAATGCAAAACAATAAAATGCCTAGAAGATAACAGGAAAAAATTTAGGTAACATTGTATTTGGAAATTATTTATTTGTAAAATAAAGTTATTAAATATATTTTGCTTATTTATATTAAACTTAAAGTTATTAAATATATTTTACTTATTTATATTAAACTTAATAAAATAGTTTTATAAATTTTTTTTTTTTTTGGAGACGGAGTCTCGCTCTGTCGCCTGGGCTGGAGTGCAGTGGCTGGATCTCAGCTCATCGCAAGCTCCGCCTCCCGGGTTTATGCCATTCTCCTGCCTCAGCCTCCCGAGTAGCTGGGACTACAGGCGCCCGCCACCTCACCCGGCTAGTTTTTTGTATTTTTTTAGTAGAGACAGGGTTTCACCGTGTTAGCCAGGATGGTCTCCATCTCCTGACCTCGTGATCCGCCCGTCTCGGGCTCCCAAAGTGCTGGGATTACAGGCTTGAGCCACCGCGCCCAGACTAGTTTTATAAATTAAGGAAGCCCTTTAACATTAACATTCAGTTCTCTATCATGAACTGAAAAATATTTCTAGGCTTGTTAAAGGAAATAAAAGTCATTACTTCTTATTTTAAATATTTATTTATGATGAATAATTACTGAAAAATATAACACAAAAATAAACTTCTACAATTATTTCTAATAATTACACATAAAACCTGTTGAGAGCCCCAAAATTTGTGTGTGTGTGTTTTTGTCTGTTTGTTTGTTTGTCTTCTTTTTTCTATTACTGTTCCAACTTCCTATATGGATTACTTCTCTTTTTTTTTAACTTTTAAGTTCAGGGGTACATGTACATGTTTGTTACATAGGTCAATTTGTGTCATGAGGGTTTGTTGTACAAATTATTTCATCACCCTGGTATTAAGGCTAGTAGTACCCATTAGTAATTTTTCCTGATCTTATCCCTCCTCCCAACATCCACCTTCCAATAGGTTCCCGTGTCTGTGATTCCCCTGTATGTGTCCATGTGTTCTCATTATTTAGCTCCCACTTTATAAGTGAGAACATGTGGGATCTGGTTTTCTTTTCCTGAGTTTGCTAAGGATAATGGCCTCCAGCTCCATCCATGTTCCTGCCAAGGACGTGATCTTACTTTTTTTTATGGCTGCACAGTATTCCATGAGGTATATGTAGTACATTTTCTTTATCCAGTCTACCGCTGATGAATATTTAGGTTGATTCCATGTCATTGCTATTGTAAATGGTGCTGCACTGAACGTGAGCATGCATGTGACTTTATGTTAGAACAATTTAAATTTCTTTGGGTATGTATCCAGTAATGGGATTGCTGGGTGGAATGGTAGTTCTGTTTTGAGGTCTTTGAGGAATCACCACACTGTTTTCCACAATGGTTAAACTATTTCTACTCCCGTCAACAGTGTATAAGCATTCCTTTTTCTCCGCAACCTTGCCAGCCTCTGTTATTTTTTCACTTTTTAGTAATAGCCATTCTGACTGGTGTGAGATGGTATCCCATTGTGTTTTTGATTTGTATTTCTCTGATGATCAGTGATATTGAGCTTTTTTTCCATATGCTTTTGGTCAAATATGTCTTTTTTTTTTAGAAAAGCGTCTGTTCATGTCCTTTGCCTACTTTTTCATTTTTTTCCTTATAAATTTGCTTAAGGTCCTTATAGTTGCTGGATATTAGACCTTTGTCAGATGCATATTTTACAACAATTTTCTCCCATTCTGTAGGTTGTCTGTTTACTCTGTTGATAATTCCTTTTGCTGTACAGAAGCTCTTTATTTAATTAGATCGCATTTGTGTGCCCTCGTTATGAAATCTTTGCCCATTCCTATGTCCATAATGGTATTGTCTAGTTTGTCTTCCATGCTTTTTATAAGGTTGGGCTTTGAGTTAATTTTTACATATGGTGTGAAGAAGGGGTCTAGATTCAATCTTCTGCCTATGGCTAGCCAGTTATCCCAGTACCATTTACTGAATAGGGTGTCCTTTCCCAGGCAATGACTTTTTAGATATAATAGTGAAAACATAATCCATGAATTAAAAAAATGAGAAGTTAAACCTTATTAGAATTTAAAAGTTCTACTATAGGAAAAAAAAAAGCTGTTAAGAGAATAAAAAGACAAATCACTTACTGAAAATCTTTGAAAAGCAAATATCTCTTAAAGGACTGGTATTCAAAATATCCAAAGAACTCATAAAATTCAACAATATGAAACCAAGTGACCCAACTGAAAAAATTTGCAAAACATCTGCCCAGACACTACTCCAGAGAAGATACACAGATGGCAAACACGCATTTGAAAAGATCCTCAATATATGTCATCATGAATACAAATTAATACAACAATAAAATATGACTACACACATATTAGAATGGTTAAAATCTAAAAGACAGACAATACCCAATGCTTGTGAAGATGTGAAGCAATAGAAGCTCATTCATCACTGGTGAGAATGCAGAATGATAAACCACATTGGAAGACATTTTGAAAGTTTCTTACAGTAAACGTGTTTTCCATACAATCCAGTCTCATGCTCATTGGTATTTGTCCAAATGAGTTGAGAACACAAGGATGCATACAAATGTTTATTGCAGCTTTATTCATAATTGCCAAAACCTGGAAGCAACCCAGGTCCTTCAGTTGGTAAATGGATAAACAAACTGTGGCCCGTCTAAACAATGTGATATTACTCAGTGTTGACAAGAAATGACTGCTCAGGCTATGAAAAGACGTGAAGGAAATAAGTGTATATCACTAAGTGAAACAAGCCAGTCTTAAAGGCTACTTATTGTATGATTCCAAAAATATAATATTCTACCCCAGTGAAAAAAAAAACCCCACAAAACTATAGAGACCTTAAATAGTTTAGTGGATGCCAGTGGTTTGAGGGGAGGGAGGGATCAATATCTGGAGCGCGATGGGTTTTTAGAATGATACAACTATTCCTATATGACACTCTAATGTGGATACTTTCCATTATACATTTGTTCAAACCCATAGAATGTACAACACAAAGTGAACCCTAATAGAATGTATAGACTAATAGGACTAATAACAGTGCATCAATATTTGCTCATCAATTGCATTAACATATCACAGTAATGCAAGATGTTAATAATAGCAGAATGTATGTGGGGGGAGTGGAGGTGTATGGAAAATCTCTGTACTTTCTGCTCAGTTTTCTATACATTTAAAATTTTTCAAAAATAGAGTTCTTGAATTTTTGTTGAGAAAATTGACCCAAAATATTATTGACAACACTTAGTAGACAAAAATATCGAAACAGGTTTTTGTAATCATATTTTGTATGTTCTGGAAGGTAGAGAAAGATTGATTGTGTTAAGTAGAAGCACAGACTTTATAAAAATAATTAACTATAACTGCTCTAGAAAAAATGCAATGCATGGGATGAACAAATATACTACATGGAATTAATAAGAAATTTAACGTTGGAAAATAAAAGGTTAGTGAACCGGAAGACAAAATAGAAAGACTATCCAAAATTAAACGGAACATAAACATTTTTTAAAAATGAATGAAGCATCACTTAGCTGTGGAACATCTTCACTGGCTACAATATATGTAAACTGAGTATCAAAAAAAATAAGGGAGAAAAAAATTGAATAAATGCCCACTAATTGTTTAAAAGTTTAATTAAAACTACCAATACACAGATCCAAGATGGTCAATAAGCCCTAAGCAAAGAAACATGAAGAAAACAATACCAAGGTTACGTTAATGAAATTGCTTAAAACAAGTTTTAAAGAAAAAATCATGAAAGCAGCCAATGAAGAAAGACATATTATGTACAAGTGATAAAAAGCAATATGGTGGTTTTTATTATGTTTCTATTAGGAACCAATGCAACCGGAATAGAATAAAATAACACCTTTACTGAACAACAACAAAAAAGCTGTCAACTTAAAATTTTCTATTCATGAAATTATTTTTCAATAATGAATTTGAAATAAAGGCTGTCAAACACACAAAAGCTGAAATTTTATAGTTATTAGGTTTGGACTGCAAAAAAAAGATACAGTAATTCCTTTAGCATAAGGAAAATAATACCTGATAGAAATATTATCCACATGAAGAAAGATTAATATGTCAGTAAACATTTTTATAATGATTCTCATTCTTAAAATAAGTGTAGAATAATTGTTCTAAAGGCAATAACAATATAGTTTATAATAAATGTCATAGTAGTTTGTATGACCAAAATGGCACAATGATCAAGAGATGAGAAATGTGCATTGTGTATAGTTCTTTTACTATACATAAAAGTAACCATCAAAAAATATAGCTAATAAACCAAGGAGATTAAATAAGATCATAAAAAGGAATAAAGGCACCAAAAGACTAGTGAAAAAATAACAAATAATAAAATAATAGACTTAAGCCAAACCATATTAAAAATAACATTAAATGTTGAAGGTCTAAATATTCCAGTTAAAAGGCAATGATCCTCAAACTGGATTTTTTTTAAGCAAGTCCCAACTATATACTGTCTACAAGAGATTTACCACAAATATAAAAACCAAATAACTTAATCAGAAAATGTATATATCAGAGAAAATACATTATTAGGGTGAAAGGAATTTTTCATGATTCAAAAATCAATTCAAGAGGCATAATGATCCTAAGTGTTTATGTATCTAATAATAGAAATTCAAACACATGAAGCACAAGCTGATAGAACTGACAGCACAAATAGACGAATTCTCAATTACCGTTTGTGTGACTACAATACCTCTTTCTCATTAACTGATTAAAGAAGAAGGAAAAAAAAAATCAGTAAGCATATAGAAGACCTGAACAACACTACCAGTCAACTAAATGGAATAAATATTTTTAGTACAGCTCACTCAACAACAGCAAAATATACATTCTTTTAAAGTTCTTTTAAAGAACTTTTGAAAGTAGGATATGTTCTGGGCCATCAATAAAGTCTCAATAAATTTAAAACAATTCAGCCCTATAAGTGTGCGCTATGACTACAATAAAATTAAATTCGAAACAAATAGCAGAAAAATATCTTGAAACTACTTAAATGTTTGAAAACTAGCATACTATTATATAACATATAGGTTAAAGAAGAAAATCAAAATGGAAAGTAAAATATGTTTTGAATAGCTATAAATTGAAAATACAGTATGTCAATATTTTGAGGATGAAGCTGAGGTAGTACTTGGAAATGTATATGGCAACATACTTACGCTAGAAAAGAAGAAAGATCTTAAATCAGTGGCTTAACTGTCCATCCTAAGAAACCATAAAAAGAAGAGCAAATTAAACCCTATATAAGTAGAATAAAAGGAAATAAATTCAGAAAAATAAATAGAAAACTAATACAAAAGTTAATGAAACCAACTATTATTTTTTGAGAAGATCAATAAAATTGATAAATGTCTAGTGAGATTTGTAGGATAAAAAGAAGGCACAAATTACCAGTCCCAGGAGTGAGAAAAGTAATATCCTTATTCATTGTACAAATATTAGTAAGGAAATATAATGAATAACTCTGTATCCATAAATTCAACAACTTAGATGAAGTGTACAAATTCCTTGAAAGACCCAAATTAGAAGAACTTTGTGTCTGTGAAACAAATGAAATTTATAGTTTAAAACCTTCCTACAAGAAGGACTCAGAACCAGGTGGCTTAATTGATTAATTCTATCAAGTATTAAATATTAGGCCAGGCGCAATGGCTCATACGTGTAATCCCAGCACTTTGGGAGGCTGAAGCCGGCGGATCACCCGAGGTCAGGAGTTTGAGACTAGCCTGGCCAGCACAGTGAAACCCCGTCTCTACTAAAAATACAAAAATCAGCCGGGAGTGGTGGCAGGCACTTGTAATCCCAGCTACTTGGGAGGCTGAGGCAGGAGAATTGCTGGAGCCAAGATTGTGCCACTGCACTCCAGCCTGGGTGATAGAGTGAGACTCCATCTCAAAAAAAAAAAAAAAAAAAAAAAAAATTAAATATTAAATATTAAAAGAGAAAATAATAGTTATTCTTCATCAACTCTTCAAGAAACTGAAAAAGAACACTTCCCAACTCATTCTGAGGCCAGCATTACCATGATACCAAAACCATATGAAGACATTTGAGAAAAATAAATGAACTAACCTACTTCATGACTTTCTTAAAATTTTAGCAAATTTAGCTACACACACACACACACGCACACACACAAATATAAAGGGCAACACACTTTGACTAAGTTTAGTTTATTCTGAGAATTCGGGTTGGCTCAACATTAAAATTCTATTGCTATAATTCACCATATCAAAAGTATAACAAAAATATGATCACTTTAATAAATGCAAAAAATAATTTGACTAAATTCAACGTTTATTAATGGTAGCAATTCTCAGAGGACATTGTTTCCTGACCTTTGTATCAAATTAGGCACCCCTGCTCTGTTTCCATAGCTTCCTATTATTTTCCATACCATAAGATTTCTCATACTTTTATTGTTCAATTGCATTTTTCATTCTTCTGATGTCTGGTAAAATTACTTATATATGACTGATACTCAGTTGATAAACTGTTAGTGCAGGTTTGGTTCTTGGCTAATTGGGAGATTCATTATCATATTAACATCATGAGAATTTATAATTGCTAATTGTTCATGGGTACTTTGATGTGCCAGGCAGAGTACTAAATGATTCCCATGCAAACATTTATTGTTTTACAACTACCACATAAGGCAGGTCATTTTATTAAAGTTCTAGTTTTGTTTTGTTTTATTTTTTGAGATGGAGTTTCACTCTTGTCACCCAGGCTGGAGTACAATGGCGCAGTCTCGGCTTGCTGCAACCTCCGCCTCCCAGGTTCAAGCGATTCTCCTGCTTCAACCTCCCAAGTGGGTGAGATTACAGGCACCCGCCACTACCCTCAGCTAATGTTTTTGTATTTTTAGTAGAGACAGGGTTTCATCATATTGGCCAGGCTGGTCTCAAACTCCTGACCTCATGCGATCCACCTGCCTTGGCCTCCCAAAATGCTGGGATTACAGGCATGAGTCACTGCACCTGTCCTAAAGCTCTAGTTTTACAGATGCGGAAATAAAGGCACAAAAATGATTGGCAATGAACGCAAGGTCACAGAGCTGGTAAATAATAGAGCTGTGGCTTGATCCCAGATAATGGTTCTAGAGCTCCTACTTTCAACCCCATCCTCACTGCCTCTCAGGCAGAATAAAGTGCTGATATGGGAAAGGTTACAGAGGAGAGAGGATGTGCTTACCCCTTGCCTTAAGTTTAAACTCCTATGTAAGTCAGTCACATGGCTGCTATGTATAAATAGAACATTAATTGGCTACTGTGTTTGCCCTCAGTAAGACCAGAGGAAGTACACAAATGCAGTGATTAAGCTAGCACACATGTTAACAGCTTTTTATCTGCTATAACTGGACTATGGGGCAGGCATTCCAAAGATGAATAAACCATAATCTCTTTCTTAAAAGATCTCACAATCAGTACAAAACCTGAAAAATTAAAAAAAAATTTCCACACTCTTTTATTCTTCCCGTATTATTTCTTTTCTTTTTTTTTTTATTTTCCTTTTTAAGAGTCAGGTTATCACTCTGTCACCCAGGCTAGAGTGCAGTAGCACAATCACAGCTCACTGCAGCCTCTAGCTCCTGGGCTTAAGCCATCCCCCCTGCCTCAGCCTCCTGAGTAGCTGGAACTGGAGGGGCACGCCACCATGCCTAGCTATGACCTTATTTCTGTTTTGAATTTGTAAACATTAAGATGACAATAAGAAAACTAGTGTTCTAGTTGTCATTTTTCCCAGTAAATAAAAACAAAGTTTGTTTTTCTTTTGGAATTTGTGATAATTGAAATTTTTCAATGTCAGAAAGATTTAAATTGATATAAATAAAGCACAGTCACTTACACGTAGATCTTGTGACAATCACATTATATCCCTGACCTTTTTTGAAAATGATACATCTATTCAGAATCCCACACATGTGCTAAAATCGACATTCCAAGCTCAGCTGTGTCACTTGTTTAGAGTCGTAGGATTCCATTTGCCAATAATTCCGCATAATATCCTGTAGACTAGTTAAATATCAGGTGACTTTTTCTACTATTGCCCTTTTAAAGACACTTGTATTTCAGAGAATATATTATAGACAACAGACCTAAGAAAATTACTTGGGGCACCAAAAATAAAAATATAGAAAACTTGTAATGTATTTCTTAAGTATTGTGAACACCAAAACACATTGAATACTTCCTCACATGAAGAGAATGGGGTTATGGGAGTCAAACCCCACACTGGTATGTTGTATTTCATTTCTGTCAAATGAATCAGTTGGGATGATGGTACTAATTTATTTGATCAGAGGCATGCCAATGCAGTGAGATTAAAAGGTGCCCTCATTGTCACTACACGACACAAAAATATCTGTATCTGTATGAATGCAGAATGACAAATGAGGTATTTTTAACAGTACAAACAACAGGACAGGCAAAATTACCTGAGATGCCCAAAATAAAGACATTTTTCTGGGGCTAAAAGGCCAGAGGCAGTATTTTTTTTTTTTTTTTTTTTTGAGTGTTGAATTATAATCGGAAGGAAGTGACTTCCTAGACACCACAAAGATCTTGATATGAATGAAAGTAGCTGTAGAGTTGCTGCTAGACACTGATTTCAGAGTTGGCAGAAGATCTTGCAAGAAAAGTGTATGACTTCTACTTGTAGGGGAGGGTCTAGCCAGCAGGCATCTAACTTTATTTTATGGTAGGGAAGGTTAGCAACCTAGAGCACTTAGCTAGTGGTTTCAGGGAAAGAAGAAGAATAGATTTAGGAAGAACAAAGGATGTGAAATCATATTAACATTCTGGCATAAAAAATATAGTTGGAAGTTCAAGGCTTTGATTTTAAACATGGACAGGTAATTTAGTGTTAGGAAAAAATATTCATCATGTAAACATGACTAAAAAGTGGAATTTATTTGACTGCACATATCTAAAGTAAAAAACATGCTGAAATTCACTTATGCCTAGTTTATGTAGAAGTTCACATTTTTTAAACGAAGTCTGTTTTATTACATGCACATTTTCCATGTCTGTGCCTATGTGTATACATTACATATATGATTACATAGTTAAAATCTAGCACCTTCCAGTTTCAAATCTAACATGTAGAGAGCTTGGAAGGCGTCACTCCCATCCTCATAACAAGAAAAAAGCTAAACTGAAAACCAACAACCCTCCTTAAATCCATTAAATAACTTAGGTTACAAGGCAGACCACCACCCCCAAATCTAGAAAGACAGGTGAACACAGAAATCACAGCTCTCTGGAAACAGAAGCCACTCGTAGACCTCAGTGAGAACATATTCAGGGTAACTGACTAATTCCTGGAGACTAAGCATGGACTTGCTTGAGAGATTAAAAATGTCTGGGGACCCAGCTTTAGGGAGGCCTCCACACTTTGATGACATTTACCTCCAGAAACCTACACAGGTTGTTGGATGAAGATGATGAAGATAGAAAAATCCTCTCACGCTTTCTGCAGTTGACAGGACTCTCAAGTCCAAAATCTATAGGGTGAGTATATGAAAACTCTATACTTCATATTCAGTTTTTCCAAAAACCCAAAACTGCTCTAAAAACCAAAGTCTATTAAATAAAAATAAAATAAAATGCAACAATACTGAATAGAACGTCAGGTCTGGCCTATTCATAGTCTTCTCTCCTGTAGACTCTGATGGTGAGTATCCTTATTGTCCCTGTTTCCAGAGGCAAGACAAGTCATCAAGACAAGATTTAAAGCTACAGGAATCACCAAAGTGCAGGAATTGAAAGGCAGCCTTACTTCCTCCTTGAGACTGGCAAGTCAAAGTGGCAGCCCTCTGTTGCTTACACTCTCCGTCTCAAATCAACAATAGTCACTCCACTGAAAAATTATTTTAATGCTAGGACTGTATTAGTCCATTTTTATGCCACTGATAAAGACATACCTAAGACTGGGTAATTTATAAAGAAAAAAAGGTTTAATGGACTCACAGTTCCATGTGGCTGGGGAGGTCTCACAATCATGGCAGAAGGTGAAAGGCACGTCTTACATGGTAGCAGACAAGAGAGAATGAGAGTCAAGCAAAAGGGGAAACCCCTTATCAAACCATCAGATCTCATGAGACTTATTCACTACCACAAGAACAGTATGGGGGAACTGCCCCCATGATTCAATTATCTGCCACCAGGTCCCTCCCACAACATGTGGGAATTATGGGAGCTACAGTTGAAGATGAGATTTGGGTAGGAACAGAGCCAAACCATATCAAGGACTAAATGTTTACAATTTGTTTTACACTGGCACTGTGATAATTGTTTCACATGTGTTATTTTGTTTGTTTTCTTTTAAAAATGTTATAGACTATAATGGACACATAGAAAAGTTTACAAATCCTATGTGTACACAGTTAGATAAGCCTTCACAAAATCAACATAATTCTGTCATCATCACCACATCAAGAAATAGAACATTACCAGCACCCAAATTCCCCTTTTTTTTGTCATTCTTGTCCCTAGTCCTCCAACTACTTATCATTACATAAAACTTCTAGGAAGATAGATTAGTCTTTTGGGACTTGGTTATGTTTTGTGAATCTCATATACATGGAATTTTATGTACTCTTTCATGTCAGGCTTTTTAAATCAATATTATGTTCATAAGTTTCATCAATGCTTTATGTGTGTATTTTATTCATTCTTATTACTTTAGAGTATTCTACAGTATAAATATACTACAATACATAATTTATTCTACTGTTGAAGGAAATTATAGCTATTTCCAGTTTAGGATTATTGCAATTAGTGTTATGAACATACTTTGTCCTTTGGGGAATACACATTTTGTGAATATATGTAAACATTTCTTGATATATACCTGGGACTAGAATCTGGAGTTATAGAATATGCATAGATTCAGCTTTAGTAAACACTTCTGAACTGCCTCCAAAGTACTTTCATCTGTTTATACTCCCAGTGGAAGTAAATGAGATGTCCAGTCATGGTATATCCTCTCAAAATTAGGCATTATCTGTCTTTTTCATTTTACACTATTAGTTAAGTAGTATGATATTTTATTTGACAAAGTTAAGTAGCGTTTTTAGATGCACCTTATACATTTGGATATCCTCTTTTGCCCACTTTCCTATTCAGTTGCCTTTTTTTCCTATGGAAATGTAGGGGGAAAAAACGGTGTGGAGTGTCTTTATTCTCATTTAACAGACAGGGAAAATTGAAGTTCTAAGAGGCTAAGGGAAGTCCACACCACCAAGCAAGGAAGCAGCTGAGAAAGTGATACTCTACCAAACAGCTCAATGCCTACCTTCAGGCTGGGCTGAGGGATCAGCTGCCAGAGAAACCTTGTGTGCTGAGCGCCCCTCATGGGACCAGGAGCTAGTAGATGGGAACCTCTATTGAGAAAAAGCAAAACCAAAACAAAAACAAGGGAAAAAACACCGCAAAGCCACGAAAACACATTCCCAATATTATTCTTCATCTTTCTGTTTTGTTTTTGTTTTGTTTTGTTTTCTTATTTGCGGCCCAGGACCTCACAACGAAAGAATAGCAGATGGTCCTTGACTTGGAAGCTTTTTAATACAAGAAGCACTATCTATCTCTCTGATTTTCTCAGGTACATTTTTCTTAGATTCCTGGCAGAGTTTAATTTAATGTTTATGAGAATGTTCACCCTCCTCTTGCTGCACAGACAGCTCGGTAGGGATGAAATTAAGCTCCTTTTCTGTTCAACAGTCTAGAGACCACTGTCCCAATGAGGTCACTCTGGTTTGGCTCTGCAGACTTCCTGCTATCAGGTTCACTGTGACCCTCCATGACCTTCCAACTTCTATTTTTCCAGGCAACCGAAGGATACACCTCCTCCCCACTCAGTCAGCCAGATATCACATGTTTTACTAATAAAACAGCTGATAGGCCCCAAGAGTTCTTTACATATCCTGGAAACCAGTCTTTGTTGAATACAGGTATTAAAATGTATGTCCTTCATCTTGCTCTATGGTTTGCCTATTCACACCTATAATCATATCTTTTGATGGACAGAGATATTTTATTTGAATATAGTTAAGTTTACTTATTTTCTTTTTCATTATGGTTATGTGCTTTTGTATTGTAACTTAAGAATACTGCCTACCACATGTCCTTGAAGGAGTTCTCTTATCTTTTTGTATAAAAGTTTTCAGAATTCCTCTGCAGTCTTAAAGTTCTTTTTGCCTAATTCTCCTTCCTTCCTGCTCTCCTTCCACAGGGGTAAGACCCATATCCCAGTCAGTCTGAAGGTTCTCCCAGCCTATTTCTGTTCCCTCTCCCTCTATCCTTAACAAACATATTTTTCAAATAAAGTTCTTATAAATCTAATACTGCCTTACGATTTGCTTTTCATGGGACCTAACCCAACACTTCTATTCTCTGGAAGAATTGGGTAAGTCTGGAATTACCATATTGACAGATGAAGTCAGTTATTCTTGAGATTCTCATTAAGGAAATATTTTCGCATAATAGATTCCATTTCTCTAATAGCTTTTGTAGTGTTCAGATTTTCAATTTCTTCCTCTTTCAAGTATGGAAAGTTGTATTTCCTGAGACAATGTTTTAAATTTATAAAAAGTTTCAAATTAATTGACATGAAGTTGTTTATAGCTTTATGTGTTTAATACCTGATGAAGTGATGCACAGTTTTTCATTCTTGTTTGCCCCTTTCTCCAGCCAGCAATAATCTGTGCATTCCCCTTGCCCATTGGTAATTATTGCAAGAGTGCTATAGAATTTTTTCTTAATATTTTTCAACAATTAACTTTTGATTTTGCTAATTTTCTGTATTATACATTTATTTTCTATTTCATTAACTTCTCCTTATATTTCCTTTCTTCTACTTTCATTGTTGTGAATTTGCAGTTCTCGTATCTAGCTTTATTTGTGCAGTAGAAACTTAGATCATTCATTTTTCAGACTTTCATTTTCTAACAATATTAGATTATGAATCCCCTTCTGAGTATTAATGTATTTTTTCCTATTCAATTAAAAATGTTTTTGAATTTCCCTTCTATTTTTTTCCTTAAATTGTGAGTTATTTAGAAGTATATTGCTTAATTTCCTAGAGATTAAGAATATCCTAATATTTACTTATACGTTCTTCTTTCTTTTGTTAATAATTTCCGACTCAGTTCCACTAAAGCTAGAGAATATAATCTGGAATTTTGTGGAATTTTTTTGTTTTGTTTTTGTTTTGTTTTGACATGGATTCTCACTCTGTCGCCTAGGCTGGAGTGCAGTGGTGCGATCTCAGCTCACTGCAAACTCTGCCTCCCGGGCTCAAGCGATTCTCCTGCCTCAGCCTTCCAAGTAGCTGGGATTACAGGCATGTGCCACCGCGCTTGGCCAATTTTTGTATTTTTAGTAGAGATGGGGTTTCACCATATTGCTCAGACTGGTCTCGAACTCCTGACCTCATGATCCACCTGCCTTGACCTCCCAAAGTGCTGGGATTACAGGTGTAAGCCACTGCTCCTAGCTGGAATTTTGTGTTTTTAATATTTGTTGAAGTTTGTTGTATGACCCAGCATATCATCCATTTTAGCAAAAATCCCGTATGCTGGAAATGGGTAAGTTCTCTATTGTTAGGTACAATGTTCCATAAACAGATATTTCATAATTATATTAATCTTTCATAATCAGATAAACTCTTTAGATTGTATTTATTAGATCTTCTCTCTTCCTTCTTCTGCTTTTCTCTTTGTTCTGTTAGCTATTGAAGGAGATATATTCAAATCTCCATAATCTGAAGCTTTGTTTGATTGTGAATTCATCTGTTTCTCCATTTAAAGCATCAAACTTTTGTTTAATATGTTTTGAAACAATGTTTTTGTGAATGTTGATTTTGAAATGTTAAATATATTCATTTATATATTTTTCTTTACATCTCGTAGGTTACTTTATTTTTATTATTTTTTTGGCGGGAACATCTGCTATATTTATAGTATTACTGCGATTTTATATCAGCTTTGTTTTGGTTAGCTTTGCATGGCATATCTATTTCTGTCCTTTTACTTCCAATATTTCTGTGTTTTGTATGCAATTTTTGTTTATTGTGAGAAACAAATAATTTGGTTTTGCTTTTTCAATCTAGTCTAAAAATATTGATCTTTTTCTTGAATAGTTTAGTTTATTTAATGTAATGATAGCATAGTTGAGTTTTATGTACTATCTTACTATAATTTTTAAAAACTTTGAACCAGTATGTAGACATGTGTTTCAATTTCTTTCCTTGCTGTTTGGGGACTAATGAAACTTTTAAAATTATTTTATTTTCCCTATGTTTATTACATATTTTTGGATCATTCTATTAGTGCTTTTTTGAGATTACATGTGTTCTTAATATATTACATTATAATTTTTTTCACTTTCTTATGAATATTAGAAGCTTAGAAAACTTCAACTTCATTTAATTCTTCCAGTTTCTTGCATTGCTTTTGTCAGGAAAATTTTATATAATTTTAAATTTCATATGAATTAACCATATTATTTTGTAAAGTCAAAATTAACTTATATTTTACTTGGATATTTGTCCTATCTATTACTGTTCCTTTTCTATAGTTTAGCCCAAATAACTACTATTAGTATTTCTTCAAGTGCAAGCACACCAGCGATGACATCTCTGAGAGTTTACTTGCTTTAAAACATCTTTATTTTACCTTTATTTTTGGAGACTATTTTTCTTTGGTGTAGATGTTTGAAAAATAATTTTCAGTTATTTTATTTCACTGTGTAAACTATATATATCCTCCTTCTTCTGGATTCTCATAATTTTCTTGGAAAGTCAGGAATTGTTCTATTTAAGGTAACTTTTTTATCCCTCTGGCTATTTTTAAGATTTTATTTCAGTCTTTGTTCTCATCAGTTTTACTAAAATATGCCTAAGGGTGGTTCTCCATTCTTCATTCACAGTTCACTATGCACTTAGTTTGAATATCTTCCATAACCTGTTTTTCTGTTTCCCAGTTTTGTGTTCCGGTGTGTGCTATGCAATTACGTCTGTCCATTACTTTCTTAATTTCTGATTTTGTACTTGTAAGGTCTAGGATTTCCATTTGATTTTTTAAAAATATTTAGATTCTCTTGGATAAGTCTAATCATTTGTTCTATTTTTCTATCTTTTCCTCTATTGTCTTTAACATATTAATAAGAGTTATTTTAAAATTCTTATTACTTCAATATTTGTATCACCTATTAGCTTTTTCCCATTCTTTGTTTCCTCCCCTTGGTTTTAAGCCCTATGGTATTGTTTCTTAATATCATAGATTAAAGATACCACAGATGTTTGTCCCACTGACGAAGGAAGTCTAATTAATTCCTTTATACTTGAATTCAGACTCACCCTAGTTATCTGCTTGACCAACAGAAGGTGGTGAAAGTGATATTCTGGACTTTCAAGATTAGGTCATAAGAAATATTTCAGCTTCCTCAATCTCTTCTAACACTTGTAAGCTAGCGATATTTTGTGAGGAATCCCAAGCAGCCCCCTGGAGAAGCCCATGTGTAGAGAAACAAAGACTCCCATCAAACTACTACCATTGAGTTCCCAAGCAACAACCAGCACTATTTGGTGTACATATGAGAGTCACCTTTGATGCACATCCTCCAGCCTAAGTGGATCTGCCCAAGCTGAAGCTGTGTGGTTACATTGCTCATACGGCAGATAATAGAAACAATACATGATTCTTGAATGATTTTTAACCACTAAGGTCTGGTGTAGTTCGCTACATAACAATAAATAACTGGAACATTTGGAATCCCTTATAGCTATTAAATATTGCGCATTATGTAAGAGGAAATATAGAGGCTCGTGGTAATGTTATATTTCACCGGAAAGGAGTCAATCTTTACCAGAGAATAGAGAAGAGGACTAGGTACATTTTTCAAGTGAAGGAATGGGCTGTGTTGAGATTAGCTTGTAGATTTATTAAACTGTTTTCTCTAGTTCAAACCTGTTTGTAAGGCACAGCCCTCTACAGTTCTTAACCTTCCATTCTACATAAATTTAGGCTTCTGAAAATGAGAAAGAAATGGTCTGTGTGTTGGTATTTTCAAGTGTCAGTCAAAAGTTCATCTGGGTTTACTAACTTATCAATGGCCTTGTTCCTTGGCCAAGCCTAGATTCCCAGTTGGTAGTCCACATCAAGAATCACAAAGTGCCTCCCAGAGAAAATCAGCTGTATACCCTTAGCTTGCTCTTCAGAGATTGATATGGTTTGGCTCTGAGTCCCCACCCAAATCTCATGTGGAATTGTAATCCCCAGTGTTGGGGAAGAGGCCTGGTGAGAGACAATTGGATCATGGGGGCAGATTGCTCATGAATGAGAACCACACCCCTTGGTACTGTATAGTGAGTGAGTTCTCACAAGATCTGGTTGCTCAGAAATGTATAGCACCTACCCACCCCCCGCCTCTTGCCTGCTTTCTCTTTGTCTTCAGCAATGATGAAAAGTTTCCTGAGGCCTCCCCAGAGGCAGAAGCCACTCTGCTTCCTGTACAGTCTACAGAACTATTAACCAACTAAACCTCTTTTTTAAAAAAATTACCTAGTCTCACGTATTCCTTTATAGCAATGCAAGAATGAACAAATACAGAGGTTCTCTCCACTCCATAGCTTTGTCCCCTTGCTGTGGTCAAAATGCCTGGGTCTTCCCTAAATTCATATGTTGAAATCTTCACCTGCCATGTGATAGTGCTGGGAAGTGGGGTCTTTGGGAGGTGATTAGTTCATGGGGATAGAGCCCTCATAAATAGAATTAGTGCCTATAAACAAGAGGCCCCGGAGAGACACCCTGTCCCATCCAACACATGATAACAGAGCTAGGAGGCACTGTCTGTGAACCAGGAAGCGAGCCCTCACCAGACACTGAATCTGCTGTGACCTTGGACTTCCTAGCCCCCAGAACTGTGAGAAATAAACTTCCATGGCTCATAAGCTTCCCAGTTTTTAGTATTTTGTTATAGCAGCCAGAACAGAATGAGACCATCCCTCTAGTCCTCATTACTTACACGGATTTCTGATGACTTTACTAGAGAATTATTGTCTTTCATCTGACTTTTCGAGTAGCTCTTAAGGGGATTGTTGTTTTACAAAATTCTACATCATAGCCAGAAGTAGACATTCTGTTAACCAATTTCAATCCTTATAGTAATTGGAGAGAAAGATACTGTCATTTTTACAATGATGGCTGAGAAAATATCCTCTGACAAACTACTTACCAACAGATGCACAGTAACTTGATCAAGTTTCTACAGAAAGTAGACAAGTCTCAATTCTAACTCATACCTGTCTTCAGAATCTGTGTTTTTAGGCAATAAGTTATATTTTTCTGGTATTTTATTCAGAGTATAAAATTCTAGCTAGGCATAAAGTATTTTTTACTAGCCAAAGGAAGCTTTTGGGGGATCTTGGAACTAAGAAATAAAAGGAAGTAAATTATATATGGTAAAAATCCCTCCTGGGTCTCTCATGATGCCTGGTGTTCATGACCCGGGTGTTCATGTCCCTGGTATTCATGATGCTGGTATTCAGGACCCTGGTGTTCATGATGCTGGTGTTCAGGACCCTGTGTTCATGTCCCTGGTGTTCACGACCCTGGTGTTCACGACCCTGGTGTTCATGTCCCTGGTGTCCATGACGCTGGTGTTCATGACGCTGGTGTTCATGTCCCTGGTGTTCACGACTCTGGT
>NC_045442.1:121145901-121190918 GCF_002776525.5 Piliocolobus tephrosceles | reverse complement strand
CTGGTGTTCAGGACCCTGGTGTTCATGACGCTGGTGTTCAGGACCCTGGTGTTCACGACTCTGGTGTTCATGACCTTGGTGTTCATATCTGATGTTACGCTGAGCATTTCTCACTGTTTCCTTTTGTAAACAAAAGGATCTTGTTGTGGTTTCTACATTTTTGTCAGAATTTCACAGATTAATGTGATTTTGTATGCCTTTTTAAAATCCCAAATACAAATGGGCTTTTTAATGTAACATACTTGGAATTCTTTAGGATGAGGTTTATCAAAATGAGTGCAGGTGTAAGGTATTTGAAATAGCTTTACTTAGATCAACCCATAGCCAGCTATTCTGTCTTTTTATGAGAAAAATACATTCTGTATTATAACCTCTCACTGTCAGTATTTGGAGGCCACATAATTTAAGAGGTATGTATATTTCTTATACTTGCAACGAAACCCATTGACATTATTTTGTGAATGCAAGTACACTAATGTAGGCACATATTAAGGACTATAATATTTGACTGTTTTCTGAAGTCAAAGGTAAAACATAGCATCTAAATTTAATACAAATATGCTATTACAAAGCTCATATACATCATCATTTTCATTTTAAAATGAGTTACTGCTGTGTGTAATGTAAAAATATATAAAACAATACTTTAGATATATATATGTATACACATATGCATATATATACACACGCATACACACACACACACATTAATGATTAGTCTGAAAAGTTGGTAGCTTTCTTTTTTCTAACGCAGGACTTCTAAGATTAGTTCTTCTTTGCCCAGACACTTTACATTTCTCTTCACTGATACTTGAAATTCTTTTGACAAGCATATATATTTTTTTTCATTTTACTGTTTCTGGGAAAACGGACCTTTAAAGGACTGTGTCACTGATTACATATATTTGCAATGTATTCCGAGTACATTCATGGTGTAAGTTGTAAATGGCAGATATCGAGTGAGGAACAGGATAGCATTCCAGGTATTCAGAAACTTACCTGTGCACCATGATGCATTTGTTGTCTCAGACATTTGTCTTCCTTCTGTGTTTGAGGTTGTAGGGGAAACAGAAGAGAATGCAGGGTATTCCACCCATTGCTCTAGTTACAAGAGACTGAATTATCCTTGTTTCAAAACGCCAATATCCAATATATTTAAGTATCATTTTTTCTAGTTGAGAGGTCAATTACAAAGCAATATATTCCCTCAGAAGAATTTAATTGAGAAATAGAATTGGATTAATCAAGGAGAAAAATTATCCAGGAGAAAAATCAAATGAGATTATCAAGACAAATTACTGAATAATAGATGCTAAACAAGGAGATGGTCATATGGGCATGGGTCAGAAATGTACATGTATCTCGTTTGAAGCTCTGTCAGCAAGAAATCAATAACTAAGTGGCAGATTAGGCTCTTTAGGGCAAGAATCTAAGGGCAGAACCAAGGATTTACCTAACAGAAAGAATTTGCTAAAATGACACATACATTTATTAATTAAAAAAGGAATCTAACGGAAAGTTTTTTCTCCCTTAAAAGTTATTTTAAAAGTCCACCTTTTTAGTATTGGCAACTACAGCTTTACCCATCCAGAGTGCTAGAATTTAGGTAATATAATATTCTTGTCTTAGTCCATTAGGGAAGTTATTAAAAAACACTATAGACTGAGTGGCTCATACACATTAGAGATTGATTTCTCAACGTTCTGGAGGCTGACAGTCTGAGATTAGGGTTCAGCACCATCGGGATCTAGTGATGGCCCTCTTTTGGGTTGTAGACTGCCAACCTTTCATTGTATCTTCACATGGTGGAAGGGGTGAGGGGTCTCTCATGATCCTCCCCCTACCTTTTCTTGTTTGTTTGTTTGAGATGGAGTCTCGCTCTGTCACCCAGGCTGGAGTGCAGTGGTGTGATCTTGGCTCACTGCAAGCTCTGCCTCCCGGGATGAACCCCTTTTATAAGGGTACTAATCCCATCACGAGGACCGCCCTTATTACCTAATCACCTCCCAAAGGCCTCACTTCCTAATATCATCACTTTGGAGGATTAGAATTATAATATATGAATTTTGTGGGACGTAAACATTCAGACTTCTTGGCATTTGTGAGTCTCTGTGATTGGATTCAGATTCTCCATTAGTCTTTATGGTGGTAGCTCTCCAGCGATGGTATCAGTTTCCATATCTCTCATTTATCCTCAAGCACTCTGTTAGGTCTGGTCTTACATCGCTCTTTTTGTTATAGGTACAAGCTTTAGAAAAGATTCTAATGATTTGTACAAGCAGAAATCCAGTTGTACTATAATCTAAATATCTTAACTTTGCCTAATACAGCCAAAATCCAACTTAGTTATAATGATGTCTCTTTTTCTTCTCTACATCCTAACAGAAATTTCTAACATTATATAGTTCTAATGCACAAGTTGATTGTAGTTAAATATTTCTATATCTTAGCACTGCTCTAATATTAAATGCTCTTTTAAGATACAGCCCTTAATTATCATTTAATTCTCTTCCAGACTTATGCTCAGTGCTTTGACAATAGCAGACTCACAATAAGTTCTCTAAATGAATAAACAACTCCATTATAGTTGCTCAGCACACCAGACATACCAGAACCTTCTATCTTATCATCAGAATGTTTATATACTGCCTTTGTGATGACTATGGAAAAGGCAAAAACAATGCCAAATTGGTTTAAGAAGCAAACACTTAATGAACCCTTCATGTATGTCCGGTACTGCACTTGGACTTAGGAAACCAAAATTAAATAGAAAATTGAAATTAGAATAAGGTATGATGAAGTAATTTTAAAAGATGACCATACTATTTCAGGCCAAAGTTACAACCCAAAAAGTTCCAAATACTCAATGTCTTTTTCCCCAGCGTTCTATAGATAACCCCGTCCAAAATGTATTAACAGATTTTTTTTCTCAGTACCATCACTGGGGAAGGAATTGAGTGTGTCTTATTACTTCCAGTGAGGAGGAGCTGTCCATGATGGAGAAGCTTTTGCTGTGCTTGTGCTGATAATAACGTATGGATATTGGAGCGGGAACAAAAACTGAAAAAGAAATGGGGGAGACAGTCTTTAGCTTCCAGAAATTGAGCAAGGTTGCCCTTCTTTATGTGTTTCAAAACTGATTACAAAAACTTTTTGTTTTCTATGTTATTATTTGATGTTTACTCCAGCCATTTTTTAATTGGATAAAAGCCATTTCCTCGCAGAGAAATGCTTAGTTAAGTAGCTTGAATAACATTCAAGTTCACGGTTGCTGACTCTGCTGCAATTTAAATAACTCTAGTGGTGTTACATTCCTTGTTTTCTAATGCTATTGTGATCTGCTGGAGATTCATATTTCATATCTGACTAAAAGTCAGATAGCCACGTGGTTTATTGAGATTGTTACAATATATGTTTTCACATTTAATATGATATGGAAGAATAAATATCACAAAAGATAAGGTTCCTAAGAACAAAATGAAATATTTGACTAGCTCTATAAGCTTACATCATTTGGAAAGATAGATATTTGGGGAATATTTACTGTTTGGAGAGGTCTTTTATGAGAAATTTAAAGGAAAACACTAAAACTTGAGAGGCATGCATGACGATGTAAGTCTAAAACTGAGTACGGACCTAAAAGAATGGTGTTAGGAAGGTTAGAAACCATACTAAGCACTGGGGAGAGGCCAGAGAAAGGATGACTTAAAGGAATAAGATCCCCAAATATTTAAATATCACCTCTGCCAAATCCCAAACTGGAGCTAAAACTCCATATCAGCGACGAGCCCTTCATTTCCTTTACCTACAGCTTACTTAATCGTCAATTTTTTCAAGGTTTAAAACGGGTTTTTTTCCCTCTTTTAAAAAATCATGCTGTACTGTCACCTAGCAGACATCTATCAGCAATGCAGCATCTGGTGCATTATAGTAATGAGAAATTCTCTCACAACTGACCCCGCCAGACTCATGTCTTCTCAACTAGCCCCCTTATTGCTTCCAAATGCATTTCTCTAAAACTCAAATTCAGTATATGCTTTGCTCTGTTTAAAAATACTGATAGCTTTTTCTCTTCCTTTTTGTCTTCTCCTTCACCTTCCCATTTGCCCACTGTTCTGTATTAGTCTGTTTTCACATTCCTGATAAAAATATACCCAAGACTGGGTAATTTATAAAGAAAGAGAGGTTTAACGGAATCACAGTTCCATGTGCCTGGGGAGGCCTCACAATCATGGTGGAAGGCGAAAGGCACGTCTTTCATGGCAACAAGAGTGAATGAGAACGAAGGGAAAGGGAAACGCCTTATCAAACCATCATATTTCATGAGACATATTCACTACCATGAGAACAGTATGGGGAAAACTACCCCCATGATTCAGTTATCTCCCAACAGGTCCTTCCCATGACGTGGGGATTATGGGAGCTATAATTCAGGGTGAGATTTATGTGGGTTCACAGCCAAACCATGTCACTTCCCTTTTTGAAAATTAACTCCAAACCCGTTGGGTGGAACCAGGCAAGCTGCGGAGAGCGCAATGAAGAGAGAATGTGAGAGGGCCCCAGGGCCCCACAGGGGTGTTGGAGGCTTGCAGGTGAGGACGGTGCTGACTCTGTAGGGCAGCTGGCTGCGGATGACAGAGCACAAGCGGGATCAGGCAGGTGACCATACAAGGGGTGAAAAGGGTGGGGGCCAGGGTAATGTGTGGGAGCCCAAGCTAAGTGAGAAGGCTATCTGTGTAGGGTTGGTGTGTGAGGCAGTCCTACACAAGGGTTGGAACAAGGTGAGAAAGGCTACCCTGTGGAAGGCTGTGCACAGCAGCATTGAAACCCAAGTGGGACATGGAGGCTTCTTTCCCCAGGGATTTCTGAGCCTAGGCAGGGTGAAGAGGGCTTTCAAGTTCAGGAGGAATGAAGGTGGACCATGCAGGGTGTAGGAGCCAGAGGAGGGTGCTGGTGGGATTGGTGGAGGCAAGCTTGATGGTGGCAAAAAATTGATACCTATAGATGGATTGAGTGTGTAAGTAAGGGAATGGGAATCATGTTTATTAGTGTCAGAGGAGAGAACTGTGAATAGACATAGGGTAGAAAAAGAAGCCCTGTGTTACTGAATTGGAGTTGGAGAGGGTGGTATGAACTCAATATATATGGGTAGATAAGAACAGATGGAAATGTGTGTGAGTATGTGTGTGTGTGTGCATATATGTATGTATGTGTGTATGTACACAGATATAGTCACACATATGCTCTCTAGCTCTGTCTATTGAAAAGGCCTGGGGGAAGAGATACCCCAGCAGCAATGCGAAGACCTAGTACTCAGGTCTTGGTTAATAAATAACATTGTCCTCTAAGAGGAACCAGATTGATTCCAGGGATGGGGCAGGGACATTGTGAGATGGTCTCAATATAACATATCTTGTTTCTAAGACCAAGAAGCTGTGTGCTCACAAAACGGTAGTAAGGCATAAAAGGGCACAGGGGCCTGCGTGAAGAGGTTCCCACTGGTCAACTATAGGACAGTTTGGGCATCTAAATTAATACTAATAATACATTATAACTCACTGAATAAGACTGCATAAAATAGGACTCCAGAAATGAGTTAAAATTCAATAAGGAATAGGAAATACACATCTACAAACATGCCTTCTTACAAAATAATTACTAACTGCATAGAAGTTGAAGAGTAACTTTACAGTAACAAAGCCTGGCAGATCCCACCTTACTAAAGGGATCAATATTAACATCAAGAGTTTGGGGACAAATCAAAACTTTGTGAACTGCTGGATAAGATGGAATGAGAAGAATCCACATATTAGGTGGATGCAAATGTAATTACAGTTTTGCCATCACTTTTTTTTTCTTTCTTTCTTTCTTTTTTTTTTTTTTTTTTTTTTTGAGACAGAGTCTCGCTCTGTCGCCTGGGCTGGAGTGCAGTGGTGTGATCTCAGCTCACTGCAACCTCCACTTCCGGGATTCAAGCAATTCTCCTGCCTCAGCCTCCTGAGTAGCTGGGACTACAGGTGCACCTAACCACATCCAGCTAATTTTTCTATTTTTAATAGGGACAGGGTTTCACCATGTTGGCCAGGATGATCTCGATCTCTTGACCTTGTGATCCGCCCACCTCGGCCTCCCAAAGTGCTGGGATTACAGGCGTGAGCCACTGTGCCTGCCCTGTGATCACTTTTAATGTCAAAAACCACAATTATTTTTGCACCAACCTAATATTAGTAACTTCAGTAAAATTCTTATCAAAGATGCATCACTGGACCATAATCATGAAGAGATGCCAGGAAGAACCAACTGAGGAGCATTCTGTATGGTAAGCAGCCTGTGCCCTTCGGAAGTGTTCAAGTCAAGGTAAAGAAGGAGAGTCTAGGGAACCAGACTAAAGGTGTTGGAAGGGAAACAGTAACTCAGTGCAGCAGGTGATACTAGACATGGTCCTTTTGCTCTGAAGGGCATTGGCAAAATTTAAATGGGGTTCGAGGATTGGTTGGTAGTAATGTATGAATGCTAATTTCCTGTTTTTTCTGGTGGCATGTGCAGGAGAATATCCTTGTTTGTAGGAAATGCAACTAAAGTATCCAGAAGTTTTCCCAAAAAGATGGTTTCAGTGAATCTAAATAAAGCATGTGTGTTAGACGCACATGCTGACCCAATTTATTTTTTTAAACTTACTTTAAACATGCACATCCTACTCTCAATCCCATATTGCATATCTTATACTGTCTCTTTGGCTTTGATCATGCAGTTTTACCTAACTTTCCTCAACTTTTTCACTTGGGAAACTTTTTGCTCGTTAAAAATCCAACTTGATAGTGACTACCATATGAAAACGGGACTCCACTGGTTATCTTGCATTGTTCTTTTCTTATACACTACATTCTCTTTCACAAAGTGGAAGTTAACCCTGAATTTGCATTGTAATAATTAGTGTATGTTTGTTTTCTCCTTTAGAATGTAAGTTTTCTTTTTTTATTATTGACATACTGTTAAATTTCCAGTGCGCACTACCTATAATATCAGATATATAGTATATACTAAAACATGTATGTTTACAAATGAATGTTCTGTGTCAACCTGAACTGTTTTGTTTGCCACTGCTATTAGCCCTTCAATCTGCAACAGTAACATTTTAATTAGGTGAGTGTGCAGATATGCTGCTGAACAAAATTGTAGGTATCAGTAAATGTTTAACATAGGTGATATTTTAAAACAATTTTTAATATCTTATGCTTGAAGATCATAAGGGAATCCACTGTCTCATCCCTTTACTTGCTGCCAACAGCTGCCATCTCCTAGCGTATCCCTCAGGTTTCTTTCACAATCACAAGTAAATCGAGAGATCTCAGCGTCCTTCTTGCCAGGCACCCTGGGATTGGCAAGCCCAGTGACTCTCAAACTTGCATATATATCAGAATCACCTGAAAACATATGATTTCTGGGCTTCAATCCTAGAACTTCTGATTTAGTAGATGTGGTGCAGGGGCCCCAGTTTTATATCTCTAACAAGTTCACGGTTGATCCAATGCCGCTGTCCTGGCACTCACCCTTTGAGGACCACCGATGTACATGTATTGTCTTGAGGTCAGCTAACTGTGACCGTGACTCATATTATTAATCCTCTCAGTCAGTGTGAAAAAGGGAAGATTTCACCAAAGTCAGTCCTTCTTTCCCAGGCAGTCATTTCCACTGGGGAAGCAGAGGTAATACACAACACACAAAGCCTCCACTTTGTTATCCCCAGATGGTTTTATCATACCTTGCTTTATTTAATCTCATCAATGACTTCCCAGCTCTTCCACCTCACTGGAGGCTGGTTACTTTCCCTGGCCTTTGAAGCCCAGCACTCTTCTCCAGAGCCCACTCTAGTGGAAACTGACCTTTCTTCCATGGACTCAGAATCTTAATATCCAGTGAGACTGTGGCATCCCAGGAATTACTCTCTAGTATTTCTATACAAATCTTGACTCCTTGAAGGCTCAAGGCCTCTCTACCTGTCCAGCTTCATCATCTATATACTGCCTCTCTGAAAACCTTGAATTGTCATATGTATCTTCACTGGTGTATAGCTATCACAGAGGCAGACTTCAACACCTAGACTTTTTGCTTTCTCCGCACTTGCATTAACAATTTCTACTCCCATCCAGTGATTCTAGAGAAGCTCTCCCCTACCTTATTTCAGATACTCTCTCCTAAATCAAAGCACTGCATCTCATCATCTCTGAAATCATGGAATCATGCATATCCTTCTCTGATAACAAGTTATCTTTCCATATCCTTCATTGCCACTTAGTATAAAACTCATTGATGCCTCTACCATCTTCCCCTAGAGAGGAATTAAAGGGCTTCTACCATCTTATAGACCTTCCCCCTTCCCCTTGTTCTTATCTTACTTTTTCTTCCCTCTGTGTATTAAATGCTAAATTCTCACACTTTTCTTGAGCTCATAACTTTTTCTTTTCCATCGTAAATTGACAGTATACCATATATTTATGGGATAGAAAGTGATATTACAATATATGTATACAATGTGAAATGATTAAATCAAGCTAACCAGCATTCTGCCATCTCATATACTTACCGTTTTAAAAGATACAATACACAATTATTAGCTATAGTCACCACACTGGACAGTGCAACTCAAAAAAGTTATTCGTCCTGTCTGACTAAAACTGTGCACCCTTTGACAGTATGTCTTCATGCCCTCGACTCCCCACACTCTGGTAACCTTCATTCTCCTCTCTGCTTCTATGGTTTTTATTGTTGTAGACTACATATAAAAGTGAGCGTATGTGGTATTTGTCTTTCTGTTCCTGGCATATTTCACTTAACATAATGTTCTCCAGGTTTATCCATGTTATCATAAGTGACAGAATTTCCTTTTTTTAAGCCTGAAGAGTATTATATTTTTCGTATACCAAATGCTCTTTATCTATTCATCTGTGTATGAACATTTAGGTTCGTTCCGTATCTTGGCTATTGTGAATAGTGCTGCAATGCTGTAATGAACGTGAGAATGAAGATATCTCTTTGATATACTAGTTTCAAATTCCTTGGATATATACCCACAGGTGGGACTGCAGCACCATACAGTAGTTTTATTTTTAGTTTCTTAAGGAACCTCCTTACAGTCAATTTTCCACAATAGCTATACTAATTTACATCCCCACCAAGACTGTACCAGGGTTCCCCTTTCTCCACATCCTCACTAATTTATCTTTCATCTCTCTTTTCATTTCTTTTCTTTTCTTTTTTTTTTTTTTTTTGAGATGGAGTTTTGCTCTTGTTGCCCAGGCCGGAGTCCAATGGTGTGATCTTGGCTCACCACAACCTCTGCCTCCTAGTTTCAAGCGATACTCCTGCCTCAGCCTCGCAAGTAGCTGGGATTACAAGCATGCCCCACCATGTCCAGCTAATCTTGTACTTTTAGTAGAGATGAGGTTTCTCCATGTTGGTCAGGCTGGTCTCAAGTTCCTGACCTCAGATAATCCACCTGCCTCGGCCTCGCAAAGTGCTGGGATTATAGGCATGAGTCACCCCGCCCAGCCTCTTTCATCTTTTTGACAATAGCCATTCTGACATGCATAGTGGTTTTCATTTGCATTTCCCTGATGATTACAGATCTAGAGCATAGATCTGTTGCTCTATGCTTCGACATTCATATGTCTTCTTTGGAGAAATGTCTATTCAGGTCCTTGGCCCATATATTAATTGGGTTATTTGAGTTTTTTATATATTTTAGACATTTGCTCCATCTCAGATATATGGTAGCAAATATTTTCCTCCAATCTGTGAGTTTTCATTTGACTCTGTTAATTGTTTCCTTTACTAGGCAGAAACATTTTAATTTTATGTAATCCAGTTTGTCTATTTTTCCTTTTTGTTGCCTGCAATTTTAGAGTAAACACCCTCCCCCACCAAAAATTGTCTTGCCAAATGTCATGTAGTTTTCTCGTGGGTTCTTCTAGTTGCTTTTGAGTTTTAGATCTTACATTTAAGTCTTTGATTTGTTTTGAGTTGAATTTTATATACTGCATGAGATAAGGGCTCAATTTTATTCTTCTGTAGGTAAGTACCAGTTTTCCTAGCACTCTTTATTGTCGACACTGGCTTTTTCCCGCTGTGTCTTCTTGCTACCTTTGTCAAAAATCAATTGGCCATACATTGGTGGACTTATTTCTGGACTCTCTATTGAGTTCCATTGGGCATTGTGTCTGTTTTTATGCCAGTAACATACTGTTTTAATAACTATATTTTTGAAATATAGGTAGTGGGATGCCTATAGCTTTGTGCTTTTTGCTAAAGATGCCCTTGGCTACTCGGGGGTTTTAGTGACTCTATATGAATTTTAGGATTGTTTTCGCTATTTCCATGAAAAATGACACAATGCAGTTTTGATAGAGATTGCATTGATTCTGTAGATTGCTTTGAATAGTATGGAAAATTATAACCGTATTAATTCTTCCAATCCATGAATATGACATATCCTTTCATTTATTCATGTTTTCTTTAATTTCTTGAACAAACATGTAATGTACCACATTAGCAAAAACGTGATATACAATAATAACAGCATGAAAGACAAAATTGCATCTCATTAGATGTAGAAGAAGCATTTGGCAAAATCTAACATCTTTTTATGAAAAAGAAAAACTGTCATCAAATCAGGTGTAGAAGGAATGTACTGCAATGCAATAAAGGCCATAAATAACAAGCTTCCAACTAATATTATATGTAATGCTGAAAAGCTGGAAACTTTTCCTCCAAGATGCTAAATAAGACAAGGATACCCACTCTTACCACTTCTATTCAACACAGTACTAAAAGCCCTTGTCAGAACAATTAGGCAAGAGAAAGCAACAAAAGAAGTCAAAATAGAAAAGCAAGAAGTGTGTTGGGCACAATGGCTCATGCCTGTAATCCCAGAGCTTTGGGAGGCCGAAGCAGATGGTTCACTTGAGCTCAGAAGTTCAAGACCAGTTTGGACAACATGGCAAAAACCCATCTCTACAAAAATACAAAAAAACCCACAAAAATTTGCTGGGCATGATGGCATGCACCTATATCCTCAGCTACTTGGAGGGCTGAGGTGGGAGGATTGCTTGAGCCTGGGATTGCATCACTACGCTGCAGCCTGGGTGAGCTGGGTGGCAAGAGAAACTGTCTCACAAAAAAAAAAGAAGAAAGAAGAAGGAAGAAGGAGGAGGAAGAAGGAGGAGGAAGAAGGAGGAAGAAGAAGGAGGAAGAAGGAAGAAGAAAGAAGAAGAAGAGAAATTGATCTTGGACTTCCCAGCCTTCAGAACTGTGAGATATAAATGTCAGGGGTTTAAATCTCCCAGTAGGTGATTTTTTTTTTCCAGCAACCAGAACTGATGAATACAGTCCTAATCTTACACTGTGGCCTCTATCTGGTCTCTACAGAAAGGTCCACAGTGCCCTGTGATGTCTTTCCACTCCGCATGGCTGCACCAGAACTGCAGTGGCACTCAGCATCATGTGGCCTCCAGTGTCTCCAGTCAGCTCCCAGGCCTGCTGCGGTTGATCATCCCTGGCCTCACAGAGTCTCACCATGTGCATGTCTTTGGTCACCAATGGGAAATCTACACTGAGGACACTGTCGCTCCTCTTCTGTGGAGCACCCTCTCTCAAGGGTCCTACCTCACACATTCTAACGTCGCTGACAGCCCACACTCTGTACCCACATAAATGCCTCCTCAGCTCAGGGAGGATGCCATGACCTTGATAGGCTCTGCCATCCTCTGCTGCAGTCAGGACAGCACCCCAGCCACAAAGCCAAGCCAAATGGGAGATGCACCTCACACAGTTTCCTTCCCCCCAGAATCACCATCCCACTCTACGGGAAAATTGTGACTTCGTATATCTTGTCCAGGCTGAGAGAAAGCCCAGTATCAGTTACTCCGTCAAATCTGGCTACAGAAATGGGACACTGGATTCTAACCTTGCTTTAGCTCCATTCCTGCTGGTGTCCATTTTTGTAAATTTCTCCTTTTTTAAAATTTTATTAGTTTAAGAGAAGAGAGATTCTGTACTGTTTTGTCTCTGCCATAGTCCACTAGATGACTCTAATTTATTGTTTTAATAAGAAACATTTATGGTATTTTATCAAGAGTATTATTTTCTATGCATTCATAGAAAATGGCATCAAAGGTGTATACAATTTCATTTCCAATTTATTTTGGTCAAAATCTATAGATATTGCTTGCCTTGATTTTTTAAAATTTAATTATGTATAAATGTTTGAGAAACCTGCCTCATTTTGTTTTCTTACATAGTACCTAGTTTTGATGCCTGGCTGTTTATAGGATTCTTTCTTTGCCACTTAACATTTGTTTTTAAAGAGTCTAAGCATATACGTCTGTATTAATTTTTTGGCAGATGATAAATCTTATTACCCTTCATATACCAATCTCCCTTTTACTTAGATAATACTGAATCCTTTAAATCTTTGACTATTGCTTTTTCTCAGATGTTTTTCTTTATATAGTTTAAACCCACGGCATATTTTTATATGCTGGTTCTTCAAGTTTTCTCCTTTATAACTATGAGTTCTCTGAGTGTTTTCCGTGCATTCTGATTCTGTGTTTAATGAGTGAGTCTTGTTTGTGACTATCTTCCACGTAGATCTTCATTCTACTATTGACCTTTTGATTTCATTAGGCATGCTTTCATCTCCTTCTTCATTTCAACCTGATGACTTTTCATGTCTATATTTTACCTATCGTTGGCTGCATAGTTCTAAGCAGTAGGGACCTTGCTTTATAAGAGAAGTGAAAATTTAAAGGCAATATAAATATAATAAATATAACAAAGTTAACAAAAATATACAGGTTATTATGCAGCAGACACAATACGGAGTAACTTGAAATAGAGAATGTCTCCCATTACAAGAAGTAGACCTGGCATTTAAACAGATGGAAGAAAAGTTCCAGCTGAAGTTGTTCAGCTGGAACAACTTTTGTTCCTTTTTGTTGCCTTGACAATTGGAGCTCCTAACACTTTAAGCATTGCAGTAGCCAAGCAATGATTATGATCAGGCAAATAGAAAAGGAAAATGTAAATAAAGTAGACAGTAATAAGTGACTGAACAGTAGTGTTGTCTAGAGCTCCTTCGGGATTTTTTTTTTTGTATGTGTCAACTTGGCTGAGCTACAGTCTCCAGTTATTTAATCAAACACTAATCTAGGTGTTGCTGCTGGTATAATTAAAACCCCTAATCAATTGACTTTAAGTGAGATTATCCAGGATACTCTAATTGTGCTTCAATCAGTTATATACCTTAAAAGCAAGGCTCAAGCTTTTCCAAGAAGAAAACATTCTGCGTGTGGACAGTAGCTCATACACATGGCCATGAGTTTCAGTCTGCACAGGTGTTCTCCTGATGGCATTCTCTGGATTTCAGATGCTCACAATTGTTCTGGAGGCAAATTTCTTGCTATAATATCTGTCTATGTGTGTCTCTGTCTCTTTTATATATGTGTGTGCATATTTGTGTGTGTATGTATATGCTATACTTTGTATACATTGTATATGTACATTTATTTTATATATATAAAATCAAGTTATGCACCTGTCAGAATATATATACATATATATGTGTATGTACTAATTTGTATCATATGTTTGTGTGTATGTATATACATATATATGTGTGTTTGGGTGTGTGTGTATATAAAATGCTGCTTCTCTGGCTGAACCTGTACTGATGTCTCTATCTTAAGAAAAGCTCTTGGGAGGAGGTGTTTGGTTAGGTTTTTGGCAGAAGGGATGGTTGTTCTGCAGATAGTTGAGATTATGAGGGAAAAATTAGGATTCATAATGAAAGAATTAAATTATACCTGCCTGCTCAATATCTTCTTGAGGACAGTATTTAATATTTCACCCCCTAACTTTGACGAAGCCCATGTAAATAATATAGCAATTGCTGGATCTACACATTGGCCTGGCTGGTGTTACACGAAAAAATGTTCTACAGGGAATAGGGCACTTAGTGTTACAACACACTACTGCTTATTTAGATGATGACACACCACACAATGCAATGGCTTTCTTTTGACTACAGGAAAGATTTCCATTTGTGTTGCTATAAATAATACGGGAAATTGCAGTTGCTTGATAGATTTTCCCATGAGACATCTGTGCAATTATTTGACCCATTGATGCTAGTATATTTAGATTCATTAACCTAAAACGTAATTCATGAGGCATAGTAGAATGAGCTCTAGCTTCTATATTAATTGTCAAAATATGAGTTTGTATCATTAATTTTCAAAAGTTATGTAGAAATCCCCAGGGGTTCCATGAAGCCCACACTGTAGCCATATTTTGTGAGCAGTGAGTAGGGATCAAGTAGATCACTTCTATTTATGTAACTTGGAGGCTTGGGGTTAGACTTGAGTTTGAAGTCCAACTCTGCTGTTTATTACCGGGATGAACCAATTAGAAAACTATGTCACAGTATCATTATCTGCAAAAATGCACAAAATATTTTTATTATATTATTATTTAATTTATTTTTACCAAGGCTAGAGTGCAGTGGTGTGATCTCAGCTCACCGCAGCCTTGACCTCCCAGGCTCAAGTGATCCTCCTACCCCAGCCTCCTGAGTAGCTGGGACTACAGGCATGGCCCACTTTGCCCAGCTAATTCCTTTTTTTTTTTTTTTTTTTAAGAGAAGGGGTTTGTCCGTGTTCCCCAGGTTGGTCTCACAAACTCTTGGGTTTAGCCAACCAGCTGCCTTGGAATCCCAAAGTGCTGGGATTACAGGCATGAGCCACCACACCCGTCCACGAAATATTTTTCTAGATTCATGTACTATATAGATTAAACACAACAGCACAGGCAAAGTTTTAAAATAAGTGAAATATATTCCCTGTGTTATTTTATAGGACTTCTACAAACTTCTATTTGTAATTGAAAAAGCTGTCTTTCTGGTTCTAAAATGACATTCATCTATGTAGATCTTTTTTTTTTTTTTTGGAGACGGACTTTCACTCTTGTTGCTGATCTTAGCTCATTGAAACCTCTGCCTCCTGGGTTCAAGTGATTCTCCTGACTCAGCCTCCCAAGTAGCTGGGATTATGGTGTATGCCACCATGCCTAGCTAATTTTTGTATTTTTTAGTAGAGACAGGGTTTCACCATGTTGCCCGGGTTGGTGTCGAACTCCTGACCTAATGGGATCCACCCGCCTTGGCCTCCCAAAGTGCTGGGATTACAGGCGTGAGCCACTGCAACCGGCCCTATGTAGATCTCTACCATGTGGCAAATCTGTCCATTTTTCCTGTGTTTTGTCTTTTCCTGATAGTCCCTCAGTGGGTATTAGGATCACATACATACTATTTCAAAGTTACAGTTTTGCATCCAAGATCGCTTTAGGCTCTTCCAAACTCTTGAGAGAAGAGTAAAAGGAAGAGAGCAAGCCAGGAAATAGAGAGATAAATTAGTGACACAATAACAATAAATTTTTTTGTGGCCTCCATAAAGCAGAGAGAGCCCCACTTTTCTGTTGTTACCAGGGCCATGATGAATAATCTTTGGCCGTATTGTAGAAGATAAATAGAGGTCCCATTTCCTCTTGAGAACTGACTACGTAGGTTGACATCAGAGGGAGTTGCTGGATCTGCATGAGAGAGAATTTCCAAGCCTGTTTATTTTTAAGCTGTTTCTGCAAAGCGAAGGCGACGTGTCCATCAGAATAGCGAAGCATGCTGCGTTAAGGCAAGGCACAAAGTCGCCGCAGCTCACAGCAGCAAAATTTGCTCTCTTGCTCTTGCTCTTCTTTCCATAGGTTCTAGGACAAGGAGATTCTACGTCGTGGCTCCCAGTCATTCTCCTTATGAACAAATGCAGGCACAATCTCCAAAGTAGAAGAGAAAGAAAGAGACTTAACTCACCAGCTCCCACATTTCATGGTGCATATGACTCACAGAACGCTTAATCTCAAGGAATCAGGGAAGGGCAACCACGTGTGTCCAGGAGCCACTGAATACTGTGGGCAACTGTAACACAATGGTAACTGTATGTGTATCTAGACACAGAAAAGAGGTTAGTAAAAAATGTTATAAAAGATAAAAAATGGTACACCTGTACACAGCACCCACTATGAATGGAGCTTGCAGGACTGGAAGTTGCCCTGCGTGAGTCAGTGGGTGAGTGAATCGGTACGCCTAAGGCATTCCCATATACTACTGTAGACTTTATAAACACTGTATGCTTAGGTTACACTACATTTATTTTAAAAACATTTTTTCCTTTAATAATAAATTCACCTTAGCTTAATATAGCTTTTTAAATATGTATATTTCAGTATCTTTAGGGGAATAAGTGGTTTTTAGTTACCTGAATGAATTGTATAGAACTTTTATTGTATCCATAACCTGAATTGTGTACATTGTACCCAATAGGCAATTTGTCATCCCTTACCTCCCTCCCCACTTCCCCTCCTGAGTCTCTGCAGCCCATTATATTACTCTGTATTCGCCTGTGTACACATGGCTTAGTTCCCTCTTATAAATGAAAATATATTATATTTGGTTTTCTATTCCTGAGTTACATCTCTTAGGATAATGGCCTCCAGTTACATCCAAGTTGCTGCAAAAGATATTATTTCATTCTTTTTTATGACTGAGTAGTATTCCATACGTGGTATGCTATGAATACACCACATTTTCTTTGTCTGCTTATTGGATGATGGGTACTTAGGTTGATTCCATATCTTTGCAATTGTGAATTGTGCTTCAATAAATATATGTATGCAGGTGTCTTTTTAATGCAATTACTTCTTTTCCTTAGGCAGATACCCAGTAGTAGGATTGCTGGATCAAGTAGGTCTGCTTTTAGTTCTTTGAGAACTTTCTATACTGTTTTCCATAGTGTGATACACTACCACATTCTAATAGGGATAACACCAGGCAATAGGAATTTTCCAGTTCCATCATAATCTAATGAGGCCATCATTGTATATATACAGTCCATATATCATCGAATGATTGTATTTAACACTTTATTTTATCTCCGTGTGATAAAATATCACTTCCCTATTTCAATTGAAGGAATTTTTTTTTCATCCTGCAGTAATTTCTGAACACTGTGACTTACTTTTGGTTGGAGGGCTTGTGAATGAAATGTTTACATTTCATTAATTCCAGTTGAATGATTCTAACTATAATTCTTACCATTTTTGTTTCATGCTTGTGTACTATTCAGTTTCAAATCAAAACAGCAGATAGTACCTATGGAATGTAACAGAGAGAGAGTATACTGGATATTTGTTCTGCTGATAAAACAGAAAATTCCCCGTAATGTTTATCGTTCAGCACTCATTGACATGACAGTTCCGTTATTAAACATCAAAAATCAACAGTGTATTCTAATTGTAGGATATTTTATTGTTTGGACAGTGATAAAAATAATCTCAGCCAGTGGCTCACGCCTATAATCCCAGCACTTTGGGAGACCAAGGTGGGCAGATCACGAGGTCAGGAGATGGAGACCATCCTGGCTAACATGGTGAACCCCATCTCTACTAAAAATACAAAAATTAGCCGGGCGTGGTGGTGGTGGGCACCTGTAGTCCCAGCTACCTGGGAGGCTGAGGCTGGAGAATGGCGTGAACCCGGGAGGTGGAACTTGCAGTGAGCCGAGATCGTGCCACAGCACTCCAACCTGGGTGACAGAGCGAGACTCCATCTCAAACCAACCAACAAACAAAAAAACCAAAAAACAAACAAAAAATCTCACACTTTATGAATAATTTTACAAAAATGTGTAGGGGTCAACTCAATTGACAGGAATCCAATGTAGATAAGTTTTTCTGACATGTAGATTGTGGTTTTTTTTATAAATTATTTACAATATCATTGTGCAGAAAGCAGAAGAAAGTAAATCACAGTGTGTCCGGACTTGGTGGGGAATGAAGCTGCGGACCCTCGCAGTGAGTGTTAACAGTTTTTAAAGATGGTGTGTCCGGCATCTGTTCCTTCAGATGTGTTCAGAGTTTCTTCCTTCTGGTGGGTTCGTGGTCTCGCTGGCTTCAGGAGTGAAGCCACAGACCTTCACGCTGAGTTTTACAGCTCTTAAGGTAGCACATCTGGAGTTGTTTGTTCCTCCGGTCCGGAGGCGTTCATTCCTCCCAGTGGGTTCATGGTCTCACCCGCCATAGGAGTTAAGCTGCAGACCTTCCTGGTGAGTGTTACAGCTCACAAAGGCAGCATGGACCCAAAGAGTGAGCAGCAGCAATACTTATTGTAAAGACCGAAAGCCTAAATCTTCCACAGTCTGGAACGCAGCCCCAGCAGGTTGAGGCTGGCTGGGGCAGCCTGCTTTTATTCCCATATCCGGCCCCACCCACATCCTGCTGATTGGTCCATTTTGCAGAGAGCTGATTGGTCCATTTTACAGAGAGCTGATTGGTCTATTTTGACAGAGTGCTGATTGGTGCATTTACAATCCTTTAGCTAGACACAGGGTGTTAGACAGAAAAATTCTCCAAGTTCCCACTAGGTTATCTAGATACGGTGTACTGATTGGTGTATTTACAAACCTTGAGCTAGACACAGAGTATTGATTGGTGTATTTACAAACTCTGAGCTTGACACAGGGTGCTAGACAGAAAAGTTCTCCAAGTCCCCACTAGGTTAGCTAGATACAGAGTACTCATGGGTGTATTTATAAACCCTGAGCTAGACAGAGTGCTGATTGATGTATTTGCAAGCCCTTAGGGAGACATAAAGGTTCTCCAAATCCCCACTAGACCCAGGAGCCCAGCTGGCTTCACCTAGTGGATCCCGCACAGGGGCTGCAGGCGGAGCTGCCTGCTAGTCCCGGGCCACACGCCCGCAGTCCTTAGCCTTTGGGTGGCAGATGGGACTGCGTGCCAAGGCTCAGGGGGTGGCGCTTGTCGAGGAGGCTTGGGTTGCACAGAAGCCCATGGCCGCAGGGGAAGCTCGGGCATGGCGGGCTGCAGGTCCCAAGCCCTGCCCCGTGAGGAGGCAGCTGAGGCCCAGCAAGAATTCCAGCACAGCGCTGGCGGACTGGCACTGCTGGGGTACCCTGCGCACCCTCTGCAGCTTCTGGCCCGGGTGCTAAGCCCCTCACTGCCCGGGGCCAGCAGCTACCCGCCACTCCGAGTGTCAGGCCCTCCGAGCCCCCGCCCACCCGGAACTCTTGCGATGGCCCACAAGGGTGGTGCGCAGCCCGGGTTCCCGCCTACACCTCTCCCTCCACACCTCTCTGCAAGCAGAGGGAGGCGGCTCCTGCCTCGGCCAGCCCAGAGAGGGTCTCCCACAGTGCCTTGGCGGGCTGAAGGGCTCCTCAAGCGCCTTCAGAGTGGACTCCAAGGATGAGGAGGGACCGAGAAGGAGGGCTGCTAGCATGTTGTCACCTCTCAATAGTCTTGTTTGCATTAATATATACATTTGAAGTCATAACAAGATTATCTCCTCATGCCTGTTTAACTCTCTAGTCTATATGTTTATAGACTTTAAAAGAAAATTTAAATCTGATTAATTGAAGTATACATTTGTCTACAGAGAGTATAGCATCAGTGCCTGCATGGATTGTGATATAGTCTGGATATTTGTCCTTGCTCAAATCTCATGTTGAATTGTAATCCCCAATGTGGAGGTGGAGCCTAGTGAGTTATTTGGATCATGGGGGTGGAACCCTCATGGCCTAGTGCTGTCTTCATGATAGTGAGTTCTTGCCAGATCTGGTCATTTAAAAGTGTGTGGTACCAACCACCCCACTCTCACTCTCTCTTCCCTGCTCCCCCTTCACCTTCTACTAGGATTGGTAGGTTCTAGTGGCCTCCCTAGAGGCTGACAAGATGCCAGCATCATGCTTCCTGTAATGCCTGCAGAACTGTGAGTCAAATAAACCTCTTTTATTTATAATTAACCTAGTCATTAAAGATATTTTCTAGTCAAATAAAAGTACTTCTTATTTATAACTTTATACGATGATGGCCTCAAAGATGATAATGGAACTGGAAAATTCCTACTGCCTGGTGATGTCATACCCATTGGAATATTGTAGTGTATCACATTATTCATGTGTTTGTGGTGATGTTGGTGGGAACACAATGAATACACCGCCAGTTATATAAAAGCAAAGCACACACAATTATGTATAGTACATAATACTTGAGAATGATAACAAGTATTTAGTATTTTATAGTCAAATAAAGGTATTTCTTTACAGCAGTGCAAGAATGGACTAAAAGAGACCAAATGTGGTCTTCTTTCTCACAAAATCAAATATAAGCACAGTGTCAATTTTCTTAATCACCAACTAACACTGTGTGATGAGGGATGCTCAGAGAATGGTAGAGCATTAAATCCATCCCAGGTGAGAGAATTGAAACTAAGAGATAATGCCCTGATTTACCCACTGAGTTCATGGGTCTAGAAGGCTAACTGTATCATTTTGAAAATACTGATGCTGGAGTGGATTCCAATTGCAAACTCAGGAAAGTGATAATGCCTGATTGCCAGTAGTCTTTATTCTTCACTCCATTAATGAAATCTGTATTTCTAGAATGTCAGAAGAGTTGAACCCTACTTATATTTGCCAAATGCATTTTAATACATTAAAATAATTATATAGACTAGCATATTGTTTTTATGCTAATCTCTTCTTTCTTCATATTCACAAGTTACATTCATTCTCAAGCATATGAAAATCTGAATCATTGGTGCGTTTATTTCAAAATGAAACTTTCTTATGCGCTCAGGGTATGTGTACAAATCAGATCAGATCTCACATTTTGTTTTGAAACCAGCTCTATCTTTATGCTCTGCCAGCATTAGCAGTGAGTGGTTGCATAGTCTTTCAATGATGTGAAAGCAGCGTGGTGAGATTGAAGGAGTAGTGGTGACAAGATCAATTAGAAAGGCACCATTGCATCTTTGTTCTAGACACAATATATCTTCCAAAATAATCCCATACTGCAAAGGCATCACGAAGTCTTTGTCCACTTATTCAGAGAGGCAGCATGGCTCAGTGGTTTGAAATAACAGGCTTGAAGATCAAGGACTGTGAGTTCGAATGTTATATTTAAAAAGGAGAGCAAAAAATGTTGCTTGGGCTTTTTAGATACCTTTAAAATGCTTCTTTAATATTGGGTTCCATTTATTCTTTCCTTTTTTGTTATTGCTCAGGTGGCATTTATCATTGGGTCATGGATACAAAAGTAAAAGTCAGGGCTGTCCCAATGACTAAAAGACACCGTACGAGCATACAGAGATGGAATTTGCAGAAGCATTGGCCTCCTTCTTGTTTGATTAGCACCTGGAAGATTTTTAAAATAGTTGAAAAGTAAGTATTGGTTTAGTAGAAGGAACTGGATGCAATTAAGAAAGAAGGATCAGAAATTTGTGATAAAAACAGTGTACGAATGCAAAATTAAAACTGTTGGGCTGTTTAATTAATACTAATTTAAATTGGGGGGTTAGGGTCTTCCCCAAAGGAGATGTGTATTTTCCTCTGTATTTCTCTAAAATCTTTAGAATAAGTTATTTAAATATCAAATGCCTTTTTCAGATTATGTGCAAATTTTACAGTGTTTTACTGACTAATGTCTGTAATCATACATTATTTTTTCTTCTTCATGCTTGATGTGTTATTTTAACACTCTAAATTTCATCAAATTAATAGTGAAGAAACTACTCAGTAAATGCATAAATTGACATAGAGCTAATAAGTTCTCAGTAAAAATTAGGTTCTATGATTTCTGATGGATCAGATTTGTAATACTCTATTTATAAAACCAGGCCAAAGCACTTTCTGCCTCCAACAATTCCTACAGATAGTAGGTATCCTGCTGATATCCTACAGATAGTTGGAATTGTTTACAAAATCATAACATGTATCATGCAAGATATGAGACGGGTCAATGATAGGAGGAGGAGGGCTTTACTTCTCCAGCCCTCTGGCACATACACCAACCTTCACACCATGGTTCTGAGGGCCCAGCTCTAGTATGAGCTCAGGGAAGAGAAGAGTTGAGTTTTGAACTAATAATTACGTAGAAGTTTTAAAAGTGAATGGGACTGAAAGTGGTTATCCTTTAATGAAATGATTACACTTGCCTGTCTATTTCCCCACCAGACTGTTCATGCTTTATGTTGGGCACCATATTGTTACTGTAAATCCATGAGATCTTTCAAGACTTTCCAGCCTGTAAAAGGGGCAGAGAAGGGGGGAAAATGAGAGATTGTACCCCCTTCCTCTGGAGAGTGTTTGGAAATAAGTTGGAGGCTTTTAGTTTTCTTTTTGGTTGTCACAATGATTGGGGAATGCTCAAGGCTTTTGATTGGTGGGGACCAATTACTCTAAATGCCCTGCAAGGGAGTGCCTCACAGTGAAGAAATAAGTGGATGAATGAGTGAATGAATGATTTTTTTCCATTGTTTCTATAATAAATATAATCAAAATTTTTCTGATGATAGATAATGTGGTTTCCAGAACAAATAAAAAGATATTTTAAAGTCTTCAAAACTCAAATATTTAATATAAAAATATAAAAATAAAGCCTCTGGTAGAATTTATCTGTGAATGGGAGAAAATTTTTGTAATCTATCCATCTGACAAAGGGCTAATATCCAGAATCCACAAAGAACTTAAACAAATTTACAAGAAAAAACAAATAACCTCATTAAAAAGTGGGTGAAGGATATGAACAGATACTTCTCAAAAGAAGACATTTATGTAGCCAATAAACATGAAAAAAAGCTCATCGTCACTGGTTATTAGAGAAATGCAAATCAAAACCACAATGAGATACCATCTCATGCCAGTTAGAATGGCGATTATTAAAAAGTCAGGAAACAAATGATGCTGGAGAGGATGTAGAAAAATAGGAACACTTTTACACTGTTGGTGGGAGTGTAAGTTAGTTTGACCATTGTGGAAGACAGTGTGGCGATTTCTCAAGGATCTAGAACTAGAAATACCATTTCACCCAGCAATCCCATTACTGGGTATATTCCCAAAGGATTAAAAATCATTCTGCTATAAAGACACATGTACACATATGTTTATTGCGGCACAGATCACAATAGCAAAGACTTGGAACCAACTCAGTTGACCATCAATGATAGACTGGATAAAGAAAATGTGGCACATATACACCATGGGATACTATACAGACATAAAAAAGGATGAGTTCATGTCCTTTGTAGGGACATGAATGAAGCTGGAAACCATCATTTTCAGCAAACACAAGAACGGAAAACCAAATGTGTCTGGAGTTAGTTCTTTTCAGTGCGTTCTTGGTCTTGCTGACTTTAAGAATGAAGCCGCGGACCTTTGCGGTGAGTGTTACAGCTCTTAAAGATGGTGTGTACGGAGTTTGTTCCTTCCGATGTGTCTGGAGTTTCTTCCTTTCTCTGAGATATGGTGGACACCATTGAATACTTCATGGGCTTTTTCTTAATTCTCCTTAGTCCTTCTAGAACACAGGTCAACAGATGTTTGTGACTCCAGTCCCCATGATCTGAGTCGAGGTCCCAGTGGGGATCCATACTTGGAACGGCTTGCTGACCATTAGGAAATTTGACCCTTTCTTCGGCTGTCATTCTGTCATTTACTTGACTAAGATACCAGGTATCTCCAAACTCTCAGGCTGCAGCTAAAGCTGCAGTCTTTTCATTAAAGGCCAGGGTTTGACCTAATAGCATGACATCTCTCCAAGTGACATCAAAGGTTTTCCCTAGACCTGTAGGACATCTGTATATCTATCAGGACTATCTGAAAACTTCCCCAGGTTTGCCTTGATCTGCTTTAAATCAGAGAGGGAGAAGGGGACATGTACCTGGGTTGGGCCAAATTCCCCTCCCCCTACAGCTTGAAGGGCACACAACCAATAGCCAGGGGAGGGGGTTGTGGTCCCTTGGAGATTTCTTTGCTTGTTTCCTTCTGGGTGGGGAAGATTAGAGGAGGCTTATCATTAATAGGAAGGGGAGCTATAGGGAGGCTAGGATATGGATGTAAGCTGAGAAGTCCTCTTGTGGGCTGTAAATTGCAAGCTTTGCATAGTTGTGGATTCTCCTTCAATGAAAAGAAAACTTGTACATAAGGTATTTCACTTCATTTGCCTTCCCTCTTACAGAAAAGGTCAAGCTGCAAGATAGTATTGTAATTTATACTTCCCTCAGGTGGACATTTTTCCCCATCAGAGAGAGAATATTGGGACCAGGCCATAGTGCAGAAAAAATGAGCTGCCCCTTTTGCAGGGTTTGTGGGTCGAATTGGTCCCACTGGCTTAGGATGCATTTTAAGGGTGAGGTTGTTGATGCCTGAGAGTTTCCCATCTGAAAGAAAAAACCGCCTGCAGTTTTGGTTTGTTTGTTTCCCATCTCCTGCCCAAGAACCTGTAATGGTCCCTGGACCCTGCTGATCAGAATAGTTATGCTCACTGGCGCAGCAGCAGAAACCTCTGTTGCCCAGGAACCCTCAATGGTCCCTGGACCCTGCTGATCGGAATAGTTGCACTCACCAACACAGAGGCGGAAATACTAGTTTTCCTCCTAGACCACAAGGAGGACCTAGGAAGGTTGGATTTAGTGGTCCTTACCAACTCATTCTCGAAAACCTGCACCCTTGCCTCTTCTCCTAGACCACAAAGAGGACCGAGAAAAATCGGATTTAGTGGCCCTTACAGACACATTCTCAAAAACCTGTTAGAGTCCTAAGCATTCTCCTGTTAGTATTGGGACATTTCCACTGTCCTATAAAGATGTTATGCCCCAAAATGAAGTGGAGGGCCATACCCTGAGGGAGGCAAGAGATCTCCAAGGTTGGAAGAGTGACGCCTTTTGCCCTCACTTCTCATCATATGAATAGGAAGGATATCATTTCTGAGGCTTCCCATATCCTAGCTTCAGGCCTGCTAGTCTGAGGAGGGATCCTAAAATTCCAGATAGTCCCCCACCACAATGGGACTTTGGGCAAAAATTATGTCTTTCTGATTGATGAGCCCAGGTGCCTAAAGAAGGGAACAGAGTCCTGAGGTTTATACTAGAAATCATTCTTTAGGAGAATCTAGAAAAGCACCAGAGACAGCGAGTGGTTTTTAGAAGCAGGACTAGTGTCGGAGAATAGAGGCAGGAGGAAGTTTGTCTGACAGGCATTAGGATCCAGGAGGCAAGGGTCAGGATAGATAGGATAGATGGGTGAGTCTCACTGGGGCGATGTAACTTTGAGAGTTTTGCTCATAGCTATAGGGTCAACCAACTTTTTGTCGGGATCCCAGAGCTGAATGGCTTTCCTCTCTGTCCACCCTTGGCTCAGCCCAGAAGTACAGAAAAAGTGCAAGCTGGTTCCAGGCAAACTAATGCTCCTAACTCCAAAGAGTCAGGGGTTGTTATCCCTTTCTCAGAAAGCCTGACACCTGTGTCTTTAGTCTGGTGGCCGCACTAGTCACTTTTAACAGGCTGACAGGTGGCTGGTATTTAGCCCCTAAATTTTAAGGAAAAATAGGACAGAATAGCAAGTGAAAGGGGTCCAGTGGTACTCACTGCTTGGTGATGGTTCCTTTGTGGTCACCAAGATGTGTCCAAAGTTGGTTCCTTCCAGTGGGTTCCTTGTCTCATTGACTTCAAGAATGAAGCCACAGACCTTTGCAGTGAGTGTTACAGCTCTTAAAGGTGGCATGGACCCAAAGAGTGAGCAACAGCAAGATTTATTGTGAAGAGTGAAAGAACAGAGCTTCCACAGTGTGGAAGGGGACCTGAGCAAGTTGCCACTGCTGAGTAGGGTGGCCAGTTTTTATTCCCTTATTTGTCCCCACCCACATCCTGTTGATTGGTCCATTTTACAGGGTGCTAATTGGTGCGTTTACAATCCTTTAGCTAGACACAGAGCACTGATTGGTGCATTTTTACAGAGTGCTGATTGGTGCGTATTTACAGAGTGCTGATTGGTGCATTTACAATCCTTTAGATAGACACAGAGTGCTGATTGGTGCGTTTACAATCCTCTAGCTAGACAGAAAAGTTCTCCAAGTCCCCACTCGACCCAGGAAGTCCAGCTGGCTTCACCTCTCACAAACACTGCATGTTCTCACTCATAAGTGGGAGTTGAACAATGAGAACACGTGGACACAGGGAGGGGAACATCATGCACCAGGGCTTGTCAGCGGGTGGGGAGGATAGAGGAGGGATAGCATTAGGAAAAATACTTAATGTAGATGATGGGTTGATGGGTGGAACAACCACAATGGCACATGTATACCTATGTAACAAACCTGCATGCTCTGCACATGTACCCTAGAACTTAAAGTATAATAAAAAATAAAGCCACACGTGTATGTATCAAAAAGGTAATCTACTTTGCCATTTTCTGTAGTCCCATTTTAATGTAAATGTTTATTTGTTTACTGAAAGGCATCATTTTTAATCAACTAAAAATACAAAGTATCTCCTTTCACCATACCTCTGCAAGGATCTCCTCATAGTATCTCGCACACATATAATGTCCTTGGAATAAAACTCTGATCTAGTGTGCCCCTCCCTTTCCCATTTAACCTCTCTCTCTCTGTCACTTCCCCCCTTTCTGTGCTATCTTCAATAATCCCAAATCTAACACACATGTGTGGTTGCTATTAGGAGAGCGCAGATCCAAATAGAAGCATGCTCCGTATTTTATTTTTGTTGCACGACGTATTCAGCTTATTGCATCTGCATGATTGCTGGAGCCTCCGAGAATGCTAATTTTCCATCTTATTCTTCTTAGCAAAATGTGCTCAAGGAAGAATGTAGCTGCCCAAGCCATGAGAAAAATCAGAAAATAGAGTCGGGAAGCTGAGAGGGTTAAGGTCTCTGTAACAAAGTTGCTAGTATCTTCTGTGAAGTGTCAATGTCTTGGTATTTTTTTTTCACCAAAATTGTGCACGTATGTGACTCCAGCTTTCCTTACAAGGAGGGTTGTGACCCCCTGAGGGCCTCCGTCTGTCTGCCTGGAACATGTGATCTCATCGGTATGGCAGTTCACTGTGGCTAGAGCTCATTAGAGAATGTGCTGACATTGACTGCAGGCCCCCACATTCAATTCTTTTCTTGAGGCTCCTTGTCTTATACATTGAGGGAATCTGGGGTATAAAAAAAGAAAACAAAATCTCATGTGCTTTAAGAGACTCAGATACAAAAACATAAATCACCACAAGTGGCTCAGGGATAGGAGATGGCATGACTTCTGAAGCTGAACTTGAATAGAAGACAAGTCTATTTTAAACATTTCTTTGTTACAAAATATTCAATAGACCTTTCCCCTTGACCAGAAGCTACCATCTCCAACTCCAAATAAATAGGTAAGTATCTGGGTATTCTCAAAGTATGTCAAGTTAAAGTGTTTTTTGTTTTTTGTTTTTTTTTTTTTTTTTGTCAGAATCTGAAAATCCATATTTTTAGTCACATCTGATTCAAAGCATGACTAGAAATAGCATGAGTGCTGACATACTGGGACATTTTAATTCTTAAAACTTCCAGCTGGAAATTCAGCAAAAACTGTTCTCTTGGCACTTCCCAAGAAACGTTGCAGTTTCAGAGCAGAAGGTGAATCAGAATAAAGATTGGGGGATACACCACCACCACCACTAAAATGACAGTAACAAAAAACAGCTATTGAGATGTTTTACTATCAAAGGTTCAGCTTTTATTTTATTGTATTTTATTTTTTAAGTTGCAGCTGGAGAGCTGTCTCAGTTCCTGATCCTACAGATGGATAAAAACAGATTTTGAGAAAGGTGGAAACTTTCTTACTTCCCGGTTAGAAAAACCAGCACCAGAGGGAACATTTTCCATTATCCTAAAACCTTTAATTCCCTGCCCCTGTGTCCCTGGAAGGCCCTCACCAGTGCATTTGCATTGCCCCTTGGTGTGCAAACAGGCCTCCCCAAACACATTTCCTCTTCCCCCACAAAGTGTCCTGCTGGAGAAAGCACATTGACTTCCTCTACAGCTCACAAAAGCTCTCCTCCCAGCCTCCTTGACCCCTGGCTGTTCTCCTTGCTCTGACAATTACAGCCCATAGCTGGATTTTCTAAGGAGAATCCAGGTTTCCAATGCTCTGTTCTCCTTGTTCAAAACTGCATTTGTACGTGGTATATATAGCACAAGCCCTGATGGTTACTTTGTACGCTAGAATCCCAATCCCAGTATTTATTAGACCTAGCTCCTTGCCTCTTTTGGATGATTGAGAAACCTTCAAGTAGCATTGTACTCTGTAAGGTTGCCTTTGCAGTGTTGTCCTGTCTTTGCATTTGGAAGTAGATTTGAGCCTGACCTGTGTGTGTGTGTGTCTGTGTGTGTGTGAGTGCATGCCTGTGTGTGTGTCTGTGTGACTGTATGTGTGTGTGTCTATATGTAAGTAGGTGCATGTCTGTGTATGTGAGTAGGTGTGGGTGTGTGTGTGTGTGTATCATGAATGGGTGCAAGTCTGTGTGTGTCTGAGTGGGTGTCTGTGTATGTGTGTGTGTGTGTTTGTATGTGGTGACTAGGTGTGTGTCTGTGTCTATGGTGAATGGGTGCATGTCTGTGTGTGTATATGTATGTGAGTGGGTGGGTGAGTGTGTGTGTGTCTGTGTGTGTATGTAAGTGCATGTCTGTGTGTGTCTGTAAGTAGGTGCATGTGTGTGTGTATCATGAATGGGTGCAATTCGGTGTGTGTGTATTTGTTTATGTGTGGTGAACAGGTGCGTGTCTATGTGTGTGTGTATATGGTGAATGGGTGCATGTCTGTGTGTATATATATATGAGTGGGTGGGTGAGTGTGTGTGTGTGGTGAACAGGAGATGCTCGTGTGTATGTGTAAGTGGGTGGATGTCTGTGTATGCATGTATCTGTGAGTCGATGTCTGTGTGTGTGTGTGTGTGTGTGTGAATAATAGACGATTGTGTGTACGAGAGAGTGCATGTCTGTGTGTGTGTGTCTGTGTGTGTGTAGCAGGGAGTAAGGGAGCGTGGACTGGGGGTGAAACATGATAGAATATAATACATGGAGATGTCACAGGGGTTTTCTCTAAGATTATCTGGTGAAGTGAAATGTCACAGAGCTCCCGAAACAAATATACTTCTCCAGCCAAACACATCAATTGCTCAGTGAAGTCCTATTTTCTCAGTCTAGGGAAGGGGGAACATTTCCCAGCGGGGTAAATCGTAATGGATCACATGACGAGATAGCACAGTGGTTTCCTTAGGAGGAAATGCTCTGGAAAATTAACACTTTTCGGTGATACACAGAACACGACCCCCCATCCTTTGCCCTAGAAGGGAGAAGGCTCTCTGCAGGCAATACAGGCTGTGCGGGATCTCTAGCAACCATTCCTTTAATGTGGCCACGCCGCCGCTACCGTGGGCTCTGAGAGCGCAGGGCTAATTGTACGGTGTCAGATGGTAGGTGTGTCCGGGGTACGGTTTTAAGAGGCACATCAGTGCAGCTTTATACAGCATAATGGGCGCTGATTAGGCAGCCGTGTGGTGTGGCAGCAGCATGTGCGCCAAAGACTGTTAGCTGCCGGCGCTGGGGCCCACTTGAGTTGCAGAAACACACAATGGTGCCTGAGGAGATGGTGCTGCAGCTCCAAATCTTTTCACAGGGGATTAGCTCTGGCTCTAGGGAAGGGTGAGGTGAGATCAATTGCAGAATTCCCCTGCGAGGCCTGGCAGATGCCCGAGGGTGACATTCTGGTCAGCTCTGACTCTGACCTGAGTGAGACCCTTTTGTCTGCTGCACTCCCTACAGCGGGCGATTCTACACCTGCCTGGGTCCAGCGAGCCCGGGAGGCCAGCCTTTGCTCCTGTATATATAGGCCGCGCACAGTATGTGATGATCGTGGAAAGCAGGGCTGTGGAACTTTGCTGTTACTGCTGACAATATTTCCGGTCTCCCCCTCGTGTTCTAACCCGGTCCCGCGTGGTACCAGTGCCCAGCTGCAGACCAAGGCTGGCTTTCCTCCTCGTGTTTCCTTTACGCGATGTCACCAATCCCCAGTGCTTGCTCTGTAAACAGTTGGGGTTTGGTTTTGTTTTTGTGTTTCTGAGTCACACCCTGCTTTCCATTTCCAGAGTTACACCCCTAAGCTGGCTCCCCACACCCTCATGCCAGGATTCTAGGCCCAGAACATACAGCTGCCAGAACAAAGTGCCTTCAACAGCAGGTGTCAGTTCTGCTGTGACCTGCACTTCAGGCTGTCCAGCGATGACCCGTTCCCCTCCACCACCCTGTCTCATATCTCAGTAATTCCCCAAACAGAGCTTCTAGTGCTAATAGGTGGGGCTGTCTTTCTCTCTTGTACCTATAGTTTGCTTTTTTTTTCCATTTTGTACCTTTGCCCTGGTTTCTCTATTCTATTCTTGGAATATTCTCTATTCTCTGTAAAAGCTACGAGGTGCACTATCTACTCAAGATTTGTCTCCGTTAAAATCATCTTTCCTGACAGTCATTTTGTTTAGATTGTGGACTGGAACCTTGTAGACTCTCAGTGCCTCAGAGGCTAAAAAGAAAAGCCCTGGCCCCAGGTAAATCCAGGTTAGAATCCTGGGTCTGCAGGAGACGAAGGTTGCAGTGAGCCAAGATCACACCACTGCACTCCAGCCGGGGTGGCAGAGCTAGACTCCATCTCACCAAAAGAAAAAAAAATCCTGGGTCTGTGTTCTAGTCTGTATCTCAGCTTTCTTACTCAGAATATAGAGAAGATTTACCGTACCTCTCAACAGGATTTCATGGGATAACATGAATACCATGCCTGACACGTGGTGGGCAATTAAGAAATGTTTTCATTTGTTTTTTAATGATTTCAACTTTTATTTGCGATTCCAAGAGTCCAGGTGCAGGTTTGTCCCATGGATATACTGCATGACACGAAGGTTTGTGGGTGCAAATGATCCTGTCACCCAGATAGTGAGCATGATACCCAGTAAGTAGTTCTCAGCCCTTGCCCTTCTCCCTCCTTCACCCATCTAGGGGCCCCTAGTGTCTGTTCTTCCCATTTCTTCGTCCATGAGTACCCGATGATTCACTTTCACGTATAAATGAGAATAAGAGGTATTTGGTTTTCTGTTCTTGTGTTTATTTGCTTAGGATCATGACCTCTGGCTGCTGCATCCATGTTGCTGCAAAGGACATTATTTTGTTCTCTCTCTTTTTTTTCTTTTTTTTTTTTTTTTGAGATGGAGTCTTACTCTGTCACCCAGGCTGGAGTGCAGTGGCATGATTTCAACTCACTGCAACCTCTGCCTCCTGGGTTCAAGTGATTCTCATGCCTCAGCCTCCTGAGTAGTTGGAACTACAGGCACGCACCACCATGTCCAGCTAATGTTTTCTGTATTTTTAGTAGAGACCGGGCTTTGCCATGTTGGCCAGGCTTGTCTTGAACTCCTGACCTCAGGTGATCCACCTGCCTCAGCCTCCCAAAGTGCTGAAATTACAGGGGTGAGCCACTGTACCCAGCCTATTTTGTTCTCTTTTATGGCTGTATATTATTCCATGGTGTATATGTACCGCATTTTCTTTATCAAATCCACCACTGATGGGCACCTAGGTTGACTTCATCTCTTTGCTATAGTAGATAGTACTGCAATGAATATATGAGTGCATGTGTCTTTTTGTTATAACAATTTCTTTTCCTTTGGATATACACCTGGTAATGAGATTGCTGGACTGAATGATAGTTCTGTGTTCTTTGAGAAACCTCCAAACTGCTTTCCATATTGGCTGAAATAATTTACATTCCCACCAATGGTGTATGAATCTTCCCTTTTCTACATGGCCTTAACAGCACCTGTTAATTTTTGACTTTTTTTTGTTTCTTGACACGGAGTCTCGCTCTGTCGCCCAGACTGGAGTGCAGTGGCCCCATCTTGGCTCACTGCAAGCTCCGCCCCCCGGGTTCATGCCATTCTCCTGCCTCAGAGCTGGGACTACAGGTGCCTGGCACCATGCCTGGCTAATTTTTTGTATATTTAGTAGAGATGGGGTTTCACTGTGTTAGCCAGGATGGTCTCGATCTCCTGACCTCGTGATCCGCCTGCCTTGGCCTCCCAAAGTGCTGGGATTACAGGCATGAGCCACCATGCCCAGCCAATTTTTGACTTTTTAATAATAGCCATTCTGACTGCATTTTTACAGCATCTCTGAGCATGGGTTGTACTTTGTTATCATTTATTAATAAAATATTTACATATGGAGATCCGTGTAAGCCTTAAGCAACCCAGTGACAGAAATCAGTGATCATACATCTATGTCCTTTGACTTTGTTCCCAAATCACTTAGCATTCAACTCTACTCAGAGGCAACATTCAATATGTATTGTAATGCATGTCTGACTGGTACCAAGAATTCACAAATAGAAAATCATGCTCTATTACTTTCCATATTAGAGAAGAGTTATTTTGCCCCTCCTATTTTTATTTTATCTCTTTTATTTTAAAGCCTACACCAATTGTGGGAAAGAGCTTATCTGTGCATATGCTATAAAATTCAAGCATTTAATGCAAAATTCACCCACACTGCATTTTTCTTTACTCCTTCAATCTTTTTTCATCACATCTCTAAAATTAGAATAAAGGTGAGGGGACTTTGAAAATAAAACTAAAAAATATATCTAAACTAACCGTGAATTATAAATCAGCCCTTATATGTTGTTTTTATTGGTTTCTGTATTCATGTTCATTTTAAGTGATAATATCATATTCACTAAGATATGATATTTTCTTAAGTTGTATATGTTTTTCCTAGTCTTGAAAGTCTACTCTATGTTCACCTGACCCCTAAGGCTGCCACTTTACCATTGTGCATATGGGATCTACTCTTTTATGAATGAAAATAATACAAATAAAAATAGTAGGCATTAAGTACTTACCCTGTGCTAACTCTTGACAGGCATCGCATTACTTTGGGTCTCCAAGATGGGATTAGACATGCACAAGTTTTACTGAGAACAACTAAATAGCTGTGAGGGACAAAAAGAAGGAAAGCAAAGCAAAGAGAAAGAGCCTTTAGACAGTGATACAGATTAGATAGGAAGAGTCTCAACCTATGGGACTGTTCTAAGAAACTTCCAACCAGGATGAGGGGAGACCTCAAGCCAAGGTGCTCCTTAAAATTGCTCCTCTTCTTGCAGAAATCAGGCCTGCATAAGACCTTTGCTGAACATGGGGGAAGATCCAGGAAGGCAGCCACTGGAGCCACCCATCAAATATGTTTGCTATTGTGGGAGATCTGGGAGCTGCATTTTCTTTCTTTTTTTTTGAGACGGAGTCTTGCTCAGTCCCTCATGCTGGAGCACAGTAGAGCAGTGGTGCGATCTCGGCTCACTGCAAGCTCTGCCTCCTGGGTTCATGCCATTCTCCTACCTCAGCCTCCCAAGTAGCTAGGACTGCAGGTGCCCACCACCACTCCTGGCTAATTTTTTTTTTTTTTTTTTTTTTTGTATTTTTGGTAGAGATGGGTTTTCACCATGTTAGCCAGGATGGTCTCACTCTCCTGACCTCATGATCCACCCTCCTGGGCCTCCCAAAGTGCTGGGATTACAGGCGTGAGCCACTGCGCCCAGCCAGGAGCTGCATTTTCATTCATGCACTCACTTCATTTCACAACAGATAAAAACCAGAGAGTTTATGCAACTTTTCCAAAGGCATGCCACAGATGAGTGACATAACTAGATTATGGCACAGGCCGTCTTATTTCGGAGCCCATAACAGGTAGGTAAGTAGGTAGGTGGCTGGATAGAGATAGATGAAAGGAATATGTAAAAACAAAATATATATAGTGTATATTATATGCAAATATTAAATTCAAAATTTGATTCTATTTCTTTTATAAATGTCATAAATCATTCTTAATTCCCCAAATTTGTCATATAAAGTCATGGTTATTACTTTGGAGAGTGCTTAAGTTTTATACCAAATGGTGACACATTTGAGAAGAACAAAAACTTCAATCTCTTCTCTCTTTTTTTTGTATTTAAAGTCAGCACTTGCCTATAGGATAAATGGTAATGTCTGATTTTCAAATACATGAATAACATAGGAATCTCCTGAAATGGAGCTATGCTTTTATCAACCAATTTTCTACTGAAAATTCTTTTCTTGTGTGTGGAATGCTGCTTTAGGAGTACCAATAATTGCCTGAGGGGTTTTTGTGTGGGTAGTTGTTGTTTCCTGGCTTCATTACTACATTACATGCTTCTGTTGAGCGCTTGCATTAGTTAGAATAAGGTAAGATGAAGTAACAAAGAAACCGGGGTATGAAAGGAGACAGGTGTACAGAAATGTGCTCCTGCATGTGATTATTAGAGCTCCTTACATCTTGTGACTATGGCAACTCCTATAGAAAAAGCAAAACAAACAAAACAAAACAAAACAAAACACAAACATTGTGTTCCACAATTAGGAGTTTTTATGGACCAGATCTAGATGTGGAACATGGCATTTTTGCTTCCATCTTAATTTATATGGCCACAAAAAACTGCATGGAAGACTTAGAAATACAGTCTAGCTTTAGGCGCAAAGGAAGTGTCAACAAGTTTTGGCTAGCTAGCTAGGAGTCTCTGCCAAGTCGTATGGAATATTCTTCTCATCAGTACTCCAAATTCTCTAAGTTAAGATTCCTTTTCATCTTAATCTTCTCACTGTTAGGCAGGTTCTAAAGGTCCTTTGGCACATATATGAAGCCTCACTTAAATATCTGGTTAAAAAGTCATGACTTTGTTTTTTTTGAGACAGAGTTTCACTCTTGTTGCCCAGGCTGGAGTGCAATGGTGCAATCTCAGCTCACTGCAGCCTCCGCCGTCCGGTTTCAAGAGATTCTCCCGCCTCGGTGTCCCAAGTAGCTGGGATTACAGGTATGTGCCACCATGCCCAGCTAATTTTGTATTTTTAGAAGAGGCGGGATTTCTCCATGTTGATCAGGCTGGTCTCGAACTCCCAACCTCAGGTGATCTGCCTGCTCAGCCTCCCAAAATGCTAGGACTATAGGCATGAGCCACTGTGCCCGGCCTTAAAAGTCATGACTCTTACTAAGACCATTGCTGCTCTACCCCAGAAAATCTGGTTTATTCAGAAATAATCTTCATTTTGAAATGTTCAGAATAGACTATTAGGGGCAAAAGCCTTATCTCTCTTTTTTAATTACAATTTTTATTCATGAGAGTATTTTGCAAGCTGGCAGTATGACTATGGCCCTTTCAGGTTAAGGATTCTCTGCTTCTCTTTGGTCAGCACCTCATCTCCATAACTCATAATAGGAAAGACGGAACTAGTTTCAGATCTGCCATTTCTTTGTCACAGAAACACCAAGTAATTTATCTCTCTTGGCTTGTGTACCCTAATCTGTAAATGAGAATCTTGCTCTTCTAATTTTATAGAGTTACAGTGGGCAAAGTATGAATGTGCTTTCAAAACCAGGGCTCAGGTGCCAAGGAGTGGCAATCTTTGTTATACTCTCATCAGAAGGTACGAGATGAACCATGGTTGAGCGCACAATTTGTCGCGGTTATGGACAAGGCACTATGGAGTAATATACATGAGTTAGGATCCAGAAGTTAAATGTTGAAGATAAAAGAAACAACCATGAAAATATGATAAAAGATAAAAGATAGAGCTTCAAGGAAAATATGAAAGCAATCACAAACTAAAACCTGGCAGAGCTGAAAGGGTGTTAGAGATAATCTTTTGATTAGCAGAATGTGAAATGAATTAGAGGAGTGCCTCGCCCATCAGTTCTGCAGCAGTCTGTGGGCCATGCCTTAAAGTACCCAACTCTGTTGGAGCTCCTAACCCCACACTGAATTCTTGGTGTATAGGTCTTGGGTTTCATAAGGTTAAGGGTTACTTTAAAGAGCCCAGACCCTGAACCATCAGGGAGAACCACGAGGGAAGCCATGATGCCAACTTATGATTAATTTGAAAGCCATACTTTTGCTGTAACTGAGACTTCTTATATTAGTAGCAATGTATTTTAAAACATCCATTGGTTTGCAGAAATTATATGACATTGTGATGTGTGGGCACAACTTGCTTTGCATATGAGCTAAGGAAAAGTTTGTATGGTTATTAGAATGTGTGATAACTTGTCTCATGAACAAATACGAAAACAAATGAGGGAAGTACCCCAGACTACACAAATAACTACACAGCGTTCAAGGTTGGCCAGCTGAACAGTGCCAACCAAATCACTGCATGATTTAGGGATGCTGGGATCCTGTTAAACCACAGGTGTGATTGTACTATAATTATTGCTGATTTGTACCTTTTTCAGGATTTTGAAAGTGTGATACTGACATTTTTGTATTTGAAAGCTGCCAGCAGAGAGAGACAGTAAATCCCCATAGATATTGGAAGAAAATTACATTGTCTAACACTGAATAATATCACTTGCATTAGTTAGGATTATGCTAGGTGCTGGTCCAAATAAACTAAAAATATCGATGCATTAACACAACAGTGGTTTAGTTCCCACTTATGTAAGGTCCATTTGGCAGCAGGATGGAATGAGGACTCTATTCCACGCAGCCATTCAGGTACTCAGGCTGCTGAAGCCTCTACCATTTTTCAGTACAAGCTTCCACAATTACTTTGGGAATCAATATCTATTCAGCTGACAGAGACACGTATATGGGACATTTTTATGAGTTAGACCTGGAAGTACTACCTTTTACTTTCTGCCCAGTCCGTTGGTCATAGATCAGTCAGATGGCTACACCAAACTGCAAAGGATACTTTGAAATGTACCATATTTGTACACTTAAAAGGAAAATGAACATTTCTGAAGATGAACTACCTGACTCTGTTTGACGCAGGACCTTACATTTGTCTAGTTCTTGTACCATTATAAATCTCTTTCATCTGCTTTGACTCATTGGATTATAAACCACCCTGTGAATTATTTTAGTCTTCATCCTTATTTCAGCAAAAAGAAACAGAGGTCCAGTGGTTATGTCAGTTTCCCATCATCACATAGCTGGTAATTTGGGGATCTAGGATTTAGCTTCAAGTCTTCTAACTTCAAAGCCCATTTTCTTTCTTTATGTTGCCCTGTGTACTTCCCTTTGCTGCGTGTTTTAATGGGAAAGAAAGAAAAAAACACGGGAATTTATGAATCCTGCCTTCATGTTGCTTACAGGAAAGCACACAAATAAAGCTACTGAGAATTACAGAACAGCATAGAGACAAATATAGCATAATATATTAAAAGGCCAAAAGCAATGAGATTTGGTAGGATAGTTCATCTAAGGCTACCACACATATACTATTTACTTAGTCTGAAACCTGAGCTTTCTATCTCAGTTTTCAATCAGCTTTCTTGGAAATAGAAAATATTCTAAATATAGTTCTGAAAGCTATTTCTTGTCCTGTTCCTAAACACGGATTCCACAAAAAAACTGTTTCAATTCCTGGGATTTGATAGATTCTCAAGCAGTGATTCATGGAGCATGCTTAAAGAAGAACGGTTCTGGAGGAGAAAAGAAAAAATACTTATGGACTAAGAAAAAAATAGGTTTAATAGTTTTAGATTTAGCCAACGTATATTGAGTACCTAATAGACACTAGACACTGCAGATGAGTTCACACATATTATGTTGTTTGTTCAAATGCAATTACATAGAAGCAAAATCGGATTTGTATTGTCTGGAGATATAAATTATTTATGTTATCCTTGGATCTCTTTAGTATGAATAAATGATATTTGGCTTTGTGTTTTTGCAGGTTATTGCAAACTTTCCAAAATTTTGCTGTATTTTTAAATAAAACCTTAGATCTTAGAACAAGAAGAGATATCAAAAGGACATCTGGTTTACCCGTCTATCCTCAGGAAATGAGTGGTGTTTTCCTATTCACTAGCCATGTTACCAGCAGCCACTCATTTTTCTAAGCCTCAGAATCTGCATATGCTAAAAGGTAGTTCTAATACACCCTCCCTACCTTCTGTGCTGATAGCGATAAGCATCATATGTTGTGTTTTCTAAACTATAAAGCAGTATGCACGGTATATATCAGATGATGCTTGATCACCATTTAACAGAGGAGACGACTGAGGCTCAGGATGGTGAAAAGGACTTCCTCGGTGTCACAGAGTCAGGGAGGAGGCCTTGGAAACTTAGATTCTTTACTTCCAGGGCCACCCTTTTTGACATCAACTTTAACTGCTCCATATAAAAAAGATTTGAACAGAATTTTTGGTTTCTTTTGATCTGTCCCATGATTAAAGTAGGTAAAATATCAATCCGGAATCATTTTGTTCAGTGGATAAAGGAGACAGAAACGGCGGCCTCCCCTGATATTGTGGTGAGGGGCTGGCTCCAGGAACCATTGTTTGTGCATTTAAATCACAGAAATCTCAAGAGTGCTCAACTGAGCTCTGTTGGTAAATACTCGAACAAGACTTGCAAACACAACACGCACACACAATTTAGGAAATTGAAGACCCTGCATTATTTTCCCAGTTACTAGGAGAATGGCACAAATCTATATTGGGGGAGGGGGGTCAAGTTCTACAGGTTCATATGATATAGTTTTTTGCCCCATAATAGGATAATTATTAAAATTATTAACTCCTTATATTTTCATTGCAGTTAGTGTCAAATATATGTGTGTGTGTGTATATATATGTATGTATGTATGTCTAAGGGTCAACTTTGAGAATTGATTTCATATTCTAGTAAGAATGAGCCAGTAACAATTTGGAACACAGAATTTTGGCTAAACAAAGAGACACTCAGAGCAGGCTTTTTAAATAAATGGGGGGAATAGCAGTTGGTAAGTGTGCCCAGAATCATTGTGGCATTAGGGGCATTTTGATCAATTAAAATAACAAAGTAATTAACACCTGCTGTGTGTTACAGTGGGGAACAAGGTAAATTGCCATTCTCTTGGAAGCTTCTGGTTTCTACAAATCCTGCTCTGAAGGAGAGGCACAGGGAAGGTCAGCGTGCTCACAAGTAGGTCTCTTGCCAGAAAGACAAGGCCTGCAGAACGTGTTCACAAATTTAAATATACATATATACCTGTTCTTGCACTCTTCCAAAGAGATTTTGGTCTTTACAGGATGACATTTAAAGGCTACGCCAAATAATACTCAGCTGTTCCGGACAGCATCTTTTTCACTCAGTGTGGTATTTTATCTATTTCAAAAAATAGAAGTTCCTTCGATGTCAGTAAACAGTGTTTCTCAGAAACCTGATGTTAATGGCTGTGTGTGTACTGTCAGAATTCTTATGCTGAAGTCTGAAATCCGCAGGACCTCAGAATGTGACTATATTTGGAGACAATTGATTTAAAGAGGTAATTAAGTTGAAATGAGGGACTGAGAGTAGGCCCCAATCAAATAGGACTGGTGTCTTTCTAAGAAGAGATTAGGCCACGGAGATGCACAGAGGAAAGACCACGTGAAGACAAAGGAAGCAGGCGACCATCCACAAGCCAAGGAGGGAGGGCTCAGAAAAAGCCAATCTTGTCAACAGCTTGATCCTGGACCTCTGAACTATGAGAAAATAAGTCTTCTGTTATTTTAGCTGTTCAGTCCATGGGACGTTGTTACGGCAGCCCTCGCAAATGAATACACCTGAATTCCAGAGAAGGATACTGCCTCTGAAGCTACAATTGTGTAATTTTGATTGAAATTATTGTCATTATTTGAAAGATTCTTCTGTGTTAGACACACAGGAAGGTGTATGGGTGCACAAGCGGAAAGATAACGCCCTGCTGCCAGGATGTTAGCAGGTTAAAAGAGTCTGCTCTCTCCCTCCCAAAGAGGGAAAATCCATTAAACAAATGTACTTAAGAGCCCATTGTTCCGAAAACATTCATTACTACAATCGTGGGATAAGAAGGGAAATGAAAAAGAATAAGAAACTATCAGTTTTACTAGTAAACAAAAGACTGAATTTTGCATTATAGTTGAAAAATCACCAACTTTCTAATCTGAAAAGCTGATGTTTTGCCCAGACTCTAGCATTATCTACTTGCCATGTTTTAGATACATTTTATCATCTTTTGGGCTTCGATTTTCTCTCAGACCCTTCAAGTGGTGATTGTCTCTAGCTTCTGCCTTTCCACTTTCACAAATGAATATTGTTATGAATATTATGGTTGGGTTTGTACACTCTTCCACCATTGCTCACCTGCTAGCTGACTGGCAGAGTATATTTTCCTGCAACTTGCAAAAATACATATTGGCATAAGGTTGAAAATCATTAAAAGGGAGAAAAAGAAAATATTACCACTTTCTGGAAAAAAAAAAAAGAAAAGAAAAAACTATGGTATTTGGGGCTGTTTTCTCTGTTGTAGTAGGTGCACGTTTCTGTTTTATTTTCCTATATTGGTATCATAATTGTTTTATGCCCTGATTATCAGTGGATATTGTATCACTCATATTTTCCATCTGTTGAGTAGTGATTAGGACAACTAACCAAATATTGCTAGTTCTCACAAATTCACGTGCTTGATAAGATACCTCGTCCCCCAGGGTTTGGGTGGGGCTGTAGGTTTATTTTGGTGGATGAAGCGTCCGTGAAAATAATTTGTGTCATTTCTGGGCAAGAGCACTTATGACTGGCATCAAATCCACCAAAGCTGTTTTCCTTTCTGCCAGGGAACTAGCGATGATCAAGGTAGTGCCTTTTCTCTTAGTCTCTGTGTTAATTTCTCATGGCTGCTATAATGAACCACCATAAACCTGGTGGCTTTGAACGACACATATGCATTCTCTTACAGTCTGGAGTCCGGAAGTTCAAAATGAGTATTATAGGGCTAACACTAAGATGTTGGCAGAGCTGTGCTCCCTCTGGAGGGCCCAGGGAAAAATGTGTTCCCTTTTACAACATCTAGAATTTCATTCCTTTAAATCCTTACTTTTGCAGGGTGCATCCTTACAACCATGGTCTCTTCCTCCATCTTCAAAACTACCATCAAAATATCTTCTCTCTAAGATACTGCTAATCTCTGCTTCTGTCACATGGGCTTCTTCTCTTCTGCCTGTAGTTAAATTCTCTCTTTACTCTCTCTTATAACAATATTTTTAGTTATTTTTAGGACCCATCTAGATAACCCAAGGATAATCTCCTCATCTCAAGAGCCTTAATGTAGCCACATCTGCAAAAACCCTTCTCTATGTAAGGTAATATTTCCAGGTTCCAGGGATTTGGACCTGGTTATCATTGAGGGGTCATAATTCACCCTACTGCAGCCTGCATCCCACAGTGAGGAGAAGTGGAACAGAATTCCCATCAGCCCAACGTGGATGTGTGATGTGAGCACTAGATAAACCTGTATTTCTATAAGCCACTAGGATTTGGGAGGTTGTTTTTGGTGTTATTGTTACCACAGAATAACTTGGTACATACAGACCAGAATAACTTGGTACATACAGTTACAATTTAATATTTTTCTACCATTTTACTTTTAAATGGCTGTGTCTTTTCTTCCATATAAACTATATTATAGTTAATTTAATGACTATCCTACTGGATTTGGCATCGTGTCTAATATTTCCATGAATATGTTAATAGATAAACCATTGAGTGCATCTCTGATTATCCTTTTATGGAAAATTTCTAATGAATTCCTGGATCCAGGAGTATATATACATGTAAAGGTGTTTCACCTATGGTGAAAGGACTTCCAGAAATGATTAGTCCATTGACACCTCAAGAGTAGCATTTGAGCAGAACCATTGATTTTAACCCTCTCTCAGGGAAGGCGTTGGAAAAAGAAAAGTAAATAGCCTGTAAAAGTTTTAGGTAGTTCAATAAGATAAACTTGGGATGTTGAAGTAATCAATGCTATGTGAAGTTTCTCAGTTGTTTTAGGGGTTATGTTAAATGAAGCAGAGGTCATATTTCATGTTTCTATTTCTAAACACACCTACCCTGATACATTTCCTGTATATAGAAATGTGAAGAGTGTCAGGATGAGGTGGGGTAAACGGTGAGTACAGAAACAACCTTGATAAGTAAACTTGCTCAGGTAGAGAGAGTCTGATTGAAGATGAAAGCAGAGAGAATTAACAGGTATTGATCACATTTCACGGGAAGGCTCCACGTTGCAGACTATTGTCTATATTTTCAGTAGCTACTCTTCTTTTCCCAGCCCATTTGTAACTTTTGAATGCCTTCCACTTTTGTTTGTGGGACTGGCTCTGTGTTCAGAGGGAGGGAACTGTGTCTGGCCAGTGAAGTCGTGACTTTCCCACTACCCCATCCGTCACTGGGGTGGAGTAACTGACAAAGCCCAGTGACTCAGCCCCTACCCCAGCAGGAGCTAAGCGTATCATCTGCCCAGGCACCTGATCTTCCCTTTCCAGGGCGGAGAAAATCCAAGAGCCCCAGCAAGACAGATGTCGAAGGAACATGCTGCCAGGCAGAGATGGCAGTAATTTTTCCATAGATTGACTATGTCTGCTTCTGTCTGCCCCCCGCCCCCTATCCCTTTCACACTTTCCAGTACTGTTTAGAGCCGTCATTTCAGGCTTTGTCTGTTTGATCGCCTGTCCCCTTTGTCAGACCCAGGGAGCAATTTGGAGGCAATGGCGGTGGCCATCTGTGCTGCTAGAATGAGGCTCTTTTTTCATCACTTACCTGTCTTTCCCATTCCAGAGATTCTTGGCTTAAGGGAGGCAGGTGCCTCACTATTCTGGGCATATTGCCACCAACTGGGTGGATTTCAAATCTTGGGCTGGCCTTTCAGGTAGGAGGATCTACAGGGGATTATGTTTTCTTGGCATTTTTTCCTTCTATCCCCAGAGCACTGAAATTTTAACTTGGCTCTCTCCATCAGCTTGCTCTAGTGAACCATCCACTTTAAGGGATTTATTCTTATCCTAAAAGTCAGGCCAGCAAGGCAAATGAGATTCAGCATCATCTGAACAACAGGGAGTGATGAATGGGCTGCTCTCCATTTCCTGGGGAAAACAAACTATAAATCCATGCTGAAGAGTGGAATTAGGATTTAGCACAGGGTTTTCCAGGTTTCAGAATACTCTTAACAGATACTCAGGCCTGTTGACATAGCCTCCAGTTGGTGTGTGCCACTCACGTTTTTAGGTTGTCTTGAGTCACGTATGCTTTCCACTTTAAGTCAAAAAAACAAGCTTGGAAAACCAAAGTCTTTCACTTTTGGTGAGCCTGTTTTATAAAAATGTACCACCTGGGAAAAATGAACATCATATAACCCAGAAACTACATGAGTATAGCACTTTTCTACCATGGCTTAATTTTCTCTTTGAAAATATTGGCAAAGATCAGTACAATTAATGGTGAAATTGGAATATTTTAACATCTCAAAGCTATTTGGTAGATAGAAGCATAGCATCAAGGTAACCTTTGGAGGCCAAATATAAAAATCCAAGTCAAAACTTGGCTCATGACTTGTCCCTATCTCATGAGCGGTCTTAACAAATTACTCAAACTGCCTATCTCTTTATTTGTACCTAAACCAGGGAAAGTAATATTTCTCTCCTCCCTAGCTGGTGGCAAAATCATAAGCATAAAAGTAATTGGCCAGGTGAGGTGGCTCGTGCCTGTAATCCCAGAACTTTAGGAGGCCAAGGCAGGCAAATCACAAGGTCACAAGATTGAGATGATCCTGGACAACATGGTGAAACCGTGTCTCTACCAAAAATACAAAAATTACCTGGGCATGGTGGTGCACGCCTGTAGTCCCAGCTACTCGGGAGGCTGAGGCAGGAGAATTGCTTGGAAGGCAAAAGTTGCAGTGAGCCAAGGGAGTGAGACTCCATCTTAAAAAAAAAAAAAAAAAAAGAAATTAATGGTTATGAAGACCTTAGAAGCATTGCAGTATCATAAAAATGAAAAAAATGTATTATATGGTAATAAATCCTCATTCATCTAGACAATTTTAATTCAGAATTTGATGCAGAACAGAAAGATACACTACGGAAGTTTACATTTGTACTATATGTGAAGAAGTAGTCTGCTAAGTAAATTGAAAGGATAAATTTTAGAAGCATGTTTACATCAAATATATGTAATTAAAAGCTCATGAGTAATTATTTAAAATAAGAAATGGGAAATGTACTGGCACAACCATACCTTAAAAAGATAACAATTTATATTAAATAAATTCAATAACCCATCATATTAGCCCTAGATACTTATTAGGGTTTTTTTTTCATCCCTTTTCCCCATCTCCATTTTAGAACTTGCCTACAATATAACCTGACAATTATATTTTTGTTTTTCACTGAGTGCAAAGGAATCTTGGCTCACATTTTAATGAAGGATGTATACCTATAAACATGCAATGACTATTGTTGTAAAATATGTGATGGTCATAGAGAACAAACAGCATTTAATTCCCACAAATAACATTTGAGTTGAGCTTTATAAATGAGTAAAGTTTTAGCAGTAGTGATGGGAAAGGAGCATTTTTGTAGGAAAGCATGAAAAGAAAGCTTCTAAGAACATGTTTTCAGAAACTGCCAAACAGCTCAACTCTGTTGGACACTCAAGATACAAAACAAAACAAAACAAAAAACAAATAAACAATAAGAGACAACTTTGAAAACCACAGAGCATGACATGGATCCATCTTTCAGTGCCATGTCATGGAGTTTAAAATTTATTCGGAAGAGATCAAGAACATTTGGATATATTTAAGAAAAAGTATTCTGTAATGAGACTTGTGATTTTGGAAAAGCTTCAGAATGAGACTTGAGAATGATCTCAAACATAGAGATGTCAAGTTAGGGTTAGGTCAGGGAAAGCAGCAAGAATATCTGTGGCACACTTAGTTGATTGAGCTTTGAGACTAAATTAAAGAAACCCTAATATGAAGCCATTCATCAAAATAATGACATATGGAGTGTAGTGGCTCATGCCTGTAATCTCAACACTTTGAGATGCTGAGGGGCGAGGATCACTTGAGCTCATGAGTTGGAGACCAGCCTGGGTGACCAAGTGAGACCCCATCTCTACAAAAATAAAAATAAAAATTAGCTAGGCGTGGTGACATGCACCTGTAGTCCCAGCTACTTAGAAAAA
>NC_045442.1:121111327-121145891 GCF_002776525.5 Piliocolobus tephrosceles | reverse complement strand
GTATGGTGACATGCACCTGTAGTCCCAGCTACTTAGAAAAATGAGGCGGGAGGATCACTTGAGCCCAGGAGGTTGAGGTGGCAGTAAGTCCTATTCATACCATGGTACTCCAGTCTGGGCAACAGAGTAAGACCCTGTCTTTAATAATAATAACTGAAATTTTTATTTCCTATAGTATGAAACTGAGAAATAATTGAGAATATATCTGTATAGATATAAACAGAGCTAAACAGATAGCTTGTGGTCATTAAAATTAAGAATATTGTTTAAGAAGTATAGGGAATCACAGGAATAAGGGTTGAGAACACACCAAAAACACGTGTTAACAGATGGGAGGTAAAGAGGGAGAGTCAGTGAAAGAATCCAAGACAAAAATCTTTAGGGGAAAATTAAAAGCACAAGGTGCCTGGAATGTTACTGATGCCAAGGAAAAAACATTTAGGAAAAAAACAATATTTTTTTTTTGGAAACTGTCAGATACTACAGAGTCTGAATCCAGTGAGGCTTAGGCCATTTGTATTTGATAAACACAGAAACATTTATGACCTTTGAAAGCACAGTTTCAGGGGAGACAAAGAAAGGACAAAATGGATGGCATGGAGCAGAGAAAATAGTACAGGATTGCATGATAAGCACTGTGACGAGAAGGCATTTTCCCCTTAAAACCAAGTTCAGAGAATGGAGGATATGTACCGAGGATAAAGAAAGAAAATCAGAGGAGAGGGTAGGACTAAGGATTGAAGAGAGCTAAGAGATCAAAGAGATGGTTTGTAAAGACAAGTCCTTCAGAAAGTAAGAGCAGCTGGTTTTACGTGTTCTGGTACATGTGCATGTGGAAAGAAAAATTGCTTCAAATTTCTTGGTGTTAGACAAAAATACATTGGTACTAAAACTGTTTAGTTTTGAAGTAATGACAAAGGAAATTGAAGGAATTCACATCAGTTGTGCTTGCTTTTCTTCTTTAAAATGAGAACTAATTGGTAGGAAATGATGCAAGAAGGTAGTTTGGGCATGACAAGATGATTAGAAAATACTCCGACAGTGGGCCGGGCACAGTGGCTCACACCTGTAATCCCAGCACTTTGGGAAGCCAAGGCAGGTGGATCATGAGGTCAGGAGTTCGAGACCAGCCGGACAAACATGATGAAACCCCATCTCTACTAAAAATACAAAAATTAGCCGAATGTGGTGGCATGCCTGTCATCCCAGCTACTCAGGAGGCTGAGGCAGGGGAATTGCTTGAACCTGGGAGGCGGAGGCTGCAGTGAGCTGAAATTGCACCATTGTACTCCAGTCTGTGCAACAGAGTAAGTCTCTCTCTCTCTCTCTCTCAAACACACACACACAAAATAAATAAATAAATAAATAAATAAATAAATACATACATACATACATACATACATACATAAAATAGTGGCATGGGCAAGGGAATTAACTGGGGATTAAAAGTGATAGTGGCAAATAGCATCTAGCTCATAGCTGATGTGAAATCACATGATGTCCTTGCATTTTGTTATCCATATTGTTTTTTTTAAAGTAAAACATGTTCAGCATGAAAATATGGAAAAGATTATAATACAAAGGAGAGTGTTAACCACAGTACTACCAACTAAAGATAAATGATCTTATATCTTAATGTATCTATTTATCTATCTGTATCTATCACTTTGTATATATGAATGAGTGTATACTAATATGCTGTTTTTAAAAAATTTTATATAAAGGTGGTCCTATAGTACCCAGGGTCCTGGCAGGGAGAAGATGGCATATCACTCAAATGTGATGATTGAGGAGAGTCTAAGAAAGTGTCCATTTATAACCATACTGATAGAGTAACCAAGAAACATTGGTGAATTATCCAAGGCTCGTTATAGGTTGGGATGAGTGAGAGACCTGAGGGAGTAGGGGAGAGCTTTCAAGAAACTTGTAAGACCCATAGCTTTAGAGAGGGTCATTCAACAGGAGCCTCGGCCACTAGTAGTGATGCAGCCATTGCTGACCCATGCCTCTGGAGAGATGAGCTGAGGATATAAGTATTCTGAGTGATTTCTCCTCCTACCCTCTCATCTACTGCTGATGCCTCGTATTGGCTGACTCCAAAGAGAATTCAGAGGACAAGTGAGCCTGGGTGATGCAATCCATGGAGACTGTCTCCAGCACGGCAGAGATGGGTGGTGTAGATCTGGAGGGGACAACAGAGAGGCAACAAGTACCACATGTTTCTTTTTTAGGATTAGAATTTAGCATCCCTGAAGCAGAACCAAAAAAACAAAACAAAACAAAACAAAATAAAAAACAAATAGATGGTTGAAAATTGATCTCGTGTCTTAAATCATAAAAAAAGGCAGATTTTTTTTAACGATAAGACAATAAAATCTAGAGTACTCAGAAATAAGCTTGAATAATTCAGATCACCCTGACTATTGCTGTAGATGTACTTTTGTTTCATATTTTTACTTTTCTGAATCAAAATGTGTCGTATGATAAAAATGTTTCTTTTTTTCTTTTCCAAAATTGGTTTTTATATTTATGTTTCCTCTTATAATCAAAGGCACTTTACCATACAGGAAGTATGGTAGTGGTGAAGAAATTATAAAAAAAGACAAACCAAAAAGTCTGAGGTTGACATGATAATTACTAAAACTTTCAATCAAAATGCATCTGAATATTCTTTTGGCAGGTGCTTATTGATGTAAATTGAATGGAAGATGAAGTAACCAGATTGCCATTTAAATCTTAATTAAATTAAGACTTAAACATCCATCCAGTCTTTCGGAGTTCTCAATAAATGGGACAAAACTAAGCAAGATGAGGGAAAAAAATTAAGAAGCAGCTCTGCTCAATTTTTAATGTATCACTTGCAGCCCAAATTAGAAGATGACGAAAAAGAGATAAAGAGGAGTTCCCTTAAGATTCACTGGGGGCATTTTTGAAATTGCATCAATGATATTTGTACTGTCACCACCCACTCCACTATTATCTACAACATAACCCCGAAGTTTTCAGGAAATTCCATGTCATTCAGCCATGCATCTATTAGAAATGCAAAGCATTCTTGCTAAGAGAACTCAGTGTAAAAGGGTAGTGTTGGAATTGGTATATATTCAGGACAGAAACCTTCCTTTGAAGTCCACTGGGAATTGTGGGGTAGATATCATAATTCTAGTCTCTTAACCTAATCAGGTTTCCTCATCCTATTCTAAATACTTGGAAACTGGCAGATTTTAGGGTTGCCTTACATAAAATCTGTGGTAGTTTCTCCAGTATGATGGTTCTGTCGTAGACTAAGCAGCTTTAGAAGACGTCTGTGTCAATCTCGTATATCTAAAGTTTAAATGACTTATGCTCAATAGAATGTATTCAGCATTATTGTAAACACTGCTTTATACAAGTCTCTAGGGTTACAGAGATAAAATATGCAGTGTTTCCCTGTCAAAGAATTTACATTCTGTTATTAGAAGCAGTTATGTTAATAAATAAATGTCACAGTGTACCACATGCTATAATTCCAGCAGGGTTCAAAGTACTCCAGGAGAGAAGCAAAGCAGGAAATGTCTGACTTTATCTAGGAGTAACTGCAGCAGCTTCTTAAATGAGATGACATAAATTGAGTCCTAAGGAACTTGAGTGAAGTATGATTTTTTAGTCTCCAATTCTAAGTACATATTGGATTTTCTTGTTTCTCTTGTGTACTGGTAAAAATCCTTATTCAGAGTATTTTTATGAAAACAAAATTAGGTCAGAAAATTACTCTAAAAGCATTTTCATATAAATCATTGCATAATATATTATTAAAACCATTTTTGATATAAATAACCTAGACACAGGTCTTCCAATAGCAGAGAATGGAGGCATCTTGAAAAGCATTAAATTTTTATGCGTTATATTTGACACACCTGAATTGGAAGTTTCTGTGCGGAAGTCTTATATTAGGACTTGTGAATGTATATAAAGGCACAGAGACTCCTGTGTGCTTTACATGTGAGTAAGGATGACATAGACACCCAGGAATAAAGTCTGTATCTAAAGTAGTCTGTGAGAATCGTTACATGTAGGCACAAAAGAACTATAATCTGGTAATGAGAAGAGAGAGAATTCTACGAAGGAGAACTTAAACGTTTCTTGGAGGAAGTGAGGATTTCTATTCACGTTCACATTGAACTATTTCCTCGACCATAGTGACAGGATAATCCTGGTGATAAATTGTTCTGATCTGCATGTGTCCGGGATCAACTGTGAAAGATCACACATTTTTCAATGGACTATCCATGGTAATGTGTGCAAACTGTAAGAAATGTAAGGATGCGATGGTCCCATGCTGGGATCAATATGGCCTTGACCTCAGTGAACCATGGAATCTGGCTATACTAGGGTGCCAAGTCACACAGCTAGGCCACAACCATTAGGAGTGAAGACAGAGCCAGGTCTTTGTGAATTATGCATACTTTGCAAATTATTTTATCTACTCCCAAACTTCTAATCTACCACAATGAATGGGTGCACATCTCTCAGCAGATATGATTTCTTTTTCAAGTTGGCATCAAGTGAAGAAGATGAGGTGGTGTCAGATAAGGTGCTGCTAGTAGTTGGCTAAACTGAATTAAGTGCTGAGGATTAGCTTTGTCCGAGTCTTGGGTTTCTGCCCAAACCTATATATAAGCGTTAGTGGGAAATGCAGAGGCTGCGTATCTCAGAAAACTGAATTTACTAGACTAAGTATTAGGTTCCATATAACTCTACAGGAATGTCAAATCTTAACAGTATCCTTAACTGTAAAATAGATTCAATTGGTCTGTCAAAGTTCATGGAGTAGATTAAAAATGTCTGAACTGAGTGACTTTTAGAAACAGCAAGTAGGAAGTGCCATATAATGCTAAATAATCTTATCAAATTTCAAGATGCTGTGGCAAGGGCCACCAGATAAATGCTTAGTACATTAGGGCCTATTTGGTTTGCCTTTAACTTCAAGAAAATACAGTTTTTGAAGTAATTTTGTTTCTATACACTATAGCTTCTAAAGAGCCGTAACTCTTGTTTGTATCTCTGAGACTCTATGAAACTCTTGATTGAAATGAAATGTATCATCTGGCTTCTGTGTTGATTGTACTTGAGCAAAGAAAGAGAGTGAGTAGATTCTCCAGAATGCAAAAAATATGTGAGATATAGTTGCGTTTTTCTAATGCAAAATTTCATTGCCTATTGCCTTAAGATATGAAAGCATCCTTTCCTATAAAAAGTAGGGTAGCCTTCTTGCATCTGGAATGAAAAGACACAATTATAAAAGGCACAGTTATAAAAATAAATACACAATTATATTCACCAAATCTTTTAGCAAATATTGTACATGGGACCTAGTTTACCACTATGGAGACAATGAAAATGTGTTTAACTGCAAGACACTCATGTGCCTACTCTGTGTTCTAATAAGGAGCAGAGATTATGGATTTCCTTTGTAAACTTTTTTGAAATAAGTAGCTAATCTAGTTGCCACTTAAATGGTGGTCGTCCTGGAGTGCCGCCTGTAACTGCAGTGAGTAAATGAGAAATGAGTGTTTGCTGTATGTAGCCGTTGAAATGTAGGGGCTTTCTACATTTCTGCCTATACTGATCAATACTTCACCACTAAACTACTTTTTTCTTTTCATTAGAAGATGAAATCAACAGATTTTAATTAATTATATTAGGCATGTGATTATTTTATTGTCCCCTTCAAGAAGCTTTAAACAAGGGAAGAAAAGATGAATGCTCTAGAAACTTTCCAGTTAATTCTCTCTCTCTTTTGGAAATGATGCTTTCTTGCTTCTTCCTGATTCTGTGGAGAGGTCCCCAGTGGCTCCTTAAAACCCAAGTTTCAAATAATGGCTTCCTGGACAGAACTGTAGGGACTGCTGGAACATTCTGCCATTCACCTCCATTCCCAAGGACCTTGTAGACACTGAAGAATCCCACCTTCAGGTAGAGATGGGAATAGCATGAGCAGGGCCATTGTTACAGGGGTGTCACCTTTACAAACACACAGGGTCCACCTAGAAGAGGCCCATGAATGGCTAAATGCTCTGCTGTCACCATTTTGAAATTCTCACTAATTTACAAGAGGATGTGTATTTTCAGTTTGCACTAGGATCCAAAAATTAGGTGGCTGGTCCTGATTTGGAATAGTACTTTGCAATCATTGGCAGTGCATTTTCTATGGCATACAAGACATGTTCACATCTTTGACAGATCTCTGTCTCTGTTTCCAGGGATGTTGGCTTCATTTTGATATAAGGAAGCAAATTATTGTCTGCTCCAAAAAGGGTAGAGAACCTGACGTTTAATAGGTTCTGTATCAAGCTCACTTCATTCATTCATTTTTGGTAGTTCCAACCTCAAAGAGAAAGAAGGGACTAATATCTGCCTTGCATTTGGAATTGGCAAGGCCTAGATATACAGACACAAATGGTTTCCAGGGACCACACGATATGGGATTTCTTTAAGTTCTACCATTAGTGAGTACAGTATCACTCTCTGCTGGGCTCCTTAGCATGTCAAGCCACCAACTCAGCAACCTCATATTGGAACCCACCAGTAATTAATGGAGCTAATATGAAATATGCAGAGTGAATTAATAATCATTGTAAATAAGAAAAGAAGTGAATGCAAGTTTTACTTTTACTATATCAAGCGCATTTAAAATTGTTTGTTGTTTTCAATTCCATGTGAGTTTTTGCTAACTATGTAGCCTCAAACTCATTATTCAATGCATCAGGTAGTTCCATCTGTTAAATAAAAGAAGGTCTCTCCAGGTTGCAATGAGACATCAAGTTTCACTCTGAATCATACTCATATAGAGCTCTCTACATCGAATTTATCCCTGCTCCTTCCCTAGCCACACCTAAAATGTTTTGCATTTCATTTGAATAGTTTGTCTCTCTCAATAAACAATTAAAACATCAAAGGTGTTGATATTTCTTGATATCCAGTTTATCAAAGAGTAGGCATTCAATGAATGAATCTTTCCATTGTCAACTTAGGAAAACTCTGAGTTAATAAACAGTGAAACAAATCTATGAAAGTTTGACAGTAAAACAATATGACTAAGTTGCCAAGTTATCCCTGTATTTTAAAAAATATTCCATACATCTGCACCTAAGAATAAATCCTATTTGTTAAAGTGAACTTAATAACTTTAAAGAGAGAGAGAGGAAAATATTTTAGATAACAGAACGAAGGAGGGCCATCTGCCCATTAGTAGGCTCTAAGCAAATGTTTAAGGAATGAATAGCTGAACAAAGTTATTGCCTTCACTTGGCAACTATGACTAAAAATAATGATGAATACTTCTATACTATACCACATGGCAGAAGCATTGTTAAGTCTTTTCTATGTAAATCTCAATAATCTTTAGAGCAATCATAAGAACAAGTGAATATAATTATCCTATGAGGAAACTGATATAGAGAGAGGCTCAGTAATGTGATTATTGGTAGAAATAAGATTTAAAGCTGGTTATTGGTGGAATCAAGATTTGAAACTAGGCAGTTCCTTCAGTCTGTGGTCTTAACCACTGGGCAATGATATCTGGGTAGATTTTGTTGTTGTCAAAATATTCCCCATCCTTTCCTACCAGGTCTAGATTCCTATAACATCATCATTTTTCTCACTTCATTGAAGTCACACTGGCCATGTGACTTGCTTTGGCCAATTAAATATAAATGGAAGCAATATGTGACACTTCTGATAACTTAAAAACCATCATATTGTTTCTAAAAGTGTGTTTTTCTTCTTCTTAGATACAAGCAGTGCCTTAAAGAGAAATTGTTCCTTCACCTAGATTGGGTCCCAGAATAAAAAGTCAAAGATAACTTATGATAAACTTCTAATGTTAGAAAACAAAATAATTCTTTGTTTTAAGCCACTATAATGTAAGGGATATTTGTTATGACAGCATAACTTAGCTAAATAATGCATTGCATTTTTTAAAAAACTGCATAAAATTTTACTAGATTTACAAAATTTGCTAAAATTTTGCTAGATTTCACTGCATAAAATCAATGGATAATTCTGTGCTCTGTGTGTTGTGTCCTACAGTCTGTAGAAATATTATTTTATGCATAGAGATTAACACAGAGTCCACAGAAGGGGAAAACAGGTGGTATAATGTGAAAAAGAATGGACTGGAAATCAGAAACCAAAAATTTGACTTGAATCAATTGCACAACTTTGGGCAAATCACTTAACCTCTCTAATTTTTGGTTTAGTCATCTGTAGAATGAGAATGCTTCATAGGAAAGGCGTATTAGGAACATTTTAGCCTTAAAATTACGTGCATAGTAGATTCAATGCAAAGCCAATAAAAATCCCAGTAAGCTATATCATAGAAAATGACAAACTGATTATAAACTTTCGATCATATGGCAAAAGACCCAGAATAGACTACACAATACTCAAGAAAAAGGTAGAGAATTGATACTACCCGTCTTTCAGACTTACTAGATACCCACAGTAATCAAGATAGTGTAAGACCAGTAAAAGAATAGATGTATAGAACAATAGTATGTAGTAGATAGTCCAGAAATAGATCCTATCAAATGTAATCAACTGATCTTTGACACACGAGCAAAGGTAATTCAATGGAGAAAATGTAGCCTTTTCAACAAGTGATGCTGGAACAATTGAACATTCATATGCAAAAAGCACGAATTCTAGAAATAGATCTGACATATGTCACAAGAATTAACTCAAAATGAATCGTAGACCTAAGAGCAAAATGCAAAATTGTAAAAGTTCTATAAGAAAACAAGAGAAAATCTAGCTGAATTTGGCTTTGGCGATGAGTTCTTTAACAGGATCCATGAAAGAAAATATTTGTAAGTTGGGCTTAATTAAAACTTCTGAAAAATAAACTGTGAGGAAAATGAAAATACAAGCCACAGACCAAGAGAAAATATTTGTAGAAAAAAAATCTGAAAAAGGACTTGTGTCCAAAATATACAACCACTCATAAAACTCAAAAATAGCTGGAACAATTAGGCAAGAAAAAGAAATAAAAGTCACCAAAATAAAAAATAAAGAAGGAAAATTATCTCTGTTCACAGGTAACATGACCTTATGTAGAAAGCTCTAATGATTCACCAAAAGGAAAAACTATTGAAAGTAATAAAATGTAATAAATTTGTACTATATAAACTAAACACCCAAAAATCAGTATTTCTATTTACTGACAATGAGCCATCTAAAAATAAAATTAAACATTTTAATTTACAATAGCATCAGAAAGAACAAAGCACCATATTTAGGAATAAACTGAAGCAGGGAGTTTCAAGACTTGTACACTGAAAACTACAAAACATTTCCGAAAGAGATAAACTAATGGAGAGATTGTTCATGTTCATGGATTGGAAGACAATATTTTTAATAAGTCAATACTACTCAAAGCCATCTATAAATTTAATACAGTTTTCATCAAAATTCTAACGGCATGTTTCTTGCAGAAATAAAAAAAAATTCTAAAATTTATATGGAATCTCAAGGGACCCCAAATTGTGAAAACAGTCTTGAAAATGAAGAACAAACTTGAAAGATTTGCACTTTCTGATTTAAGAACTCATTATAAGATTACTGTGATTGAAATATTGTAGTATGGGCATAACAACACACATATAGATGGATGGAATAAAATAGAGAGCTGGTGTAGTCCCAACTACTTGGGAGGCTGAAATGGAGGAATCGCTTGAAGCTGGGAGGCGGAGGTTGCAGTGTGCTGAGATTGCACCACTGCACTCCAGCCTGGGTGACAAAGTGAGAACCCATCTGAAAAATAAATAAGTAAATAAATAAATAAAAAGTAACCCAGAAATAAACTCTCACATATAGCTAAATAACTTTTGACAAGGGAGCCAAGACCATTCAATGGGGAAGGAACAGTTTCTCAATGAACCGTGTTGGGAAAAGTAAATATTCATATTAAAAATAATGAAGTTGGACCCTTGCCTTACACCACATATAAAAATTAACTGATTTTGTGTGTGTGTGTGGCAAGAGCAGCTAAAATCTACTCATTTATCAAAACATACTGAATGCAGTACATTATTATTGGCTATAGATCCTTGTGTTGTACATTTGATCTTTATACTTGTTCATCTTACGTATCAACAATACCATCATGTTGTATGCCTTAGATATACACAATACATTCTTTTTAAAAGTTAGCTCAAAATGGATAAAAACCTAGACACCTAAAGCTACAAAATCCTTGGAAGAAAACATGAGGAAAAAGCTTCATGATATTGGATTTGACAGAGATTTCTTGAATATGACACCAAAAGCACAGGCAATAAAAGTAAACAAATTGGACTTCATCCAAGTTTAATTGGACACAATCAATGGAGTGAAAAAACAACATATAGAATGGGAGAAAATATTTACAAATCACATATCTACTAAGGTGCTAATGTTTAGAATATATAAATAACTCCTATGCTTTAACAAGAAAAAAAAAATCAAATAACACAATCACAAAATGGGTAAAGTACTTGAACAGACCTTTCTTCAAAGATGATATACAAATGGACAATTAGCAATTAAAAAATGCTCACATTACCAATCATTACAAAAATGCGTCAAACCACAATGAGGTGTCACTTCACACCCATTTGGTTGACTATTACAACCAAACGAAAAACAGAAAATAAGTGTTGGCAAGAACGTGGAGAAAAAGGCATCTTTCTGCATTGTTGGTGAGGATGTAAAATTATGCAGCTATTATGGAAAATAGTATGCTGATTCTTCAAAATTTAAAAACAGAATCACCATATGATCCAGCAAATCCACTTCTGAGTACATACCCTAAATAATTGAAAACAGGGACTTGAAGAGATACTTGCACTCTTGTGTTCATCGAAGCCTTATTCATGGTAGCCAAAAGGTGGAAGTAACCCAAGCATCCATCAAGAGTAGAACGGATAAAGAAGATGTGGCCTGTACACACAATGGAATGTTACACAGCCTTATACAGGAAGGACATTCTGACACGTGCAAGTGTGAACGTGAAGGCATTATGTTACACACAATGGACTATTACGCAGCCTTATACAGGAAGGGCATTCTGACACGTGCAAGTGTGAACGTTAAGGGCATTAAAAGGCTACATACTGTGTATTTCCAATTACAAAAAGACAAAATATGATATGAACCCACTTATATGAAGTATCTAAAGTAGTCAGATTCATCGAAACAGTAAAATGGTGTTGCCAGGGGTCACGTAAGGAGAAGTAGGAAGTTGTTCTTAGATGAGAACATCTATATAGAGAACAACTATATTGTTTAATGAGAACAACTGAAACAAGATAGAGTTTGAGTTTTACGCAATGAAAAGGTTTCCAGAGACTGATGGCACAGCAGTGTGAACAAACTTAATCCTACTAAACTTTACACTTAGAATGGTTAAGAGAGTAGTTTTATATGTTTCTTTTTTTTACCACAATAAAAAAAAAAAAAAAAAACTCAACGATAAGAAAACAAATGACCCCATTAAGACATGGATAATGTTCTGAGCAGAAACCACCCCACCAAAGAAGACACACAGAGAGCAAAGTCGCATATAAAAATATGATCCGCATCATTTGTCATCAGGGAATTGCAAATTAAAAGAAAAATGAGATACCTCTGCAATGATTTGAATGGATAAAATAAAATAAACTGACAGTATGGATGTGTGATGAGAAGATGGAGCAAGAACTCTCATTGATTGCTGGTGGAAATGCAAAATGATGCAACAGCTTTGAAAGACAATGGTTTGTTTTGTTCATTTCTTACAAAGGTAAGCATGGTCTTATCAGACAATCCAGCAGTCACATTTCTAGGTATTTATATGATTCAGTGGGAAACTTACTTCCACATTAAAACTCTAAAAATGAATTCTTATTCATAATTGACAAAACCGGAAGCAAACGTGATTGTCTTCAATAGGTGAATGGAGATACAAAATAGAGTACACTTCTACAATAAAATACTATTCTGCAGTAACAAAAGAAATGAGTTACAATTCCACAGAAGAACAGAATTAGTCTTTTTTTTTTTTTTTTTTTTTTGAGACGGAGTCTCGCTCTGTCGCCCAGGCTGGAGTGCAGTGGCCGGATCCCAGCTCACTGCAAGCTCCGCCTCCCGGGTTTACGCCATTCTCCTGCCTCAGCCTCCGGAGTAGCTGGGACTACAGGCGCCCCAGGCCACGCCCGGCTAGTTTTTTGTATTTTTAGTAGAGACGGGGTTTCACCGTGTTAGCCAGGATGGTCTCGATCTCCTAACCTCCTGATCTGCCCACTTTGGCCTCCCAAAGTGCTGGAATTACAGGCATGAGCCCGGCCCAGAATTAGTCTTAAATGCATGTTGCTAAGTTGTAAAAAAAGTCAGTTTGAAAAGGCTACATAGTGTGTGTTTCCAAGGACATGGCACTCTGGGAAAGAGAAAACTATATAGACAATGTAAAATCAATGGTTTTCAGGGCTTTGGAGAAAAGAGGTAAGGGCTGCACAAGGAAATTTTAGAGCAGTAAAACTATTTGGTGAGATAATGAAATGGTAAACACATGACATTATACATCGTCAAAATCAATAGAACTTTCTAGCACAAAGAGTAAACCTTAATATATGCACATTTTAAAAATAGGAGGTTTGAGCATTCCAAGAAGGAATGCAGACTGTCATGAGAGAATCTAATTGTATTTCAAATGTATGCAATAACATGGGTTAAGGGGACGTGAGAGAAAAGGATCAACCTAAGTAACCTGTAAGACTAAAGCCAAAAGAATTGCAGGTAAGCACTCCATTATAGGTAGTTGATAAAGTAGTTTTCCAAGGCAGTCCTGGGGCATTGGTTAACAATTCTGACACTGCCATACATGTATTCTGGAATTGAAACGTTAAGTAGATGGTGGATGGTGGGAGGCAAGTTGCTTACTTTGGGAGTTGGGATTTAGAGAAAGACAATGGAACAAGGCTAGAATGATCCATATTGGAACGGATTAGAGTTGGAGACTTCAGGATGTGCTCAGGTTTTGTTTAATTTAGATACAGATGGTTATAGATAGACATATTTAGAGATTCTGGGTATACATGGATTAATATACACACATGTATTTTCTTGCTGTCAGCTGGGAGAGCTCATTAGAAATGGCACTCCAGTAGCAACCAAGTCCTAGCACCCAAACCCGGATTCCTAATTCTCATTCTCCAATTAAATGAACCAGTGCTCCTTAGAGAAATGGCTAGCCCTGAAACTATACAAGATGACTCTCGAACATGTTGTACTGCCAGAAAGTAAGGAAATGTTTTATCTCACACACACACACACTCACACATACACAGATAGACACATACACAGACAGACACGTATACACACACAGAGTGATTGGAAGTTCATCAAAGGACCCAGAAGTCAATGGAAAGACCTCCCAATGGCCAAAGTTGAGACAATTCGAACAAAATAAATCAGGTACCATTAGACTATAACCCAAAATATAAAATAAATATACAAGAGTCCACACTGATACACATAAGTGATTAAATAAGAAGTTTAGGAGAAGCGAAAATCTCATATGCAGAAGAATTTCAAATAATTAATGTAGACACCCTTACCTTCATGTAAGGATGGACACGTATGTCCTCACTCTTCAGACAAGATTGGGCACATTCTTGTGCCCAATCTTGGTATGGTATGGTATGGCCGTCTAGGGTGGTATGGCCCTAGACGAAGTCCTCACTCTTCAAGTGTGGGTTGTGTACAGTGACGTCCTTCCAAAGTGTATAGAATAGAGAAGGGGAACATTGAGTAACTTTCCAGTGAAGAAATCTGATAGACACAACCTCAGCTGGGTGATCAAGGTCAGCCTCAACAATTATATGTGATGGTGGTGGTATGTAGCTTTGATGTGATAGGATGAAAGTGACAACTTTATCTTTGAGATCTTTCTCCCAATAACCCATATCCCACTCTAATTATGAGAAAATATCAGATTCCAATAGAAGAACATCTTACAGAATATTTGTCCAGAATGCCTCTAAATTTCTAAGTCATCAAGTACAAGAAAAGTCTGGGAAACTGTCACAGCCCAGAAAAGCCCTAAGGAGACGTGACATGTAACATGATCTTCTGGAGGGAATCCTGGAAGAGAAGAAAACTTTAGGTAAAAACTAAGGGAATCTGAATAAAGTATGAACTTTGGTTAATAACAATGTATCAATATTGGTTTGTTAATTATAACAAATGAACCATACTGATGTAGGATGTTAGTGTAAACCCCCAAAATTTGAGACAGGTCTCAGTTAATTTAGAAAGTTTATTTTGCCAAAGTTGAGGACATGCACCCAGGACACAACCTCAGGAGGACCTGATGACATGCGACCAAGGAGGTCAGAGCACCCAGCTTGGTTTTATACATTTTAAGGAGATGTGAGACATCAATCCACATATGTAAAATGAACATTGGTTCAGTCTGGAAAAGCAGAACAACTAGAAGCAAAAGTAGGACAACTGGAAGGGGGGAGGCAGCTTCCAGGTCACAGATGGGTGAGAGATAAATGGTTGCATTCTTCTGAGTTTCTGATCAGCTTTTCCAAAGGAGGTAATCAGATATTCATTTATCTCAGTGAGCAGAGGGATGACTTTGAAAAGAATGGGAGGCAGGTTTTCCCTAAGCAGTTCCCAGCTTGACTTTTCCCTTTAGCTTAGTGATTTGGGAACCCAGGATATTTTCCTTTCTCCATTAGTAACGGGAATAACTGTGTGCAGCGTTTGGAAACTCTCTGTACTGTCTTCTTACTTTTTCTGTCAATCTAAAACTATTCACAAACTTTCCAATGAAGCTGGAAAGGAAGATAAACTCCATAGGAAGATACAATAATTATATATGGTTCATTTTTCACATTCCAAAGCTTTCTTTTATTCATGTTGTGAACGTGTGGTGGGAAATAACCTAAAACATTTGAAACCATCTAAGGCAATTCTATATTTTTTTCTCCTGAATCTAATGGGCAGAAGTTCTCTTTGAGTCAGCCGAAGTACTTTTAAGAAAAATTGTTACTTTAAAAACAGGTCAGTTCTTAAAATCATAAAAGCCATCAAAATTTTATCTATAAATTAACCTAACCTGGCAAGAAAATATGCAAGTTTTCTCCCTCTACAAATCTGAAACCTGCATTAGTCAATTTATAAGTCTCGCCTCCATCTCACCTCTTCCATTTCTTTACCTAAGTGGACAATCTGAAAGTGCAGTGTTTGAAATATTGGCATCTGACACTAAAAACCCCTCAGCACTACCAGTAGTATACATATGCACTTGTTGACAAAATGCAAAATAGGACCACAATTGTGAATCTTTTGTTAACCTCAGCATCTTCTGACAGTGGCTTTCCTCTCTTTAGGGATGGCAATTTCCAAACAGTCAGATGCACCTGTTCTACTGAGGTATTTTTTTCATTTATTATTTCCAGTTCAAGAGCCTATGAAAATAAGTTTGTATACTGTCAGGCTCAAAATTAAGTAAAAATTTCCCTTGTTCCCAATGTGCTTTGCTTCTAATATATTGGTCAAAAAGGATGTTTTCTTTTTATACATATGATCCCTGATTATTGCTTTTGTAGGAGCTAGGTTTTATTCAGCAGATTATGAATATGGTTTGATATATTCTATTTTGCTAAGTTAATATCAGGTTTTAAAAAGAGACATATTAGTTCTGATTCTCTGTGTATACATAATGACCAGATAAAAGACAGTTCACTTAATGTGAAAAGTCAGGCTTTAGTTTTTTGCCATTTTGTAACTTCCTTTTAAGTTGATGTCACTAGATAAAAAGTGAGCTCTACACTCATCTCTGTAGGGACTAATGTAAACTGTGGTTTTATATCAGATGTGTGTCACATTTTTCTAAGAATTATATTTGGAAGACAGCCAAGTGGATGGAGGGAAGCCCTGAGATTGAGAGGCAGGACCACCTGGCCTTGAGTCCCAGCTCAACCATTTGCTAATTGGTATGTGTGGATGTCTCAGATCTCAGCTTCTCCAGTTACAAAAACTGAAAGAGAATGAAACTTAGTGGGCTGATCTGAGCATAAATTGAAACTATGCGTATTCAGAGCATATCTCAGTGCTGGACACATAACAGTTTTATGCCCTTTTGACTTAAATTATGTCAGAAAACATGAACAGATGTCAACTCCTTGTAATCCTCTGACTAATCTTTACCCTGTCTCTGTGCTTTGGGAAAAAAAAAGCTGAAAAAGTTTCCTGTCCCAAAACTGTGACTGGGCACTATGTCCTTCGGTCAATTCCATCCACACATGGGGCATGACTGCTCAACCCTTGCACTCACACTCCCGCCAGCTTCTCCACCTCACTTTCCTCACTCCCAGCTCTTCCCATGTGCTCTGAATCATCTCATTTATAATTAGGTAGAGGTGAAAAGGTTACATTTTTTATTTAAAAAAACAATATTTTAACACATCGTTGCCTTTGATATCAGGGCAGGCAATGTACTGAAATCACTGCATCCATAATGACCAGATTGGGGAGTGAATTTTGAATTTGGTATCCTGTCCTGTGTGCATTTCAATCTACCGTATACTGATACTCCATGCGATATGATCTGAAGTAGCAAAAGTTCCACTTGCTTACTCAGTCCTGGAATTCTAGAAAACTATATATGTTTTCACACATCTTTACATTTTTTCAAATATAGCATTACATGTTATTTTTTTCTTAAGAGATAGTATATAAGGATGGATTCATAATTGGAATATTTTGTGACACAATGTGTTAACTAGGTCTTAGTGTTTATTGAATCATGCACACTCTATTTGAAAGAAATTACGTTAAACTTTGTTTATTGTTTTTCTCCAATATGAAGAGAAACTGGGGGGGGGGGGGGAACCCTATGGCCCATGAGAGCCTTTTAATTATATTTAGAAAAATCAGTGTCACTCTACTGCTTTAGTTGTTCCAAATTCAGAATATTTAACATGTGCTTACGTTCACTCCCATTAGAAATATTTGCAAGACAGAGGAAGACAAAAAGACCTAGAGGATACTGAAGCTTTTCCCCACCTAAACGATGTCCACAGATATAACTTTTTGGGTGCTCACAATTTTATAATCCGGTTAAGTATGCTCTAATCACATTTGGAATGGGTGAAAGGTATGGTTTCCTTTTGAAGAGAAGAAAGGTGGTGGTGAACTCAGTTGAACACAGATTGTGAACATTTCCAGGCAGTCTTACAAAAGGATATCGGTCTATTAACTAATGAAGGCATTCTGCCACTTGCCAAGTCTGTCTCTCCTAATGGCATATGCAAAAGTGGGAAATGAAATCCAGATACATGTGTGGACCCACTGGATACACCAGCCAACAGAGTCAGGCCAGAAACCTATTTATTACCCAACTCTGCTATGTCCCCACTGTGGCTGCTGGATTTCAAGGTAACTTGACTCCCTCAAGATTTGTGTCGGCTCAGAATCAGGATTCAATCATCACAAACAGCCTACCTCCTTTTCTGAAAGGCACAGTTTCTCTACCTGATGACTCCAGCTCCCTTTGAGAAAGGAGAGAAGGAGGATTAAGAGTACACATTCATGACAGCATAGCAGGGTATTTCCCCAAGAGAACCCACTATCACTCCATCCTGCAGAGGGTGTCTCCAAGGTGGTGATGCTTCCCTCACCAAAATACTCCTTCATGCTTCTTTGAAAAGAATGTCCTCTGAGCTCTCCTAGGACACACAATGAGGAGATGGGTGAGTCACTCACACATTATAAATCTACTGCAACATTCCTGTTCCCCTAAGCCTTCAGATTTATCCTTCTACATTATAACAAGTAAAAACTGACATCTCAGCTTCCTTTGATGTAGACTAATATGGAGTCCAGCTTTCAAGAGCAAATTATGCAACATTTCCCATTTGCTCAAGCTAACATATGGAATTCAGAATCTCTCATGAGTACACCCATATTGATACATTTGGCCATTCCAAAGTTATTTTCCTTCCACCGTGGACAAATACACTTATATTCCATTTCTGCTCATATATCTTAATTTCTGCTGATACAAGCTAACCACATTTTGCAATTATTTCAGAGTATAAACTGACCCCTCTCATGTCAGACTTAGTACTCATTTCCCTTGATTAGGTTGGACCAGACTGTACTATGGGTCTGGAGGCTGTGTGGATCTTTTGAAAATAAGCATCCCTTGTAATGTAAGGTTATTACAGTATCCTCAAGCTAGGAGAAGCTAGCTACCTCAGAGAGGGGTTGAGGAGAAGTATTTGCTAGTGAGGAAGTCTTAAAGGAATTTATGGGGAGGTTCAGATACTCAGATTCATCTGAATCCACCCAAATTTTTTCATTCCAATTCTCAGGGAATCATTCATTTTCTGTTAATGACCTAACACCCACGTAAGAAATTGACAAGGATGAGAAATCAAATTGATTCATAAAATAAACATATTATTTTATGGTAATCATAGAATTCCCTTTCTTATCTGCTCATAACTGTACTGGAGGTATGTATTTGTATTCTACCACTTCTCTAATGTAATAAAAATAGGTAGCATGCTCCATAGTGCGAATAGTAATATTCCCACCATGAGTCTTTTGAAGAAGCCACTTGGTTTCCCAAAGTTTTCTGTTTGACAGCCACATAATTCCAGGGACCATTTGGGGCTTACGACTTACCAGAAAAAGTTCTCATTGTGGATACTATGGTAGATATTAGTGAATAATGAAAGTATTTTAAGTAAATGCCAGTATTCAATTCATCATCTCTACCCAGAAGTGACATATCTCAGTATGCTGAGTTTTGTAGGCAATTTATCTTTTGACTTACTCTGCTTACAATCAGAATTTTACCACCAGGAAGTGAGGCTTTGGCTTTGAAGAGGCACAATGTAAAGTGTTTGACTAAGTGTGAATATCAGAGAAAGCCCAAATTTCTTGTATGCTGATTATAATGCATTAATTAAAATGTGCTGTCATTTAAAAAGCAAAGTCACAGTTGCTGAGCAGAAAACGGGAGGTTAAGCAAATACAATTTGTGTCTTTATTACCATCCTCAAGGATCATCAGAGACTTCCTTATGATGTTCTCGAAGGCTCTGAACTTGCTGACCGTGTACCCTTTGTCTTACTTTACCAGGTTCATTCTTTTTCTGACCAGTTTAAGACTTCTAAAGATTATAAACAGTGCATTTCAAGAGAAAAAAAGACATTACTTTGCATCCTTGGCATTTCTAGTTATCTCTGGAGTCATTCTGCATTTGCATTTAGCAAGGGATGTATGTTCAGTTTCCTGCTTCTTGTACCCTTCTCTTGTATTCCATTTCTGCTTTCTTTCCATCCCCTGATGAGAAAAAAAAAAAGTAATTGCATCCCTTGTTTCCAGCTGAAAAGTAGAAAAAATGTACAACTGCGCCTGTAGACTTGATTTCCTCATAGTGATCTACTGCAATCAGGAGAGAATTCTTTTGGTAAACAAGTCTAAGGAGGCCGTTCTTGGTAACACATGATTCTCATGATGTCACTTTTACATAGATGACTGAAGAAAATATAACATGCAGTCTGCTATCTCCAAATAGTTTTATTCTATTCACCAGGTTTCTGGCTAAAAGGCAATACCAATTTACTCCCTTGGATATGTTTTAAGCAATTAAAAATAAAAGAACATATAAACAAGTTATAAAATTACTTTATTGCAAATGAAAAATATGCGAAGAATTGAGGTCAGATTGTATCAAGGAAAACATAAAACAGGTTTGCTGTATATATGCGTTATTACTGGAGTATCTTCTTAAATTATAAGGAACAGTTTCTAAGATCCCATGATCTAAAGTATGATGGTTCGATCAAAACTTATGTAATCTAGTCTTAGAGATGAAATCATAAAACTTCCTGGGCATATTCATAAACACAGAGTCCTTAGAAACAAAATGTTGAAAATGAATCAAAAATAAATATCCCCATCAGTTAATTTTTCACTGCCACCTGCCAGACCTTCATTATCTCTTAGAATACCTTACAAGGTGTGGTTTAAATGAGCTGAGAATTTCAATTTTTTCTGACATATTTTCTGGGTTTAATTAGCGTTCAGTACAGTCTTTAACCATCGAAGAGTGGTATGGTAACGGGAACTATGCTAGCTCCTTCCAAATCCAGGGCCATAAAACTGTCTTTAAACATATTTACATAAAATTTAAATACTTTAAAAACTGCAACCCAAAGTGTGTGTTTTTAAGAGCTGTAAGTAATTTAAGAGACTCACTGTGGCTTTGTCTTGAACAGATGCTTGAAAGAGAATACATCTAACGGTGAAACAATGGATGATGAAATTATGTATGTACTTGTAGTACTTCTGTTTTTCACTAACTGTTTAAAAAACTGCTTTTTCACTTTGGGATATTTTTCATGGCGTAGGTTGTGATTTTACCTGTTTGCTTTTCTCTTTTGGGGTACAATGGGTTATTTAGCATCATTAAAAAAAAATCAGTTGAGGGGTGCTCATTTAAACAGCCTTTTCTAGTTGCAATATTTGTTCAACTTGTTCTCTGTAACATCTCTTCCTGTAAAGCAAGCAAAGGAAATAATTTGGGGTTTGGGTATAGGAAAGGGAATCTTGTGATATGAATGGTTATGGAAGAAACCAAGTGAAATTTTAAGTATATTCGATGGGTTTCCCCGGAGACTCTTGCTTGGCTTTTTTTGGGGGGATCGGGGGGTGGGGAAATGTATCAAAGAATTAGTAATATTCAGTAATACTAATAGAAACCAAAATTTATTATAATCTTTTACTTTGAAAGTAAAAGTACTATCCCCAGTGCTTTATATACATTTATGTACATAATTATATTTAATCCTCATGGATTAAACACTTATAAAGTAAGTGTTCTCTTTTTACAGATGAAGAAACTGGGGTACACAGAGGCTACAGAGTTTTTTCATAATCACAAGGTCAGAGTGTGAAAGATTCAAGAAAGTGGTTTATTTCTGTATGACTGAAAACCTTATGCAATTCATGATCCTCAGAGCAGTGAACAGTAGAAATAAGATTTAATGCCATATTTTGCAACGGCTGAAGGTAGAGAAGGAAACAAAGGTGAAAATATTAACAGAAGCAATAACAATAAAAATAACCACTAGAATATTGCCATTTAGGACAATTATGGGCCAAGAATCAAATAGGGACTTTACATAAAGTATATTTATCTTCCTAACCATCCTAAGGAATGGTATTATTATGCCATTCTAAGACCTCACAATTAAAGCCAGGAAAATCAAGTATCTCTCTCAAAGTCATACAACTAGTACGTTTCAAAAACAGGAGTCCAGCTGGGCTCCAAAATCTATACTTAATCTTCTGCCCCATTGTCAGCTATACTTCTGTACTTGTGATTTTTATCTTAGGAAATTATCTTCATGGAATACTTTTTTAAAACCTAGTTTAACATGGCATTTATATAACACAATCATTGGAGGTATCATTATATCTACAGACCTATTTATTTCATTATTTGCAGTTAAAAAAAAAAAAGACTTTTTGAAAATAGTGGAGAAAGGCTGGCCACAGGTGTGGAAACCTTCCGTATAAGCCAAAAATCTCTTAATAGGATACTTGTTGGACAAGGACAGAAACTATGATATTACCTGACCAAAATCCTGGGACTTCTTGTAATGCTACTAGAAAACAGAACAAAAGAAATGTGAAGTTATCCTTAGGGGCCCCATCAGAAATCAGGATTCAATATGAAGAGTAGCAAGCAGCCTAAATTATTTGGTGGTAACCTGGAGAAACTGGTGCTATAAAGGGTCAAAATCTGAATCAAGGAGAGATAGACTGCTTTTCTGAAGCTTTCTTAGAGGTCTGAAGAAGAGAATCCTTGAGCTGTAATGTTAAATGTTTGGATGAAAAATTCTTAGGTTGCATCTGTGAAGCTTTTCATTTTGGTTCATAGAAAAAAAAATGTATGCATTTGTGTGTACACACACTGTGTTAGCCTTCTCAGGATGCCATGACACAATATTATAGATTACAGGGCGTAAACAACAGAAAGGTATTTCTTACATATCTGAAGGCCAGACATCCAAGGTCAGGGTGCAGAGTGGTTGGGTTCTGAAGAGGGCTTTCTTCCTGGCTTGTAGATGACCACCTTCTTCCTAGTGTGTGCTCACAGGCTCAGATAGAGAAGGTGAGGTCTACAGTGACTGTTCCTATAAGGATACAAATCTCTTCAGGCTAGGGTCCTGACCTGGTGAACTTGTCTAGTCCGAATCACTTCCCAAAGACCCCATTTCCAAATACCATCACATGGTGGGGTAGGAGTTCAGCATATGTATTTTGGGTAAGCACAAACATTCAGTATATACACACACACACATACATATGCACGTGTTGTTGGATAAAGCTTGATAGAGGTGTATATGTATATATATAACATATATAATACATAATAATTACATATTTTCCTAGTTATACATGCCAAAATAGCTTTAGAATCAGTTATAAAAATAGAAGTGATGTCATCTCCTTTTACTCTTTACTTATATATAGCACATGACTGTTATTGAAACAGCTGGCAGAAGTGTTACTTTTTCTTCTTTGTGTGAAGCTTAACATGGTGAAATCAGTCAGTTGTTCCTAATCAGCGTTGCAGACAGGCTGAGAGCAGAAACGCCCCAAACTGAGCCTCTTGTGTCTCTTCAGGGGAGACAGCACACCAGACAGATTTATCTTAAGCTTTGACATCTACTGGACACTCTTGCAGCAACCCTTTCTAAAATTCAGTCACAATTTACTTATTCGAAAAGGTGTGACATAGTAATTTTGCTCCTAGCAAGCTTCTATGGAAATATTATTGATATGTGAAAATGTATATCTCCGAGTATGTTCACTCTGTTGTTACTTACATTAGTAAAACTTTTGAAGTGTCACATTGGAGGGAATGTTTAAACCATGGGGTAGCCATATTTCAAAAAAATGTTAGGGAGTCATAAAAGCAATAATTTTATTTAAACACACAAGAGAATAGAAATAGAAAAACATCAGAGGATGAGATCAGAAAAAGAAGCTAAAGTGAACACAGGCGTCTTACTTCCCCTCCCACCACAAATTCAGTTTAATGTCAGGTTAATCTTAGAAAAGAATCTCATAACTTCACTGGAAACCAAGGGAAGATATCAGTGGGAAAAAAATTCTGAGAACTTCCTAAGAAGTAGAAATGAAATGAGATCAGAATCACAGAGAAGAAAAAAGGAAGAAAACTAAAATCCAAAACTCATTTAGGAAGAGCACTTGGTGGATGGCGAGCCATTTCAGGGAAGCTCAAGGCTCAGATCTAGAGCAGGGGCAGGAGGGAGTTATGTGGAAATGAAAAGGAGAAATGGCGTTGGACAATAAGGTATTGATTCATCCCACCTCGACATATTTGGACTGATCACGGGGCAATGTCAGTGTGTCCACACACGATCAAGGACAAAAGGACAAGCTGTGCTCTGAGATCACGCAGGAGCCCAATAAGCAAGAGAAGCCATTAAGTCTGTATTAGTCCGTTCTCACACTGCTATAAAGATACCACCTGAGACAGGATAATTTATAAAGAAAAGAGGTTTTTTGTTTGTTTTCTTTTTTTTTTTTTTTTTTTTTTGAGATGGAGTCTCACTGTATTGCCAGACTGGAGTGCAGTGGCACGATCTTGGCTCACTGCAACCTCCAACTCCATGGTTCAAGCGATTCTTCTGCCTCAGCATCCCGAGTAGCTGGGATTACAGGTATGTGCCACCATGCCCAGCTAATTTTTGTATTTTTAGTAGAGATGGGGTTTCACCATGTTGTCCAGGATGGTCTCCATCTCCTGATCTCGTGATCCGCCCGCCTCGGCCTCCCAAAGTGCTGGGATTACAGTCATGAGCCACCGCGCCCGGCCAGAAAAGAGTTTTAATTGACTCAGTTCCACATAGCTGGGGAGGCCTTAGGACACTTACAATCATGGTGGAAGGCAAAACGGAAGCAACACATGTGTTGCGTGGTGGCAGGTGAGAGGGCACGAGTGAAAACTGACACTTTTAAAACCATCAGGTCTTGTGAGAACTTTCTCACTATCATGAGAATAGAATGGGGGAAACTGCCCCCATGATCCAATCACTTCCCACCAGGTCCCTCCCTTGGCTCTTGGGGATTACAATCTGAGATGAGATTTGGGTGGGGACACAGAGCCAAACCATATCAAAGTCCAACACAGGCCTTTCACCCCCATCACCATATACAGGCTCTTGTAGTCAGAACCAACTGCTACTGGTGAGAATGTGGTGAGGCAGATTCTCACACACACAACCTGGTAACCAAGAATCAAAAACTCAAACACATTAAAGAAAGGTAACAAATGGGCACCCAAGGAAATTATGTTTTTATTGCAAACTAAATATTTCAAAATAAATTTAGCTAATATTCTTCTGAGATTTGTGTAAAATATGGGAAATTAAACATGTGTTCAAAACAAACATCTCAGTTGAGTTGAATTGCTGAAAAGGAACAGCAATAAAACCAATTAATTAATGAACTAGAATATCAAATAAAACATTTTCCCACCATGTAGCATATTTTCTATAAATTAAACATAAAGTATGAAAGAAATCTAAAGAGATACGTAGAATATATCCAGAAATTCCAGCAAACCCTTCAGAAACAGAATATTGTGAAAAACAACATTTATACAGTTAAAGACATAAGAGAGGCTGGAAATAAGACTTTGAAAAAAGTTAAATCTTTAGAAGATTATGCAAATATTTTAAAAGAACCAAATGAAGCTTTCAGGAATTTTACAAAAGTAAAATATAAACCCCCAGTGGCTGGATTAAATAGCAGATAAATATATAGGCCAAAAGAGTTAGTAAACTGAAGGTTATAACCCAAAAGAGTAAGCCTACAAAAGTCAAAGGAAACGCAGAGCTAGAAATACGTTCAAAAGAGGTTAAAGAACAGAAAAGTCAGGATGAAATAAAATTAATATCTAATCAGGGTTCCAGATGGAAATTTAAAAGAGAATGGGGACATAGCAATATATTAAAAATAGTAGCTAATAATTTACCTAGAATTGTGATGTTTACCAATCTTCAAATCCTGAACTCTCATCAAAACTCAAGCAGATTTTTTTGTTTTCTTTTGGGGTGGGAGGGGTGTTTGTTTGTTTGTTTGTTTTGAGATGGGGAGATCTTGCTATTTTATCCAGGCTAGTCTTGAACTCCTGGGCTCAAGTGATCCTCCCGCCTCAGCCTCCCCAAATGCTGGGATTACAGGTACACCCAGCCCCCAAGCAGAGTCTAAAGAAAAAAGAAAAAGAAAGAAGAAAGAAGAAGAAGAAGAAAGAAGAAAGAAGAAGAAGGAGGAGGAGGAGGAGGAGGAGGAGGACAATGAGGAAGAAAAGAAGGCAATCCAAATACTCATCCCTAACAATGTCAGTGAAGCTGCAGGGCACTGATGAAGAATGTTAAGCAGCCACAGAGATAGAACAAGTCACCTACAATGGAGCAACATCAGACTAACAAGTGACTACACAGCAGCAACAGTAGAAGATAGAAGACAATGGAATAGTATCTTCCATGGAGGAAGAGAAAATAACCATGAAATTTTATTTCTACATACATCAAAAATGTCTTTCAATTATGAAGGTGAAACAAAAGTAATTTCAAACAAAGACCAAAAGATATTTGCTACTAGTAAACCTTCAACTTCAGCAAAGGAATCATTAAAAAAATTTCAGGCACAAAGAAAATTATTTCAGATGGAAAGTCTAAGATGCAAAAAGAAAAATCAACAAAGATGTTGGAAAATTTGTAGAGAAATCAAAATGTACATTGACTCTATCAAACAATAAAAATTTAGAAAAAGAGAAACAGGAGAGAACTAAAATCCTAGACCGCAATAACATATGAACTGAAGAGAATTGATTGGAGACAAAGCTTTCTAAGGCCTTTTTGTACTAGTTGGGACTGAACTAATGATACTATTGATAAAACTTAGACTTTGTTAAAAATTGTACAAAATTGTAGTCTCTAACTTCCAAATACATAAAAAGAAGTGAAACAAGAATATTTGTATAATTAATATGAAAGTTAAAAAAAGGTGAAACTATTGCACAAATAAGGTGAGTAGAAATAACAATAATGTATTTTATATTTCAAAAAAGCTTAAACAGAAGATTTTGAATGATCTCACTGCAAATTAGGTGATGAATTTCCTAGTTACATTGATTTCATCATTACACAATACATACTTGTACTGAAACATCACATCATACCTCGTAAGTATATGCAATCATTGTGTGTCAATTAAAAATAGAATAAAAGTTAAAAAACAAAAAATGAACAAAAGGAACAAGAAAAGCCAGACAAATAAAGAAAAACAGGCCCAGTGTGGTGGCTCATGCCTGTAATCCCAGCATTTTGGGAGGTTGAGACACAAGAATCACTTGAACTCAGGAGGTGGAGGTTGCAGTGAGCCAAGCCAACATTGCACCACTGCACTCCAGCCTGAGCATCACAGCGAGACTCCATCTCAAAAAAAAAAAAAAAAAAAGTAAAACAGAATGATAATGAAAAAATATTAAATCAGAAGAGAATTCAAGAGAATTCAGGAAAGGAAGAACAAAAAGAAAAAAAGGAAAATAAGAAGCCATGTAATGAATTATAGAAGTCAAATAAAATGAAATGGATTAAATGTCCTAGATAAAAGACATTCTCTGGTAAGATTTAAAAATAACTAATTGAAATTTCAAAATATACAGTGTTGGATTTGAATTACTAATATTTTTTGATTTGGGATTTTTAAATTATATGCTCATGAATGATATCACTGAACTGTAATTTTCATTTTTCAAACTCTAGCTACTTGATTTTGCTAATAAAATTATGTTAGATTTGTAAAATGTAGTTCTTTTTTTTCCACTCTAGAGAGTTTGCATATTATTGGAATAATACCTTCCTTAAATGCTTGATAGAAAATACCTAAAAAGTCATGTGGGCCTGAAATGTTTATTGAATGATTTCCTTTTGGGGAGGGTAATATTTAACTATTAATTGAATCTCTTTAACCTTGATACATCTATTCAGGTTTTTATTTCTTTTTCAATATGCTTCGGTCAATTATATTTTCTTGGAAATTACCATTTTTGTTCTATTTTAAAATGTATTGCCATATGGGTTTTATAAATTTTCTCTTGTAACATTTAAAACTTCTACCCCAGCTATAATTAATCCTCCTTTACATTTCTAATATTCTTTATCTGTGCTGTCTTTTGATCTTTGATTTGTCATGCGAGAGATTTATCTACTTTATTAGCCTTTGCAGGGATCAGCTTCCTCCTTGTTGATCCTTTCTATTATATCTTTATTTTCAGTGTAATTAATTTTAGCTTATATCCTTATAATTCCCTCTCCTCAACTTTTATTGGCTTTACCTTAATCTTTTACCAAGGCGGGGGATTCTTATTAAGGGTAGGGAAGCAGGCAGGTCGGAGTTCTGCCATTCTGCTGCTTACTTGCTGCAGAGAAAGTTATGTGCTTCTTCCAGACCTTGGTGATCTTGTGGTGTATGCAGAAGCAGTTGACATCCTTTTTTACTCTGTCATCAAATTTAGAGAAAACAAAACCAAAAAATATGATAAATTTCTCTGGGATGAAAAGTCGCCAGTTTAAAACAGTAGTTTGGAAGGTCAATTAGAGTGTAAATTTTTTTTTTTTTTTTTTTTTTTTTTTTATACTTTAAGTTCTAGGGTACATGTGCATAACATGCAGGTTTGTTACATATGTATACTTGTGCAATGTTGGTGTGCTGCACCCATCAACTTGTCAGCACCCATCAACTCGTCATTTACATCAGGTATAACTCCCAATTTTAAAATCACAGTATGAGCTCATTTACAGAAATGATCAACCTCTAAGCCCCAGCCTAAACGTTCATATTGCTTAAAGCTAAAACATGTTCTTTTAGTACTCATTTCAAAAGTATATGTTTTATAAAGTATGCATTCAAATAATTTATTTGACAGTTTTTTTTACCAAGATGGTATAGGGTTATATTAATTCCATGAACGAGGTCCATAAAGTTATATCAGTATAAAGGGAATAGTCTGTTTCCATTCCGTAAAAGAAATATAAATGTTTGGTTGGTAACCAGGTTACTGGTGTGATGTTTTTGCAAAGATTCCTTGAAAGACATTTTGTTAAAACATACAAATTAAATTCTTAAATTAACATTGATACCCCTTCCTTAAGGGAAGCATATTTAAAATTAAATTTGTGTGTGATTACCTCAAACATAGCCTTATTAACAGCCACCTAGATGTTTGTGGGTTTTCATGCATTAAATTTTTGTTCCAGATTATTCACGGTTTGTTAATTGGTGTGATAGTTGATGAATATTGATGGTGCATGTTGTGGAAATAATTTCCATATGAAAGGGGTAAGAGCATTTCCTGCCCAAGCAAAACTCCGAAACTAAAAATAAAAAAAAATTGAAAGCTTGAATTTAGACTATGAGCTAACCCTCTTATTTATCTCTTATTTATCATCTATCTTAAGGATTCTCTATAACCAGTCATCCCAAATGTATGTATTCCAGATTATAGTGGAACATTTTAATGATGTCCAAAACAAATTAGGAATTTAATTTATTCATTAGGGCCCTGTTTAAAAGTCTAATGTGGAGGTTAAATGTTTGCTTTATTTAAATGAGATGTTCTGGCTTTAGAAAAATCTACTAGATTTAACTAAACTACCACCTCAGATGTTTATTTTTCTTATTGTACAACAGATACGCAGACTCAGCCAACATGTTTGTAGAGGGAAAACCTTAATCAACTCACAGGATCTTTGTTAGCAGGATATGATTATTATTTATCAAGTTGATTAATCCACAGATGACTTTTTTATAATAAGTAGTTTTTAAAATGTAATGAAATTGGAATCTGTTTAATGTCTTCATTATCATAGAGTCACACACCAAATGTTCAATAAATACTTGTTTTGAATTGCTCTCTTTACTATTTTTCTTTAAGAAAACACTTGGACACTGGTAGATACTATTCAGGTGTTATCTCATTTCATCTTCATCAACACCACTAGAAAATCATTATAAACCTAACATTTTGTGTGATGAAACTCAAACTTGAAAAATTAAGTTGTTCATTTTTTACTTCCAGGATTGTCTAATTTAGGGAGCCATGACCTTCTTAGAATTACAAGTGGAACACAGAAGTTGAGATATTTTACGAGTATTTCAGCTATTTTATCTTTTGGACTTGCAAAACCAAAGAGGGTGACACAGGCTCAACATCTTCTTTCCTTGAAATTGGATCAGACTTTCTAAGGTCTCCTTCCTTATTATTAATAGTATACTGCTTATTATCGCATGTTAGTTGTATACCCTCAATTACTCCATCATACTCATGGAAGAGGGGATTAAGAGCCAATGGAAAAAGGAATTGTGGGGAAAGGAATGTGTGTTACAGCCACGTCCCTAGATCTTGCATACATTTTGGCAGTAAGACCCCCTATTGCATAGCTGTGCTTGATTTATGGTCAATTTGCATTGTTTATCTTTGCTTTTTTTTTTTTTTTTTTTTTACTACAAAGATTCCCATCAGTTCATATGCCTTTTTATTTTTTAATCATATTCCAGTTCCTTCCCATTTAATGCTCTATATACTTTAACCACTAAAAATTAATCAACACCATAAATTATACCCAACACAGCTACTAAGCAGTTGCTCCAGTACTTACTTTTCAAGTTTAATTCCCTTCTCAAAACAGAGGTTCTCTGGAGATATTAGTCCTTTGGAGTCTAGCCATATGCATCATTCTTGATGAAAGTATAACTTAATCTTGTTTTTAAAAATAGACTGTTGGGCAAGAGGACTAGTGCATTTCCACATATTCTGAAACCATATGGATTTGAAATAACTTAGGCCCCCTAGACAATTTATGAATTCCAGACATACACTTTCTTGTCCCCATTGTGTAGCAGCAGGTCAGTACTTCCTAAAATCCAACCTTTTCCCAGCCTCCCCTGTCTGTGCCCACTGAGCTCATGAACAAAATGGTGCTGGTGGCAGGGAAGCCGAGCAAACAGATTTTGACACATGAAAAGTGTTACGGGGCCAGGCGTGGTGGCTCCCACCTATAATCCCAGCAATTTGGGAGGCCGAGGCAGGTGGATCACCTGAGGTCAGGAGTTTGAGACCAGCCTGGCCAATACAGTGAAATGCCATTTCTAGTAAAAATACAAAAATTAGCCTGGCGTGATGGTGGGCACCTGTAATCCCAGCTAGTCAGGAGACTGAGGCAGGAGAGTTGCTTGAACCCAGGAGGCAGAGATTGCATTGATCTGAGATTACGCCATTGCACTCCAGCCTAGGCAACACGAGCAAAACTCTATCTCAAAAGAAAAAAAAAAAAAAAAGTGAAATGTTTCCTCTTCTGAGTGTCTATAACTTGCCAACCACAAGGACTAAAAGTCAGCCTCCAATATGGTGCCATACCCTGAGGTCACCAGCCAGCCACCTAGGGCAGGATGATGACTCTGGACTACTTCCATCATGAAAGCAAAGTTCTTTACTCTCACTAGTGTAGTCATTTACTCTAGTTATGGATTTGCCTCACCTGCTAGACTTTTAACTCTGTGGCTACTTAACAAACCACTTCAAAACTTAGTGGCTTAACAAAACAGTCATTTTATTATCTTTCCTGATTGTGTGGTTGACTGCTCCAGTGGGTAATACTTCTGTTCCATGTAATGTCAGTGAATACTTTTGTCATTGGGCATCTCAACAAGGCTGGAATATCTAAGATGTATACCACTTACAGGTAGTAGATATCTTGAAAGCTGGGGTCCGCTGTCAGGCTGGGCTTTTCTGTCCAAGTAGGATCAAATTATTACCTCATCATCTGGCCTTTCCACGCAGTCTCTCCGGAAAGGTAGCCAGATTGCTTAGATGACAGATCAAGACTAAAAGAAAAAGGTTACCAGGTTTTCTTGAGGTTTAGATACAGAACTACTTCAGTTTGTTTAAAGTAATTACATGGCCAGCACAGTTGTAGGGAAAGGGAAAATAAACTGTGCCTCTAAAAGGGAGTAAAAAGCAAGAAACAAAAACAAAAACAAAATGACATCTTTAATCTACCACAGGGAGAAAGGCATGCAAGGTAGAACAAACAACATTTAGACAGAAAAGACACACATCGTGTTTACGTGGAGAGATGCAGGGAGTGGACAGAAAAGAATCATATGAGTTGAGGCTAGCCCAGAAAAATACATGGTTTTGCAAGCCTCACTGAGGCAGTGGGACTTCATTATAAATGTTATGGAAAGAGGCCATCCAGTGATTTTAGATAGGGAGATTAAATGAATAGATTTTCCACTTTTGACAGGTCATGCTGGTTAGAATAGAAAATGGTTTGGCAGGGAGCAGAAGTGGAGGCGGAAAGATCATTGAGTACACTGCTGTAATACTGTGGGAGAGAGGCGGGGTTACTTGAATCAGGTGGGGACGTGGCAATGGAGGAAATCATTCTGCTTCCAAAGATATTTAAGAGAGAGAATCAACAGAGCATTATGTTTGATTAAATGTGGGTATACCAACCTCTGGCTTAAATCACTAGGTGGACGATAATGTCTATTATCAAGACAGAAAACCTGCAGAAGTAGGTTTAGAGGGGAATAATTATTACTTCTATTTTGGATGTATTGAGTTTTAGTTCCTCTGAGATATTTAGATGAAAATGTTGAGCAGGCAGTAGGCTATTTGGGTGTGGAGCCCAAAAGAGATCTCTGGGGGTACAGAGTTGGTAAAATCAAGCACTGATGAGAACAGCAGAAAAGGTTATGGATGACGATGCCTCCCATAGGGAGAATACAGAGTAAAAAGGGGAAAAAAATGGTTTACTATCTATCCCCTGGGAGCCTAATCATTTAGAAGTTTAGTGAGAGAGGAATTTCATAGATGCTTAAAGAGCAAAAGCCATGGAGATCAAGGAAAGCTCCAAGGGTATGTGATGCCATAAATAGGAAGGAAGAAAGTGGTGTAAGAATATGAGTCTTAGAAAACCCAAAGAAAGATTTCTGGGGAAAGGATTAGGTTGTGAGAGCAGAAGTACAGACAATTACCAGTTGAGAATTGGATAAGTAACTGCTACTAGCAGTGCCAAGCACTTTAAACGTGACATTGTATCTTACATGTGCACCAACAAGTTTACCTCCAACAGTTTCATGGATGCCAGCAGAAGACATGAAACTCTTAGGCAAAGCTGGACACCATGATTATCCCCACAACTGCATCAATTCCCCAAGCCCCAATTCCCACAGGTCAATGAGATAAGGGCTGGGTGACACCACTGCCATGGTGAATTTTGTTATAGGAAAGGAGTCCTGAGTTTGGATTACCCAAATTTCAGTGGACAGTAAGCATGTTTGTTCTTTGCTCTGAAGCGAGAGGCTATCTCTATCGTCCAAGACTATTCACTAAACAACCATCTCTGGAAAGATAGTCTGCAACAAAAAGCTGTGTTCACAAGACATTCAGAAACATGAAAGACGGTCGAGAATAGTCTCCCAATAAAGGAAGTCCAAGAAATGGATCATTGGCAGAGTAAAACAGGCTTACAGATCATTTCATCTTGATAGTATGCTAAAGGTTTGTGGATATTTGGGCTTAATAGAATTCAGACATCCAGAATATCTAATAGAAGTTCCCCCAATTAGAATGTTCACTCAAGTAATTTAGTTTCTGTTTGTTCACAGGGATTGTCAGCTATAGTGAAAATATCAATGACTGCTTTCTGGAAGTGAAAACAATCCTTCAAAATATGTGAGGGTTTTTTTTTTTTTTTTTTTTTTTTTTGGTGTGCTTTGCATTCATAGTGCTTTGTACTATGACTCTCACTCTTTTTCTAATTTTTTTCAGTCAAAAAAATTTTTTAAATACACAAACAACACAGAGGCTTATGTGTCTTGTGTCTTAGCCTGGGTTGTCTGGAAAGAGAGCCTGAGACAAAGGCTTCTGTGCAGATGTGTATCTGGGAATGATCCCAGGGTGCTGGTGGGAGGAAGAGAAAGAGTAAGCAGAGGAAGAAGCAAGGCTGGTCCATGAGCCTGTTACCTCCACATCTACCTGTGACGGGCCCTTGATTCCTCCGGACTTTCTTAGAAGTTGTATGAAATGCATCTGAGGATCTTCTGCCCATGGGATCAAAGTGGCAGTGTTTATTTATCTATGGGCTTTTGTTCTCCTTTGACCAAGTGGGGTCCTTCAGGCACTAATCTCTCAGTACTTTCGGGATGCACCTGCATCATGCTGGGAATGAATACCTGTTGGGTGTATAATGCAGTGCTAGTGGTTAAGAGCACACATTTTGATGGAAGACTGCCTGTAATCAATGAATGGATTTTACTGCATCTAAATTAAGGGTTTATATTTAATAAAGGTTACCAAATGGGTGATCAACTGGTAGAAAATATTTCCAGTATCTGCAGTGAAGAGGGGGTTAATATAACTTCTCAGAGCAGCAGGAAAAGGTAAGCTAACCAATAAATACACAGGAAAAGTTATGATAATACAATTTACAGAAGGAGAAATGTAATGGCTTAGAAATATTAAAAGAGAAGCTCTACTGAAGTAATGATCAACAACATTCAACTGAAAACAATGAACTATCACTTTAAGCCCATTAGATTGATAAAAATTTGAAAATCAGAATATAAAAATGGTGCAGACATGGAGAAACTAGAACCACAAGCATTGTTGATGGGATGAAAAGGATGCAGCCTTCTAGAAAGACTGGTGCTTAGGTAAATTAAATACATTTGTGTATATGATACTCTTTAGCACTCCCTCTTCTTAAATAAGGACCAGAGCAAATATCTCACGATTTCATAAAGAGCTGTGTATGAGCAAGACTATTCTTAGGGTATGTGGGACTCCAGCAAATATTTTTGGCAGAATTTGGATCTGTGTATACAATACGATCAGAAAATATATTTAAAACCTCAGGTGTCTACATGAGAACAGTGGCTTATTAATGATAGTTTGGAATGATGAGTACAGAAGAGGTTCTCAAATATTTCTTATTTGTCTAATTAGTGCATGTGAACATTTGTCATACTGTCTAGGTACCATCTCTTCTAGTTCAGATCTAATAATTATCTCTTCATGTTCATTATTGTCAAACATGCTATTTCAGTCTATTTCACATCTGCTGTGAGAAAAAAGAAAAGATTGATATTATTTATAATTCCATGACTCTTAACCACTTAAAAGTAATTGTATTGAAATCACTGTTTTTTTGAAGTAAGATAGATCTTTAGATAATAATATATAATATGATATACAGTATATATTATGTAATATATATCATATTATATAGTATATGCTATATTCTATATAATATTATATATTATATGATATACAATGATATAATATAATGATATCATATTATATATTATATGATATACTATATATTATATATTGTATATCATATAATCATATGATTATATGATATAT